>NC_091990.1:137420783-137722746 GCF_044704955.1 Pristiophorus japonicus | reverse complement strand
GTTGCTCCTGTTTTTTTGGAGCAACTGGTTTAGAATGGAGTATCTTAGAAATTTGAATTCTCAGCATTTAGTTTGCTCCAGTTCTAGTCAGTTAGAACAGTTTCACTTTGGAACAGAATTTTTTTTTCAAAAGGGGGCGTGTCCAGTCACTTACGCCTGTTTTCAAAGTTTAGGCAGTGAAAACTTACTCCAAACTAACTTAGAATGGAGTAAGTGAAGATTTTTGTACGTTCGAAAAAACCTTGTCTACATTTTAGAAAATCAGGCATAGGTTACAAATTAGGCGTAGGGAATGGGGGGGGGGGTTTAAAGGGAAGTTTACAAACATTAAACACTTCAGTTTTACAAATAAAGAGCCATCATCAATAATAAATGATAAATACATCAATAAATCAACCAATAAATCAATCAAAAAAAAATTAATAAAAAATAAAAAAAGTTTAAAAAAATCAATAAATAAAACATTTTCTACTTACCGACTGCAGCACCGGGAGTCCTCCAACAGCGTGCTGGGACGCCCCCCCCCCCCCCCCCCCCCCAGTGTGTCTCTGTCAGTGTCTTTATCTGTTTGTCTGTGTGTGTGTCTCTCACTCTCTGTTAGTGTCTGTGTTTCTGACAGCGATGGGAGGGGGAGAAGGGGGGGAGGGGGGAGGGGGAGAAGGGGGGTGGGGCGGAGGGGGAGGGAGAGAAGGGGGGAGGGGGAGAAGGGGGGTGGGGGAAGGGGGTGGAGGGGAGGAGGAGGGGAGGGGTGGAGGGGAGGAGGAGGGGTGGGGGGTGGGAGGAGGAGAGGAGGGGCGAGGAGAAGGGGGGAGAGGAGGACAAGGGAGGGAGAGGGGAAGAAGGGAGGGAGAGGGGGAGAAGAGGAGGGGGGAGAGAGGATGTAGGGAGGGAAGGAGAGAGGAGGGAGGGAGGGAAGGAGAGAGGAGGGAGGGAGAGAAGCAGAGTGAAGGGAGAGAGGAGGGAGGGAGGAGGGAGGGAAGGAGGGAGGGAAGGAGGGAAGGAGGGAGGGAAGGAGGGAGGGATGGAGAGAAGGAGGGAGAGAGGGAGGGAAGGAAGGAGGGAGGGGAGGAAGGAGGGAGGGGAGGAGGGAGGGAGGGAAGGAGAGAGGAGGGAGGGAGGGAAGGAGAGAGGAGGGAGGGATGGAAGGAGAGAGGAAGGAGGGAGGGAAGGAGGGGGGGGAAAGGGAGAGAAGGAGGCTGAACGGCTGGGCCCAAGACCTCGGGCTGGATTTACAGGTAAGTGGCGTCGGGTCTCGGGGGGGTCGCGGAGGTCCGGTGGGGGTGGGGGGGGGGGGAAGAGTCACGGAGGTCGGGGGGGGGGAGAGAGAGTCTCGGAGGTCTGGGGGGGGGGGGAGAGAGAGTCGCGGAGGTCCGGGGGGGATAGAGAGAGTCGCGGAGGTCTGGGGTGGGGGTGGGGGGAAAGAGTCGCGGAGGTCCGGGGGGGGGGGGGGGTGAGGGGGGAGAGAGGGTCGCGGAGGTCCGGGGGGGAGCGGAGGTCAGGTCGCCGGGGGGGGGGGTGGGGGAACGGGGGTCGGGTTGGGTGGGAGGAGCCTTATTCACGCAGCCCCAGTGAGGCCATTCAGCCAGGGCTAGGGGCTGCATGCTTCGGGCCCTTCCCACAGCTTTGGGCACCTGGAACTACTGCACATGCGCGCCCACTGTAGCGCGCATGTGCAGAGGTCCCGGCACTGTTTTCAGTGCAGGGACCTAGCTTCGCCCCCCACAGCTCGTGCTGCGCTGCGCCCAGCTCCAGAGGACCTACAGGGAGCCGGAGAATAGGTAAGTTTTTTTTAGGCGCACTTTCTCGTGCAAAAAACGTGCGTCCAGGTCCGGGCTGCGCCGTTTTAGGCGCGGCCCGAAACTTGGGCCCAAAGTTTCCCTCCTAAAATAAGTCCTTGCTGTTGTCACACTAAACTTCCGGTGGGTGGAGCCATGCACTGGATATCATCTTGCAAAGGATGATATCGTTTGGATGAGACGTTAAACCTCTCAGGCGGATATAAAAGATCCCAGGACACTATTCAAAGAGCAGAAGAGTTCTCCTTGGTGTCCTGGTCAATATTTATCCCACAAACAAAACCACTAAATCAAATGATCTGATCATTTATCTCATTGCTGTTTGTGGGCCCTTGCTGTGCGCAAATTGGCTGCCGCGTTTCCCACATTATGACAGTGACTACACTTCAAACATATTTAATGGCTGTAAAGTGCTGTGGGACATTCTACGGTCAGAAAAGGCATTCTATAAATGCAAGTCTTTCTTTATATAATTTTAACATTTAGTGACATTTCAGTTATCGGTTCTGTTTAACAGCATATACATTTCCGAAAGATCTCACTCATTATATCACTTTCTGCTTTTCTATGCCACAAAACAACAATTAATATAATAGTGATGCTTATAATTTTTTTACAAATCAGACAGATTTTCTGAACAGGATCCTCTCAAATATTTGTGTATGGCTTTCAAACACAATCGCACTGCAATTAGACTTTCTTTCTTTCCAGCAGTAGTCGAGTCCAAATCTCCCATTAAGTCGATAAACAAGATTATATCCAACATGAATACAAAACTCTACTTCAGCTTCATCTCTGTGCTTAAATAATATATTTTTTCTTAGAAAAACGATTAGCATTCAGCAGGATGGTCACTATCCCAGGCTGTTAAGAGAAGCAAAAGAGGAAATAGCAGAGGCTCTGACCATCATTTTCCAATCCTCTCTGGCTACAGGTGTGGTGCCAGAGGACTGGAGGACTGCGAATGTTGTATCTTTGTTTAAAAAGGGAGAAAGGGATAGGTCGAGTAATTACAGGGCAGTTATCCTAACCTCGGTAGTGGGAAAATTATTGGAAAAAATCCTGCAGGACAGGATAAATCTTCATTTGGAAAGATATGGATTAATCTCGGAGAGTCAGCATGGATTTGTGAAGGGAAGGTTGTGTCTGACTAATGTCACTGAATTTTTCGAGGAGGTAGCCAGGAGGGTCGATGAGGGCAGTGTGTATGATGTAGTGTATAAGGATTTTAGCAAAGCTTTTGATAAGGTCCTACATGGCAGACTGGTCATGAAAGTAAAAGCCCATGGGATCCAGGGCAAAGTGGCAAGTTGGATCCAAAATTGGCTCATACACAGGAAGCAAAGCATAATGGTTGATGGGTGTTTTTGTGACTGGAAGGATATATCCAGTGGGGTTCCACAGGCTCAGTGCTGGGTCCCTTACTTTTTGTGGTGTAGATCAATGACTTGGACTTGAATGTTGGGGGTATGATTAAGAAGTTTGCAGATGTCACTAAAATAGGCTGTGTGGTTGGTAATGAACAAGCAAGCTACGGACTGCAGGAAAATATCAATGTACTGATCAGGTGGGCAGAACGATAGCAAATTGAATTCAATCCGGATAAGTATGTAGTAATGCATTTAGGGAGGTCTAACAAGGCAAGGGAATACACAATAAATTGTATGACACTGAAAGGGTAGAGGAACGAAGGAACCTTGGAGTGCAGGTCCACAGATCCCTAAAGATAGTAGGCCAGGTAGATAAACTGGTTATGAAGGCACATGGAATATTGCCTTTATTAGTCGAGGCATGGAATACAAGGGCAAGGACGTTATGCTGGAACTGTACAAAACACTGGTTAGGCCGCAGCTGAAATACTGTGTGCAGTTCTGGTCACCACATTACAGGAAAGATGTGATTGCACTGGATATGGTGCAGAGATTTACAAGAATGTTGCCTGGACTGGAGAATTTTGGCTATGAAGAAAGATTGGAGACGCTGGGTCTGTTTTCTTTGGAACAGAGGAGGCTGAGGGGAGACCTGATTGAGATGTATAAAATTATGAAGGGTATGGATAGAGTAGATAGGAAACATAGAAATATAGAAACATAGAAAGTAGGTGCAGCAGTAGGCCATTCGGCCCTTCGAACATGCACCACCATTCAATATGATTATGGCTGATCTTACAACTTCATTACCCCATTCCTGCTTTCTCTCCAAACCCCTTGATCCCTTTAGCCATAAGGGCCACATCTCTCTTTTGAATATATCTAACAAACTGGCCTCAACAACTTTCTGTGGTAGAGAATTCCACAGGTTCACAATTCTCTGAGTGAAGAAGTTTCTCCTCATCTCAGTCTTAAATGGTTACCCCTTATCCTTCGACTGTGACCCCTGGTTCTGGACTTCCCCAACAACAGGAACATTCTTCCTGCATCTAACCTGTCCAATCCTGTCAGAATTTTAGATGTTTCTATGAGATCCCCTCTCATTCTTCTAAATTCCAGTGAATATAAGCCGAGTTGATCCAGTCTTTATTCATATGTCTGTCCTGCCATCCCAGGAATCAGTCTGGTGAACCTTCGTTGCACTCCCTCAATAGCAAGATCGTCCTTCCTCAGATTGGGAGACCAAAATTGCACACAATACTCAAGATGTGGTCTCACCAAGGCCCTATTCAACTGCAGTAAGACCTCCCTGCTCCTATACTCAAATCCGCTCGCTATGAAGACCACCATGCCATTTGCCTTCTTTACTGCCTGCTGTACCTGCATGCCTACCTTCAATGACTGATGTACCATGACATCCAGGTCTCGTTGCACCTCCCCTTTTCCTAATCTGTCAACATTCAGATAATAATCTGTCTTCCTGTTTTTGCAACCAAAGTGAATAACCTCACACTTATTCACATTATACTGCATCTGCCATGCATTTGCCCATTCACATAACCTGTCCAAATCTCACTGCAGCTTCCTAGCATCCTCCTCGCAGCTCGCACTGCCACCCAGCTTAGTGTCATCTGCAAACGTGGAGATATTACACATGATTCCTTCGTCTAAATCATTAATATATATTGTAAATAGCTGGGGTCCCAGCACTGAACCCTGCGGCACCCCATTAGTCACTGCCTGCCATTCTGAAAAGGACCCATTTATTCTCACTCTTTGCTTCCAGTCTGCCAACCAGTTCTCTATCCACGTCAATATATTACCCTCAATACCATGTGCCTTAATTTTGCACACTAATCTCTTGTGTGGGACCTTGTCAAAAGCCTTTTGAATTTCCAAATACACCACATCCACTGGTTCTCCCTCATCCACTCGACAAGTTACATCCTCAAAAAATTCTCGAAGATTTGTCAAACATGATTTCTCTTTGATAAATCCATGCTGACTTGGACCGATCCTGTCACTGCTTTCCAAATGCGCTGCTATTACATCTTTAATAATCGATTCCAACATTTTCCCCGCTACCGATGTCAGGCTAACCGGTCTATAATTTCTTGTTTTCTCTCTCCCTCCTTTTTTAACAAGTGGTGTTACATTAGCTACTCTCCAATCCATAGGAACTGAACCAGAGTCTATAGAATGTTGGAAAATGACTACCAATGCATCCACTATTTCTAGGGCCACTTCCTTAAGTACTCTGGATTGCAGATTATCAGGTCCAGGGAATGTATCGGCCTTCAGTCCCTTTAATTTCCCTAACACCATTTCCTGACTAATAAAGATTTCTCTCAGTCCCCTAGTATTTTCGGGACGTTATTTATGTCTTCCTTAGTGAAGACAGAACCAAAGTATTTGTTCAATTGGTCGACCATTTCCTTGCTCCCCATTATGAATTGCCCTGATTCTGACTGCAAGGGACCTACATTAATCTTCACTAATATTTTTCTCTTCACATATCTATAGAAGCTTTTGCAGTCAGTTTTTATGTTCCCTGCAAGCTTACTTTCATACTCTATGAACTCTATGAATTAAACCCTTAGTCCTCCTCTGCTGAATTCTAAATTTCTCCCAATCCTCAGGTCTGCTACTTTTTCTGGCCAATTTATATGCCTCTTCCTTGGATTTAACACTTTCCTTGTTAGCCACGGTTGAGCCACCTTCCCTTTTTTATTCTTACGCCACACAGGGATGTCCAATTGTTGTAGTTCATCCATGTGATATTTAAATGTATGCCATTGTCTTTCCACTGTCAACCCTTTTAGTATCATTCTGCAGTCTATCCTAGCCAATTCACGTCTCAGACCGTCGAAGTTTCCTTTCTTTAAGTTCAGGACCCTTGTCTCTGAAATAACTGCGTCACTCTCCATCTTAATGAAGAATTCTACCATATTATGATTACTCTTCTCCAAGGGGCCCCGCACGACCAGATTGCTAATTAATCCTCTCTCGTTACACAAGACCCAGTCTAGGATGGCCTGTCTCTGGTTGGTTCCTCGACATATTCGTCGAGAAAACCATCCCTTATACACCCCAAGAAATCCTCCTCCATAGTATTGCTACCAGTTTGGTTAGCCCAACCAATATACAGATTAAAGTCACCCATGATAACTGCTGTACCCTTATTGCACACGTCCCTAATTTCCTGTTTGATGCCATCCCCAACCTCCCTACTATTGTTTGTTGGTCTGTCCATAATTCCCACTAATGTTTCGCAGCTCTACCCATATAGATTCCATATCATCCACGCTAATGTCCTTCTTTATTATTGCGTTAATCTCCTCTTTAACCAGTAATGTTACCCCACCTCCTTTTCCTTCCTGTCTATCCTTCCTGAATATTGAATAGCCCTGGATGTTGAGTTTCCAGCCTTGGTTACCTTGGAGCCATGTCTCCGTAATCCCAATTACATCATATCCGTTAACTGCTATCTGTACCATGACAGCTGGCTGTTCACCCTTCCCCACCAGAATGTGCTGCAGCTGCTCCGAGACACCCTTGACCCTTGCACCAGAGAGGCAACATCCCATCCTGGAGTCTCGTTTGCGGCCGCAGAAATGCTTATCTATTCCCCTTACAATAGAATCCCCTATCACTTTGGTTCTCCCACACTTTTTCCTGCCCTCCTGTGCAGCAGAGCCACCCCTGGTGCCATGGACTTGGCTGCTGCTGTCTTCCCCTGATGAGTCATCTCCCCCAACAGTACCCAAGGTGGTGTATCTGTTCTGGAGGGAGATGCCCACAGGGGACCCCTGCACTACCTTCCTTCCACTGCTCTTCCTAATGGTCATCCATTCGTTATCTGCCTGTGTAACCTTTACCTGTGGTGTGACCAACTCACTAAATGTGCTATTCACAACATCCTCAGCATCGCGGATGCTCCAGAGTGAATCCAAGTGCAGCTCCAGTGCCGCAATGCAGTCTATCAGGAGCTGCAGCTGGATACACTTCCCGCACACATAGTAGTCAGGGACACTGGATGCGCCCCTGACTTCCCACATAGCACAGGAGGAGCATGACACGGGTCTGGGCTCTCCTGCCATGACTTAACCCTTAAATTACTTAATTTAGCAACAATGTCAAAGGTTTCTTAGTGCTAAGAACAAGAAAAAAGATCAAGAAATAGAAAACTACTCACCACTCAACCAGCCAATTATTTACCCTCTTGGCTGTGACATCACCCTTCAATTACTTTTGACTTCTTTCTTACTTTTGACCCTGTTGCAGCTAGCTGCTCCCGAACTACCACCGACCCCGGACTGCCGCTGGGCCTTTATAGGCTACCGCTGTTCCTCCTCCAGCCGCTGCTCCCGAACTGCAGCCGACCCCGGACTGCCGCTGGGCCTTTATAGGCTACCGCTGTTCCTCCTCCAGCCGCTGCTCCCGAACTACCGCCGACCCCGGACTGCCGCTGGGCTTTTATAGGCTACCGCTGTTCCTCCTCCGGCCGCTGCTCCCGAACTGCAGCCGACCCCGGACTGCCACTGGGCCTTTATAGGCTACCGCTGTTCCTCCTCCGGCTGCTGCTCCCGAACTACCGCCGACCCTGGACTGCCACTGGGCTTTTATAGGCTACCGCTGTTCCTCCTCCGGCCGCTGCTCCCGAACTACCGCCGACCCCGGATTGCCACTTGGCCTTTATAGGCTACCGCTGTTCCTCCTCCGGCTGCTGCTCCCGAACTACCGCCGACCCCGGACTGCCGCTGGGCCTTTATAGGCTACCGCTGTTCCTCCTCCAGCCGCTGCTCCCGAACTGCATTTCACTACATTAAAGGTGCTCAACCACATTCATTATCAGCTGCCAATTAGCGCGTTGAGTTTATTTCGCACATTCTTCTGACTATATGCGAGCGTCCTCACAATTGGACCTGCTTTCCTTGGCAGAGGGGTCAACAACCAGGGGCATAGATTTAAAGTAATTGTGGAGAGGTATAGAGGTGATATGAGGGGACATTTCTTTGCCCAGAGGGTGGTGTGGGTCTGGAACTCATTGCCTGAAAGGGCAGTAGAGGCAGAAAGGCTCACCACATTTAGAAAGTACATGGATGTTCACTTAAAGTGCCATAACCTACATGGCTATGGACCAAGAACTGGAAAGTAGGATTAGGCTGGATAGCTCTTGGTCTGCCGGCACAGACATGATGGGCTGAAATGGCCTCCTTCCGTGCTATAAATTTCTATGATTCTGTGATTCTATCTGTCACAATATTGTGTGTTATAATTGTACCATAGCTATTGCTAACACTAATTAAGGGTTATTCTGCCACAATTTATGCTTTCAAGTGCACATCAGAGATGCTCAATTCAATCTGCTGTTGGAAGGTTGAATGGCTCCAAGTAGCGCTCAAGGAGCCATCTTGCTTGTTGAAAAGGTAATCAATCCTCTCCAGGAGCAATTACCTTTGGCTAGGTCAGCATTGTTGACAATCAGAAGATCGCGAATGTTCCCGCTATGGTTATTGTTTGTGCAACTTGCAAACACCTTCCAAACCTTCTGAACTCTTTCGAGGATATCTTGATCCAAAAAGGTTTCTTGTAGACACAACAGGTCAGTGCCTTTAAAACACTGAAACAACGGCTGCAATTTCTTCTCCCCCCTCAGTCCGTTTACAATAATTGAGACCAATGCAATCATGGCTCCTAATAAAAGAAGTGTGCCTGATAAACCCTCCATCATTTAATCTCTGGTCCTTCCCTCCTCTCATGTACCTTTCCAACTTTTCGGGCAACTGTTGCTTTCTCCTGCAGCCTCCATCTCTTTTTCACCTCTTGTTTGAACCTTTCCTGCACTTTCAGCCTCTTCCCTACATCAGGTTTAGGCCAAGAAGCTGCCCTTTCTCCCTCCTTCTGCCCCTCTAACCTTTCCCTTTCCACATGATGAAACCCATCCCCTACTTCCATGTCTCCATCCCCCTCTGACTCCTCACTCTCGAGCCTTTTGTAATCTCCCGCCCCGCTCCCCATCAGATAAATAATTTCTCATAGAGAGTCTTCCTACTATCACAGTTTCTCCAACAGTGCTGTTCCCTACAGCCTCATTTCCATCGCTGACCCTTGCTCCCCATTTCTTCTCTCTCTGGGACAAAGGCGCTGTGATATATTCCTCACCACCTCACAACACACACAGACTCCAAAGATAGCTTCAACACAGGAACTTGTCAGGTGACCTGTCACATGATGCTTTATTGTGAAAGCAGCAATGGCTGCATTACCACAGTCGTCCACTAGGTAGAGCAGCAGTCCATTAGCTGGAACTATATATTACACTTCTCCCTCCTTAATGAAGAAGTAATTTTAACAAACAATAATCGTATTTTGCCATATAACAATCAAGCTTAACCACTTGTTTTCTGTTTTGAAGAGGATACCTTCGTTCTCGAACAGAACCTTCCAAACACGGTGTCGAACTTAGACTCATTCTAGGCTGATCCTGAGAAATGTTTTCCTCCGAGGGATGCCCTTGATCTACATTAGAACTCTCTACAACTTCAGACTGTTTGTCTGCCTGACTCTTTCGAGGATATCTTGATCCAAAAAGGTTTCTTGTAGACACAACAGGTCAGTGCCTTTAAAACACTGAAACAACGGCTGCAATTTCTTCTCCCCCCTCAGTCCGTTTACAATAATTGAGACCAATGCAATCATGGCTCCTAATAAAAGAAGTGTGCCTGATAAACCCTCCATCATTTAATCTCTGGTCCTTCCCTCCTCTCATGTACCTTTCCAACTTTTCGGGCAACTGTTGCTTTCTCCTGCAGCCTCCATCTCTTTTTCACCTCTTGTTTGAACCTTTCCTGCACTTTCAGCCTCTTCCCTACATCAGGTTTAGGCCAAGAAGCTGCCCTTTCTCCCTCCTTCTGCCCCTCTAACCTTTCCCTTTCCACATGATGAAACCCATCCCCTACTTCCATGTCTCCATCCCCCTCTGACTCCTCACTCTCGAGCCTTTTGTAATCTCCTGCCCCGCTCCCCATCAGATAAATAATTTCTCATAGAGAGTCTTCCTACTATCACAGTTTCTCCAACAGTGCTGTTCCCTACAGCCTCATTTCCATCGCTGACCCTTGCTCCCCATTTCTTCTCTCTCTGGGACAAAGGCGCTGTGATATATTCCTCACCACCTCACAACACACACAGACTCCAAAGATAGCTTCAACACAGGAACTTGTCAGGTGACCTGTCACATGATGCTTTATTGTGAAAGCAGCAATGGCTGCATTACCACAGTCGTCCACTAGGTAGAGCAGCAGTCCATTAGCTGGAACTATATATTACACTTCTCCCTCCTTAATGAAGAAGTAATTTTAACAAACAATAATCGTATTTTGCCATATAACAATCAAGCTTAACCACTTGTTTTCTGTTTTGAAGAGGATACCTTCGTTCTCGAACAGAACCTTCCAAACACGGTGTCGAACTTAGACTCATTCTAGGCTGATCCTGAGAAATGTTTTCCTCCGAGGGATGCCCTTGATCTACATTAGAACTCTCTACAACTTCAGACTGTTTGTCTGCCTGACTCTTTCGAGGATATCTTGATCCAAAAAGGTTTCTTGTAGACACAACAGGTCAGTGCCTTTAAAACACTGAAACAACGGCTGCAATTTCTTCTCCCCCCTCAGTCCGTTTACAATAATTGAGACCAATGCAATCATGGCTCCTAATAAAAGAAGTGTGCCTGATAAACCCTCCATCATTTAATCTCTGGTCCTTCCCTCCTCTCATGTACCTTTCCAACTTTTCGGGCAACTGTTGCTTTCTCCTGCAGCCTCCATCTCTTTTTCACCTCTTGTTTGAACCTTTCCTGCACTTTCAGCCTCTTCCCTACATCAGGTTTAGGCCAAGAAGCTGCCCTTTCTCCCTCCTTCTGCCCCTCTAACCTTTCCCTTTCCACATGATGAAACCCATCCCCTACTTCCATGTCTCCATCCCCCTCTGACTCCTCACTCTCGAGCCTTTTGTAATCTCCCGCCCCGCTCCCCATCAGATAAATAATTTCTCATAGAGAGTCTTCCTACTATCACAGTTTCTCCAACAGTGCTGTTCCCTACAGCCTCATTTCCATCGCTGACCCTTGCTCCCCATTTCTTCTCTCTCTGGGACAAAGGCGCTGTGATATATTCCTCACCACCTCACAACACACACAGACTCCAAAGATAGCTTCAACACAGGAACTTGTCAGGTGACCTGTCACATGATGCTTTATTGTGAAAGCAGCAATGGCTGCATTACCACAGTCGTCCACTAGGTAGAGCAGCAGTCCATTAGCTGGAACTATATATTACACTTCTCCCTCCTTAATGAAGAAGTAATTTTAACAAACAATAATCGTATTTTGCCATATAACAATCAAGCTTAACCACTTGTTTTCTGTTTTGAAGAGGATACCTTCGTTCTCGAACAGAACCTTCCAAACACGGTGTCGAACTTAGACTCATTCTAGGCTGATCCTGAGAAATGTTTTCCTCCGAGGGATGCCCTTGATCTACATTAGAACTCTCTACAACTTCAGACTGTTTGTCTGCCTGACTCGGACTCAGATTTAAATTCTGGCATTCTCTTGGACTTGTTTCTAATACATTTGAAGTCGGATATGCTACTGGTACTGTATTTGTATTTAGACTATCTGATGAGTCAGAAATAATCAAATCATTCCAACTGTCAAAATCTTCCACATCTGTAGGTAAAATATGATTAATGTGAACAAACCTAATCTGTCCATGATCAAACATCTTGACCAAATATGTGCGAGGACCACATATTTTCACTACTCTTCCTGGTAACCACTTTAACCATTTATGGTGATGGTTCTTCACTCTCACCTTCTGATTTAATTTCACACTTCTGTCTCTTATTCTACCTCTATCATGATTCTCTTTCTGTCTTAATTGTTTCTCTTCGACGGACTGTGCCAAGTTTGGTTTTAACAATGAAAATCTGGTTCATGGCTGTAGTTTGAGAAACAACTCTGCTGGTGTTCTACCAGTAGTTGTATGAGGAGTATTACCATACCTAATTAGAAAATTAGCCAATTTGTGGTCCAATAACAACTGTCGTTTCTTTGGATTTGGATTCAACATTTGTTTGATGAGGGCACATTTTGCAATTTGTACTGTGCGTTCTGCTGCACCATTTGAAGCAGGATGGTACAGTGGAAACTTGCTATGTTTCAAACCATTTTTGCATGTAAACTGTGCAAATTCTTCTGAACAAAATTGTGGTCCATTATCAGACACAATTTCTTCTGGGAGGCCATATAAAGAAAATAATCTTCGCTAAATGTCTAATGGTTTACTTGCTGTTATTTTCCGCATTGGAAACACCTCTACCCACTTCAAATGTCTATCAATCACAACAAACAATTGCTGACCTTCTAGCACAGCAAAATCGGTATGTAACTTTTGCCACACCCTGGGAGGGCATTTCCATGGCTGTAATGGTGCTGATGGTGGTTTCTTGCTTACCGAATGACAAGTTGTACACTGACTAACAATGTACTCTATATTTTTATCTAGACCTGGCCACCATAAGTAACTGCCTGAAAAACTCTTGGTCAAGCACATTCCCTGGTCATGAAGATTTCCTAATAATTTGGACTTTAATTTATTTGGTATAATCAGTCTTGCACCTCACATGATACAATCTTCATCCACAGACAATTTATTCCTACGAACGAAGTATGAATGAATATCTTCCTCTGATACCTGGTTTGGCCAGCCATTGTGATGTAATCATAAACCTTTGACATCACTGGATCATGTTTCATTGCTCTACCAATCTCTTCAGCTGTGATTGGCAGTTCATCAGTGTATGAAAAATAGAACATTTCTTCTCTACTGGGTGTGACTTGTGATGGGGAAGGCAATCTATATATAGCATTACTGTGATTAGCTGATCATCTGAACTCAATGCCATATGTATATACTGACAAAATTAAAGCTTATCTCTATATTTGGGCTGCAGCTAATGTTCGAACGAGGGACTTTGGAATGGCTAGAGAAGCACAAAGTACGCGTGAAGCAAAAGCAATTGGTCTCTCCTCCCCATTACGTAATACATGAGAGATCACTGCTCCAGCTCCATATGGAGAGGCGTAACATGATAGCTTGATCTGCTCAGATAAGTCACAGTGAAATATCATGGTACTCTCTACCAACTGGCTTTTACACTCCTTGAATGCTGTGTCTCATTCTTCTGACACTTCTAATGGGCCCGTTTTTTCAACAGTTCATTCAGTGGATGTAATACTGTAGTCAAATTTGGTCAGATAATAGTTCCCGTAATAATTCAAAAGACCCAAAAATGATCGAAGTTCAGTGACATTCTTGGGAGTGGGTGCATTTCTGATTGCATCCAGCTTTCCCTTGGTTGGATGTAAATCATCTTTGTCTACTCTGTGCCCTAAGTACTCCACTGTGTTTTGAAATAGCTCACACTTGTGAGCAATCACTCGTACTTTGTGCTTCTCTAGCCATTTGAGCACTTCATTCAATATGTAATTATGGATTTGCCGGTTTCTTGCTGAAATGAGTATGTCATCTAAATAACATATTACCACCTTGCAAAATCTGGTTCATCATGCCTTGGAATATGGCGGGGGTGTAAGATAGCCTATTAAATTGATGCAGGCCTAGATGAGTATTTATAGTCAAGCATGACTTGGACTCATCTAATTCAAGTTGTAATTAAGCATTTGTAAGATCCAACTTTGAGAAGATCTGACCATCTGTCAGTGTTATGAACAAATCTTCTACATTTGGCAATGTATTGGGGAGATTACCCTCTAGAATCTGGTTTATAGTTACTTTATAATCACCACACAACCTTACCTTACCATCTGACTTAGGTACAACAACACTGGGTGTAGCCCAATTACATAGATCGAGATAATATTCTCAGTCTCTTTTGAGTTCTTGCTCAACTTTTTCCTTGAGTGTATATGCTATGGGACGTGGCTTGCAGCAAACTGGTCTAGCGTCCTTCTGTACCCTGTTACTCGCCTTGAAGCCTTGAATCAGACTGCCTGTTTTGCAGAACACCTTCAGATACTTCTTGATGACATCATCGTTTGATGCAAA
The DNA here is from genome assembly GCF_044704955.1 of Pristiophorus japonicus. Taxonomy (NCBI): domain Eukaryota; kingdom Metazoa; phylum Chordata; class Chondrichthyes; family Pristiophoridae; genus Pristiophorus; species Pristiophorus japonicus. The sequence continues at coordinate 137,708,445 of NC_091990.1, read as the reverse complement.
TCTCGTTTCAACATGTGAACAAATACTTTGGTTCTGTCTTCACGAATGACGACACAAATAACCTTCCGAAAATACTAGGGGACCGAGGGTCTAGTGAGAAGGAGGAACTGAAGGAAATCCTTATTAGGCAGGAAATTGTGTTAGGGAAATTGATGGGATTGAAGGCCGATAAATCCCCGGGGCTTGATAGTCTGCATCCCAGAGTACTTGAAGAAGTGGCCCAAGAAATAGTGGATGCATTGGTGATCATTTTCCAACAGTCTATCAACTCTGGATCAGTTCCTATGGACTGGAGGGTAGCTAATGTAACACTACTTTTTAAAAAAGGAGGGAGAGAGAAAACGAATAATTACAGAGTGGTTAGCCTGACATCAGTAGTGGGGAAAATGTTGGAATCAATGATTAAAGATGAAATAGCAGCACATTTGGAAAGCAGTGACAGGATCAGTCCAAGTCAGCATGGATTTATGAAAGGGAAATCATGCTTGACAAATCTTCTAGAATTTTTTGAGGATGTAACTAATAGAGTGGACAAGGGAGAACCAGTGGATGTGGTGTATTTGGACTTTCAAAAAACTTTTGACAAGTTCTCACACAAGGGATTGGTGTGCAAAATTAAAGCACATGGCATTGGGGGTAAGGTATTGACGTAAATAGAGAAATGGTTGGCAGACAGTAAGCAGAGAGTCAGGATAAACGGGGCCTTTTCAGAATGGCAACACTGACTAGTGGAGTGCCGCGGAACTCAATGCTGGGACCCCAGCTATTTACAATATACCTTAATAATTTAGATGTAAGAATTGAGTGTAATATCTCCAAATTTGCAGATGACACTAAGCTAGGTGACGGTGTGAGCTGTGAGGAGGACGCTAAGAGGCTGCAGGGTGACTTGGAAAGGTTTGGTGAGTGGGCAGATGCATGGCAGATGCAGTATAATGTGGATAGATGTGAGGTTATCCACTTTGGGGGCAAAAACACGAAGGCAGAATATTATCTGAATTGCGGCAGATTAGGAAAAGGGGAGGTGCAACGAGACCTGGGTGTCATGGTACATCAGTCATTGAAAATTGGCATGCAGGTACAGCAGGCGGTGAAGAAGACAAATGGCATGTTGGCCTTCATAGCTAGGGGATTTGAGTATGAGAGCAGGGAGGTCTTACTGCAGTTGTACAGGGCCTTGGTGAGGCCTCACCTGGAATATTGTGTTCAGTTTTGGTCTCCTAATCTGAGGAAGGACGTTCTTGCTATTGAGGGAGTGCAGCGAAGGTTCACCCGGGATGGCTGGACTGACATATAGGGAGTGACTGGCCTTTATTAACTGGAGTTTAGAAGGATGAGAGTAGATCTCATAGAAACATATAAAATTCTGACAGGACTGGACAGGTTAGATGCAGGAAGAATGTTCCCGATGTTGGGGATGTCCGGAACCAGGGGACACAGTCTAAGGATAAGGGGTAAGCCATTTAGGACTGAGATGAGGAGAAACTTGTTCACTCAGAGAGTTGTTAACCTGTGGAATTCCCTACCGCAGAGAGTTGATGATGCCAGTTCATTGGATATCTTCAAGAGGGAGTTAGATATGGCCCTTACAGCTAAAGGGATCAAGGGGTATGGAGAGAAAGCAGGAAAGCGGTACTGAAGTGAATGATCAGCCATGATTTTATTGAATGGTGGTGCAGGCTCGAAAGGCCAAATGGCCTACTCCTGCACCTATTTTCGATGTTTCTATGTTTGTATGAAAAATCTCACTCCAATCCAGCTTCAATAATCCCAACCAAAATCTTTCTAGAATGGCAGGCTTGTCTCCTGCCACTAATAAGAGAGGCAAGCTCTGTAATTGATCCTTGTATTTTACTGGCATGGTGATACAACCTACCACAGGAATGTTCTCTTCTGAGTAGCCTTACAGCTCTATCTTGGATTTCTCCAATGGAATATCACAACATTTGTCGAGATATAGCGATTCTGGTATTACGCTAATGGATGCACCAGTGTCGATTTCCATGGGTATCCTGGTACCTGCTTGGATGATGATACTTTTCGAATTGCTGTGAGATACCTTTGTTCTACTGATGACATAAGACCATAACAACATAAGAAATAGGAGCAGGAGTAGGCCATTTGGCCCCTTGGAGCTTGCTCCACCATTTACAAAGATCATGGCTGATTTGATCGTGGACTCAGCTCCACTTCCCTGCCCGCTCGCCATAAACTTTTACTCCCGATTCACTCAAAAAATCTGTCTATCTCCATCTTAAATATATTCAATGACCCAGCCTCCACAGCTCTCTGGGGCAGCGAATTCCACATATTTAAACTCTCTGAGAGAAGAAAGTTCTGCTCAGTTTCCAATGGGCGGCCCATTATTCTAAGACTATGTCTCCGAGTTTTAGTTTCCCATATGAGTGGAAATATCCTCTCTGCATCCACCTTGTTGAGCCTCCTCATTATCTTATAAGTTTCAATAAGATCACCTCTCATTCTTCTGAACTCCAATGTGCATAGGCTAAACGTACTCAACCTATCCTCATAAGTCAACCCCCTCATCTCCGGAATCAACCTAATGAACCTTCTCTGAACAGCCTCCAATCCAAGTATATCCTTCCTTAAATACGTAGACCAAAACTGTAAGCAGTACTCCAGGTGTAGCCTCACCAATACCCTGTATAGTTGTAGCAGGACTTCTTTGCTTTTATACACTATCCCCCTTGCAACAAAGACTAAGATTCCATTTGCCTTCCTGATTACTTGCTGTAACTGCATACTAACTTGTCATGTATTCAACCAGCATTGTAACCCATGTATAATCTGACCTAAGTTGTACACTGTGAGAACAATGACCACTAGGTGGGAGACACTCCTAACCTGGACCTTCAGATATAAAAGGGGAAGCACCACCCACCTTCATCACTTGAGTGCTAAGAAATAAAGGACAGGTCACAGACTGACCTTCTCTCAAGCATGGGCCTCGTGTGCATTTATATTGTATAGTAAGGGCGTATCAATGGCGACGAGGATGGGATTTAAACCATGCGAGCGTGGCCACTAGCAGAACAAATGAGAGGTACTGTGTTAAGGAATGGTTGGGACAGAGATTCAACATTGTTAACATACACCGGGACGCCACCGATAATGATGAAAGTGCTCCTCAATGACATCCCAGTACCAATGGAGCTAGACATGGGTTGCAGCCAGTCCCTGATGGGTATCAAACAGTTCGAAAAGTTGTGGGCGTCCAAGGCCAGGAGGTCAAAATTATCACCGATTGACGCACAGCTACGGACTTACACAAAGCAGATCATTCCGGTGCTCCGGAGCGCCACGGTAGTCGTGACCCACAAAGATTCGGAGAACAGTTTGCCACTCTGGATTGTCCCAGGGGACAGTCCCGCACTACAGGGGAGGAGTTGGCTTGCTGTCATTAACTGGAAATGGGGCGATGTCAATGCAATTTCCTCTGTGGAGCGAGTATCATGCTCACAGATCCTGGACAAATTTGGCTCATTATTTCAACCCGGCATCGGCACTTTCATGGGGGCCAAGGTAGTGATTCACATAAACCCGGTCGCCAGGCCAGTACACCACAAGGCCAGAGTGGTGCCGTAGATGATGCGGGAAAAGATAGAAAGCGAATTGGACTGCCTGCTGAGGGAAGGCATCATCTCGCCAGTCGAATTCAAGGACTGGGAGAGCCCGATCATGCCGGTGCGCAAGGCGGATGGGTCGGTCAGGATATGTGGTGATTACAAGGCCACCATCAATCGGGTGTCACTCCAAGACCAGTACCCGCTACCGAGAGCGGAGGACCTCTTTGCGACGCTATCCGGTAGCAAACTTTTTTCAAAATTGGACCTGACCTCAGCTGACATGACCCAGGAGCTAGCGAGTGAGTCGAAGAAGCTGACCACCATCACGACACACAAGGGGTTGTTTGAGTACAACAGATGTCCGTTCGGGAATCGCTCGGCCGCCGTGACCTTCCAACAAAATATGGAAAGCCTCCTCAAGTCGATACCAGGGACGGTGGTTTTTCAGGACGACATCCTCATCACGGGTTATGATACTGAAGAACACCTCCACAACCTGGAGGCGGTGCTACGCAGACTGGACCGGGTAGGTCTGCGACTGAAAAAGGCGAAGTGCGTCTTCCTAGCTCCAGAGGTCGAATTCCTGGGGATGAGGGTAGCAGCAGACGGGATCAGCCCTACTGCGTCCAAGACGGAAGCGATCCAGAGAGCACCCAGACCCCGTAACACGACGGAGCTGCGTTCGTTCCTGGGGCTCCTGAACTATTTTGGTAACTTTCTTCCAAAATTGAGCACACTGCTAGAGCCGCTACACGTGCTCCTACGCAAAGGTCGCGAATGGGTCTGGGGGGAAAGCCAGGTAAGGGCTTTTAATAGAGCACGCAATTTGTTATGTTCCAACACTCTGTTAACACTATACGACCCATGTAAGAAACTTGTGTTAACGTGCGATGCGTCGTCCTATGGTGTTGGGTGTGTGTTGGCAGCATGTCAATGTCAAGGGTCAGTTACAGCCGGTAGCTTATGCCTCCAGAAGGCTGTCCCAGGCAGAAAGGGATTATGGGATGGTAGAAAAGGAGGTGCTCGCATGTGTATATGCGGTAACAAAAATGCACCAGTACCTGTTTGGCAGGAAATTTGAGCTGGAGACAGATCACAAAACCCTAACGTCCCTTTTAGCCGACAACAAGGCCATAAATGCAAACGCATCGGCCCGCATACAGAGGTGGGCACTCACGTTAGCCGCCTATGACTATACAATTCGGCACAGACCGGGCACTGAAAACTGCGTCGATGCACTCAGCAGGCTTCCACTAGCCACCACTGAGGGGGCTACCGAGCATGCTGCTGAGATGGTCATGGCTTTTGAAGCTTTCGGAAGCGAAGGCTCACCCACGACAGCCCGTCAGATTAAAGTCTGGACAAATAGAGACATGTATTCAACCAGCATTGTAACCCATGTATAAACTGACCTAAGTTGTACACCGTGAGAACACTGACCACTAGGTGCGAGACACTCCTAACCTGGACCTTCAGGTATAAAAGGGGAAGCTCTACCCACCTTCAGCACTTGAGTGCTAAGGAATAAAGGACAGGTCACAGACTGACCTTCTCTCAAGCATGGGCCTCGTGTGCATTTATACTGTGTAGTAAGGACGTATCAATGGCGACAAGAAACTGGGATTTAAACCACGCGAGCATGGCCACTAGCAGAACAGACGAGAGGTACTGTGTTAAGGAATGGTTGGGACAGAGATTCAACATTGTTAAAGCAGCACACAGTTCTCCAGGCAGACAAGGGTAGTCAGGCATGCCCCAACATGCAGTCGAACCCAGAGGGGGAGTTCGACAGAGACAATGGCAAGCTGAACAACGATTCACGCCATTGCAAGGGACAATACGGCTAGTATGGGGCTGTTAATGGTGCACTCAAGGACAATAACAGGGGCAGTCAGGGACGATCGACTGGCAAGGGACCTTTTGTTTCAAACCGCAACTCATGCTGGAGGCGTGGAGGCATACATTCAGCCGGAGTTTGCAGAGATGAGCAAAATACCTGCAGAAATTGCAGAAATGGACACTGGGGGAAATCGCTGGAAGCTGAAGTTCAGCGAGTTCATGTGGAGCACGTATAAAGTTCATACACCAGGACGCCACTGATAATGATGAAAGTGCTCCTCAATGGCATCCCAGTATCAATGGAGTTAGACACGGGTGCCAGCCAGTCCCTGATGGGTATCAAACAGTTCGAAAAGTTGTGGGCATCCAAGGCCAGGAGGCCAAAATTATCGGTGATTGACGCACAGCTACGGACTTACACAAAGCAGAGAATTCCGGTGCTAGGCAGCGCCACAGCAGTCGTGACCCACAAAAATTAGAACAGGTTGCCACTCTGGATTGACCCAGGGGACGGTCCCGCACTACTGGGGAGGAGTTGGCTTGCTGTCATGAACTGGAAATGGGGCGATGTCAATGCAATTTCCTCTGTGGAGCGAGTATCATGCTCACAGGTCCTGGACAAATTTGACTCATTATTTCAACCTGGCATTGGCACTTTCATGGGGGCCAAGGTAATGATTCACATAAACCCGGACGCAAGACCAGTACACCACAAGGCCAGAGCGCTGCCGTACGTGATGCGGGAAAAGATAGAAGGCGAATTGGACCGCCTGTTGAGGGAAGGCATCATCTCGCCAGTCGAATTCAGTGACGAGGCGAGCCCGATTGTGCCGGTGCTCAAGGCGGATGGGTCGGTCAGGATATGTGGCGATTACAAGGCCACCATCAATCGGGTGTCACTCCAAGACCAGTACCCGCTACCGAGAGCGGAGGACCTCTTTGCAATGCTATCCGGTGGCAAACTTTTTTCAAAATTGGACCTGACCTCAGCTTACATGACCCAGGAGCTGGCGAGTGAGTCGAAGAAGCTGACCACCATCACGACACACAAGGGGTTGTTTGAGTACAACAGATGTCCGTTCGGGATTCGCTCAGCCGCCGTGATCTTCCAACGAAATATGGAAAGCCTCCTCAAGTCGATACCAGGGACGGTGGTTTTTCAGGACGACATCCATATGATGGGTTACGATACTGAAGGACACCTCCACAACCTGGAGGAGGTGCTACGCAGACTGGACCGGGTAGGTCTGCGACTGAAAAAGGCTAAGTGCATCTTCCTAGCTCCAGAGGTAGAATTCCTGGGGATGAGGGTAGCAGCAGACGGGATCAGCCCTACTGCATCCAAGATGGAAGCGATCCAGAGAGCATCCAGACCCCGTAACACGACGGAGCTGCGTTCGTTCCTGGGGCTCCTGAACTATTTTGGTAACTTTCTTCCCAAATTGAGCACGCTGCTAGAGTCGCTACACGTGCTCCTACACAAAGATCGCGAATGGGTCTGGGGGGACAGCCAGGAAAGGGCTTTTAATAGAGCACGCAATTTGTTATGTTCCAACAATCTGATAACACTATATGACCCATGTAAGAAACTTGTGTTAACGTGCGATGCATCGTCCTATGGTGTCGTGTGTGTGTTGCAGCATGTTAATGCCAAGGGTCAGTTACAGCCGGTAGCTTATGCCTCCAGGAGTCTGTCCCAGGCAGAAAGGGGCTACGGGATGGTAGAAAAGGAGGCGCTCGCATGTGTATATGCGGTAAAGAAAATGCACCAGTAACTGTTTGGCAGGAAATTTGAGCTGGAGACAGATCACAAACCCCTAACGTCCCTTTTGGCCGACAACAAGGCCATAAATGCAAATGCATCGGCCCGCATACAGAGGTGGGCACTCACGTAAGCTGCCTATGACGACACAATTCGGCACAGACCGGGCACCGAAAACTGCGCCGATGCACTCAGCAGGCTCCCACTAGCCACCACTGTGGGGGCTACCGAGCATGGTGCTGAGATGGTCATGGCTGTTGAAGCTTTCGGAAGCGAAGGCTCACCCGTGACAGCCCGTCAGATTAAAGTCTGGACAAATAGAGACCCGCTATTGTCTCTAGTAAGAAATGTGTCCTGAATGGGGACTGGACAGCCACGTACAGGGCATGCCCTGAGAAATTTAAACCATTTCACAGGCGCAAGGATGAACTCTCGATTCAGGCCGATTGCCTACTGTGGGGAAACCGCGTAGTCATACCCCAGATGTGCAGAGAGGTGTTCATCAGAGAACTCCACAATGGGCACCCGGGCATTGTCACGATGAAGGCAATTGCCAGGTCACACGTTTGGTGGCCAGGGATAGACGCAGATCTGGAACTTTGTGTTCGCAGGTGCAACACGTGTGCCCAGCTGGGCAATGCGCCCAGGGAAGCCCCCCTGAGCCCCCGGCCATGGCCCGCCAAGCCTTGGTCACGCATCCATGTGGACTACGCAGGTCCTTTCATGGGGAAAATGTTTTTGGTTGTAGTAGACGCCTACTCCAAATGGATTGAGTGTGACATTTTAAATTCAAGCACATCCTCTGCCACGGTAGAAAGTCTACGGCAATGTTCGCCGCCCACGATCTACCGGACATCTTGGTCAGCGACAATGGCCCGTGCTTCACAAGCACTGAATTCCAGGACTTCATGGCAGGCAATGGAATTAACCATGTTAGAACGGCACCGTTCAAGCCGGCCTCAAATGGCCAGGCAGAACGAGCAGTGCAGATAATCAAATAGGGGATGCTCAGATTCCAAGGGGGTTCCCTACAAACCCGCTTATCACGCCTCCTGTTGGCCAATAGATCCCGACCACACTCGCTCACAGGGGTTCCACCCGCAGAGCTACTAATGAAAAGGACGCTCAAAACCCGATTATCCCTTATACACCCCACCATGAAAGAAATTGTCGAGAGCAGGCGCCAGTCACAATATGACTACCATGACAGGAATGCGACGGCGCGATGTATTGATGTAAATGATTCTGTTTTTGTCCTCAACTACGCTGCAAGGCCCAAATGGCTCGCAGGCACTGTGGTTGCCAAAGAGGGAAATAGGATTCTGGTAGTTAAACTTATCAATGGACAAATCTGCCGCAAACATGTGGATCAAACAAAAAGGAGGTTCAGCAACCCCACAGAAGAAGCAGAGGAAGAACACGATATAGAGTTCACTCCACCACAGGTGACTGAACACCGGAACCAAAGGGAGGAGAGCCCAGTCACTGTGGGCAGTCCGGACAGGCCTGCGGCACTGCAAACAGCAGACACTCAGGCCAGCGCCCAACAACCGGAGCCCCAACTCAGGCGCTCTACAAGAGAGCGTAAACCACCAGAGAGACTCAACCTGTGATCCCAATAAGACTTTGGGGGGGGAGGTGATGTCATGTATTCAACCAGCATTGTAATCCATGTATAAACTGACCTAAGTTGTACACCGTGAGAACACTGACCACTAGGTGGGAGACACTGCTAACCTGGACCTTCAGGTATAAAAGGGGAAGCTCCACCCACCTTCAGCACTTGAGTGCTAAGGAATAAAGGACAGGTCACAGACTGACCTTCTCTCAAGCATAGGCCTCGTGTGCATTTATACTGTGTAGTAAGGACGTATCAGCTTATGCCTCCAGAAGTCTGTCCCAGGCAGAAAGGGATTATGGGATGGTAGAAAAAGAAGCCCTCACATGTGTATATGCGGTAAAGAAAATGCACCAGTACCTGTTTGGCAGGAAATTTGAGCTGGAGACAGATCACAAAACCCTAACGTCACTTTTGGCCGAAAACAAGGCCATAAATGCAAACGCATCGGCCCGCATACAGAGGTGGGCACTCACGTTAGCCGCCTATGACTATACAATTCGGCACAGACCGGGCACTGAAAACTGCGTCGATGCACTCAGCAGGCACCCACTAGCCACCACTGAGGGGGCTACCGAGCATGCTGCTGAGATGGTCATGGCTGTTGAAGCTTTCAGAAGTGAAGGCTCACCCATGACAGCCCGTCAGATTAAAGTCTGGACAAATAGAGACCCGCTATTGTCACTAATCAAGAAATGTGTCCTGAATGGGGACTGGGCAGCCACGTGCAGGGCATGCCCTGAGGAATTTAAACCATTTCACAGACGCAGGGATGAACTCTCGATTCAGGCCGATTGCCTACTGTGGGGAAACCGCGTAGTCATGCCCCAGATGGGCAGAGAGGTGTTCATCAGAGAACTCCACAATGAGCACCCGGGCATTGTCATGATGAAGGCAATTGCCAGGTCACACGTTTGGTGGCCAGGGATAGACGCAGATCTGGAACTTTGTGTTCGCAGGTGCAACACGTGTGCCCAGCTGGGCCATGCGCCCAGGGAAGCCCCCCTTAGCCCCTGGCCATGTTCCGCCAAGTCTTGGTCACGCATCCATGTGGACTACGCAGGTCCTTTCATGGGAAAAATGTTTTTGGTTGTAGTCGACGCCTACTCCAAATGGATCGAGTGTGACATTTTAAATTCAAGCACATCCTCTGCCACGGTAGAACGTGTATGGGCAATGTTCGCCGCCCATCGTCTGCCGGACGTCTTGGTCAGCGACAATAGCCCGTGCTTCACAAGCACTGAATTCCAGGACTTCATGGCAGGCAATGGAATTAACCATGTCAGAACGGCACCGTTCAAGCCGGCCTCAAATGGCCAAGCAGAACGAGCAGTGCAGATAATCAAACAGGGGATGCTTAGAATCCAAGGGGGTTCCCTACAGTCGCTTATAACGCCTCCTTTTGGCCTATAGATCCCGACCACACTCGCTCGCAGGGGTTCCACCCGCAGAGCTGCTAATGAAAAGGACGCTCAAAACCCGGCTATTCCTTATACACCCCACCATGAAAGAAATTGTCGAGAGCAGGTGCCAGCCACAATATGACTACCATGACAGGAATGCAAGCGCGCGATGTATTGATGTAAATGATCCTGTTTTTGTCCTCAACTACGCTGCAGGGCCCAAATGGCTCGCAGACACTGTGGTTGCCAAAGAGGGAAATAGGATTCTGGTAGTTAAACTTACCAATGGACATATCTGCCGCAAACACGTGGATCAAACAAAAAGGAGGTTCAGCAACCCCATCGAAGAAACAGAGGAAAAACACGATGTAGAGTTCACTCCACCACAGGTGACCACACACCGGAACCAAAGGGAGGAGAGCCCAATCACTGTGGGCAGTCTGGACAGGCCTGAGGCACCGCAAACAGCAGACACTCAGGCCAGCGCCCAACAACCGGAGCCCCAACTCAGGCGCTCTACAAGAGAGCGTAAACCACCAGAGAGACTCAACCTGTGATCCCAATAAGACTTTGGGGGAGAGGTGATGTCATGTATTCAACCAGCATTGTAACCCATGTATAATCTGACCGAAGTTGTACACTTTGAGAACAATGATCACTTGATGGGAGACACTCCTAACCTGGACCCTCAGATATAAAAGGGGAAGCTCCACCCACCTTCATCACTTGAGTGCTAAGAAATAAAGGACAGGTCACAGACTGACCTTCTCTCAAGCATGGGCCTCATGTGCATTTATATTGTATAGTCAGGACGTATCAAACTTTTTGTGCTTCATGCACAAGGCCCCCCAGGTCTCTCTGTACTGCAGCACTTCGCAATTTTTCTGCATTTAAATTATAATTTGCTTTTCTATTCTTTCTGACAAAGTTGATAACCTCATATTTTCCCATATTACATTCCATCTGCCAAATTTTTGCCCACTCACTTAGCCTGTCTATATCCCTTTGCAGATTTTTTGTATCCTCCTCACAATTTGCTTTCCCACCCATCTTTGTATCTTCAGCAACTGAGCTACATTATGCTCGGTCCCTTTATCCAAGTCATTAATATAGACTGTAAATAGTTGATGACCCAGCACCCATCCCTGCGGCACTCCACTAGTCACTGTTTGCCAACCGGAAAATGACCCATTTATCCCGACTCTCTATCTTCTGTTAGTTAGCCAATCCTCTATCCGTGTTAATATATTACCGCCAACCCCGTGAGCTTTTATCTTATGCAGTAACCTCTTATGTGGCACCTTTTCAAATGCCTTCTGGAAATCCAAATACACCACATCCACTGGTTCCCCCTTATCCAACCTGCTCATTACATCCTCAAAGAACTCTAGCAAATTTGATTTCCCTCTCATAAAACCATGCTGACTGCTTGATTGAATCATGCTTTTCCAAATGTCCCACTACTGCTTCCTTAATAGTGAACTCCAGCATTTTCCCAATGACAGATGTTAGGCTAACTGGTCTATAGTTTTCTGCTTTGTGTCTGCCTCCTTTTATTTAAATAGGGGCATTACATTTGCGGTTTTCCAATCTGCTGGAACCGCCCCAGAATCCAGGGAATTTTTGTAGATTACAACCAATGCATCCACTATCTCTGCAGCCACTTCTCTCAAGACCCTAGGATGTAAGGCATCAGGTCTGAGGGACTTGTCTGCCTTTAGTCCCATTATTTTACCTAGTACTACTTCATTAGTTATAGTGATTGTATTCAGTTCCTCCCTACCTATAGCCCCTTGATTATCCACTATTAGGATGTTTTTAGTGTCTTCTACCGTGAAGACCGATACAAAATATTTGTTCAACATCTCTGCCATTTCCCAGTTCTCCATTATTAATTCATCAGTCTCATCCTCTAGGGGACCAACATTTACTTTAGCCACTCTTTTCCTTTTTATCTACCTGTCGAAACTTTTACTATCTGTTTTTATATTTTATGCTAGTTTACTTTCATAATCTATCTTACTCATTTCTTTCGTCGTTCTCTGCTGGCTTAAAAATATTTCCCAATCTTCTGGCCTCCCAATAGTCTTGGCCACATTGTATGCCTTTGTTTTCAATTTGATACCCTCCCTTATTTCCTTAGTTAGCCACGGATGGTTATCCCTTCTCTTACAGTTTTCAGGTATCTCTTTGTCCTGTTGCTTTTCTTCCATACTATTTAGTCTCTGGGATTTTCTACTTATAGCCTTGAAAGTTGGTTTACTCTTCAGTCGGCATGCTTTCACATGATGCCCAGTTTTCATGCAGAAAAACACTGCCTTTATATATGGACAACTTTGAGCAATGTGTTGTCCCAGACACCGATAGCATGACTTCAATCTATTGTTACAATTGCCATTTGCTGAGGCCTTGGGGCCCAACTGCCTTTCACTTTTAACCTGCAGGCTTCGGTTGTCTGATGTCTGGAAATGGTACGAAATTGTCGGAAATATTGGTCGGCCATATCCATTGACATAGCTGTCTGACAAGCGAAATCAAAGTCAAGTTAGGAGTTGTCAACAACTTTCTCCTGACTGCTTCATTTTTCATCTCACAAACAAAGTGGTCATGCAATGCTCGGTCCTGAAAGTTTCCAAAATGACAATGAAAAGATAGCTATTTTAATGCTACAATGTACTCACTGATACTTTCATCAAGTAATTGATTTTGTATTCCAAAACGATAACTGTCAGCAATTTTCAGGGGCTCAGGACTGTAGTGCTGTTCTAACTTCCTTAGAATCTCCCTAAGTGATATAACCTTTGACAGGAACAAGCACATTTTTCAGGGTTTCATACACCTCGGGGCCTGCTTCAGTCAAGAAAATAGCCCATTTTCTTTCCCACATCACCCGGTTATGGTTTTCATCATCAGGGACTTCGCTGATACTATTTGCAGTGAAAAGCATTTCTAGCCGGTCCACATATGCTCCGAAAGTCTCTCGGTCGCGATGGAATTCACCCAGGCACCCTATTATTCCCATAGGTCCGGCCATCTGGACTCTGACAGTTCAGCCAAGTGTGCTTGTAATTTACCTTGGATTTTTAGCTGTTCTGCAAACAAAGGACCTCCCTAGTCTCTCAGTTGTTTGGCTAGGAATCATCCACCAACAAAAATTTCAGCTAGGGAATCCCATTATCATATCCTTCATTGCCAATGTGATATATTCCTCATGACCTCACAACACACACAGAGTCCAAAGAAGACTTCAACACAGGAACTTATCAGGTGACCTGTCACCTGTTGCTTTATTGTGAAAACAGCAATGGCTGCATTATCACAGTAGCCCACTAGGTGGAGCAGTAGTCCACTCACTGCAACTATATATTACAAGCGTGTCTTCACCTATCTTGCTTCTTTTGCTCTCCCCGCTCCCGTCTTTGTCTCCCCGCTCCCGTCCTACTGCCCCCTTCAGGCTCCTGCCTCTTGCACCCTCTCCTTGTCTAGCCCCCTGCTGCTCCCTGAGATGTCCGACTCTCCATCTTTCTTTGGAGTATTTACACTTACCCCGCACCCACTACCCCACGTACACCCAATTCTTTAAAGAGAGCCGAGCCATATTATGGCTTCACTCTGCCCTCGACTCCGCTGTCTTTGTCCTTTGCCACAGTACTTGGTGTGTTTTCTATCATCTCCATCCTGTTCTCTGCTCCACAATTTTCTGCCTTTTCTTGCAAACTTTTCTCATTCCGTTCACCAGCTGCGTCTTTCGCCTGCTCTGCTCCTCCAGCCACTGCACTCACACATCCTGCTCCTTCTCTCATCTCCTCATTATACAAGGGCTTCCTTCTGTCTTAGACTCACAGCGAATGGAGCCTTTGTGACACACCCCATAGCTCTCTGCTTTGCAGCTCCAAACGATGTGTCCAGGCTCACCGCAGTTATAACAGCACAGGTCTAGAGAGCTTCTTACAAGGTGGTCGTTTCCAGGACAATAATACCAAACCTTCACCTAGTTATCATGCAGTATCCAGATCTGCTGCACTCCTTCGATTGTCTCGAATTTCATGCTGTAGGGTAATGTTTTCACCCCCTCTGGGAACCGCACCTTTACAGAATGGGTTCCACCTGCTACCCGCGTTCCTGAATAGTAGCTCCTCTGTATAGAAACATAGAAATATAAAAAATAGGTGCAGGAGTAGGCCATTCGGCCTTTCGAGCCTGCACCACCATTCAATAAGATCATGGCTGATCATTCACCTCAGTACCCCTTTCCTGCTTTCTCTGAGAAACATAGAAAATAGGTGCAGGAGTAGGCCATTTTGGCGAGCAAATTTTAATGTCCCACGTCTCCAACATTTTTATTAGAACTTTGTCCTCAATATAAAGTGGCAGCTTTAAGACTAAGACCACCACCTCTTCAGAATACAACAGAGATGCATCCAAGCACTTATCATCAACCTGCAAGCTCAGTAAAAGTCTTTCCACCTACAGTCGGCCACTGACCGTCGCCTCAAACCCAAGATTCGGCTTTGGTCGGCAGGCAAAGCAACTTCCCTCTCTGCAGTCCTCATGTACCGCCTAGATAATATCCCAAATTCGTATCTCCTTATCCTCACACTGAACCACCACCATTTCTTTTCCAAACCTCCTGGAGTCTCGGCCCAAATCTTTGGGCCTTTTATTCTCCTTTCCCCCAACATTTTCTCCTCTGATTAAATTCATCCTGGGAACATTGTCCTCTGAGGGGCGGCACTCCAGGCTCTTCAGCAGTTTATGGGACAAAAATACCCTAAAACCTGAAAAAAACCCACACCACCAACTTTTCACAAACTCACTCCAACTCCCTACAGTGATCAAGCACCCAGCAACACCTGCTAATTTCTGGCCCCTCCCACCTAGAGAGTGCGACCAACTGGGCCACAGCTGACACATAAGTAACAGAAGCTTTTTCCCCAGACCACACATGCAATATTAGTCACTTTGATTGGCGATCTGGCCCCTTTCAAGAGTCTTAACAACTCTAGCTCTAAATAAACTCATTTGAGGAAATTAATAATGTGGCTGACTACAGCTTTCTGGATCTGCATTTTAGCTATGTTACTGTTTCACATTGGAGGGGGGAAAGTAACTCCCATATAGGCAGTCCCATATAGCTAGGGTAATGCTACCACAACCTAACAATTAAATGATATTGCAATTTTTAAAAGTATTTTCAGAAATTGAATTAACGATATAGGTAAGAAGTGGGAAGAGGTCCTACAAGCTGAATTTAGGGAGCTAGGAGTTAAATTAAAAAGTAGGACCTCAAAGGTAGTAATCTCTGGATTGCTACCAGTGCCACGTGCTAATCAGAGTAGAGGGAGCAGGATAGTTAGAATAAATACGTGGCTTGAGCAGTGGTGCAAGAGGGAGGGATTCAAATTCCTGGGACATTGGAACCAGTTCTGGGGGAAGTGGGACCTGTACAAAAGGGACGGTCTGCACTTGGGCAGGACTGGAACTGATGTCCTAGGGGTAACATTTGCTAATGCAGTTCGGGAGTGTTTAAACGAATATGGCAGGGGGATGGGAACCTATGCAGCGAGATAGGGCAAAGTAATATGGAGTCAGAAACAGATGGTAGAAAGGTAAAAAGCAATAGTGGAAGGCCGAGTAAACAAGGGCAAGAAACAAAAAGGGCCACACTGCATCATAATTCTAAAATGACAAAGGGTGTTAAAAAAACAAGCCTGAAGGCTTTGTGTCTTAATGCAAGGAGTATCCGAAATAAGGTGGACGAATTAACTGTGCAAATGGATGTTAATGGATATGATGTGATTGGGATTAGAGACGTGGCTCCAGGATGATCAGTGCTGGGACCTCAACATCCATGGGTATTCAACATTCAGGAAGGATAGAATAAAAGGAAAAGGAGGTGGGGTAGCATTGCTGGTTAAAGAGGAGATTAATGCAATAGTTAGGAAGGACATTAGCTTGGATGATGTGGAATCTGTATGGGTAGAGCTGCAGAACACCAAAGGGCAAAAAACGTTAGTGGGAGTTGTGTACAGACCACCAAACAGTAGTAGTGATGTTGGGGAGGGCATCAAACAGGAAATTAGGGGTGCATGTAATAAAGGTGCAGCAGTTATCATGGGTGACTTTATTATGCATATAGATTGGGCGAACCAAACTGGAAGCAATACGGTGGAGGAGGATTTCCTGGAGTGCATAAGGGATGGTTTTCTCGACCAATATGTCGAGGAACCAACTAGGGGGGAGGCCATCTTAGACTGGGTGTTGTGTAATGAGAGAGGATTAATTCGCAATCTCGTTGTGTGAGGCCCCTTGGGGAAGAGTGACCATAATATGGTGGAATTCTACATTAGGATGGAGAATGAAACAGTTAATTCAGAGACCATGGTCCAGAACTTAAAGAAGGGTAACTTTGAAGGTATGAGGTGTGAATTGGCTATGATAGATTGGCAAATGATACCTAAGGGGTTAACTGTGGATGGGCAATGGCAGACATTTAGAGACCGCATGGATGAACTACAACAATTGTACATCCCTGTCTGGCAAAAAATAAAAAAGGGAAGGTGGCTCAACCGTGGCTATCAAGGGAAATCAGGGATAGTATTAAAGCCAAGGAAGTGGCATACAAATTGGCCAGAAATAGCAGTGAACCTGGGGACTGGGAGAAATTTAGAACTCAGCAGAGGAGGACAAAGGGTTTGATTAGGGCAGGGAAAATAGAGTACGAGAGGAAGCTTGCAGGGAATATTAAGACGGGCTGCAAACATTTCTATAGATATGTAAAGAGAAAAAGGTTAGTAAAGACAAACGTCGGTTCCCTGCAGTCAGAATCAGGGGAAGTCATAACGGGGAACAAAGAAATGGCAGACCAATTGAACATGTACTTTGGTTCGGTATTCACTAAGGAGGATATAAAAGGGGTCAGAGGGTCTAGTAAGGAGGAGGAACTGAGGGAAATCCTTATTAGTCGGGAAATTGATGGGATTGAAGGCCGATAAATCTCCAGGGCCTGATGGACTGCATCCCAGAGTACTTAAGGAGGTGGCCTTGGAAATAGCGGATGCATTGACAGTCATTTTCCAACATTCCATTGACTCTGGATCAGTTCCTATCGAGTGGAGGGTAGCCAATGTAACCCCACTTTTTAAAAAAGGGAGAGAGAAAACAGGGAATTATAGACCGGTCAGCCTGACATCAGTAGTGGGTAAAATGATGGAGTCAATTATTAAGGATGTCACAGCAGTGCATTTGGAAAGAGGTAAAATGATAGGTCCAAGTCAGCATGGATTTGTGAAAGGGAAATCATGCTTGACAAATCTTCTGGAATTTTTTGAGGATGTTTCCAATAGAATGGACAAGGGAGAAACAGTTGCTGTGGTGTATTTGGACTTTCAGAAGGCTTTCGACAAGGTCCCAAACAAGAGATTAATGTACAAAGTTAAAGCACATGGGATTGGGGGTAGTGTGCTGACATGGATTGAGAACTGGTTGTCAGACAGGAAGCGAAGAATAGGAGTAAATGGGTACTTTTCAGAATGGCAGGCAGTGATGAGTGGGGTACCGCAAGGTTCTGTGCTGGGGCCCCAGCTGTTTACATTGTACATTAATGATTTAGACAAGGGGATTAAATATAGTATCTCCAAATTTGCGGATGACACTAAGTTGGGTGGCAGTGTGAGCTGCGAGGAGGATGCTATGAGGCTGCAGAGTGACTTGGATATGTTAGGTGAGTGGGCAAATGCGTGGCAGATGAAGTATAATGTGATAAATGTGAGGTTATCCACTTTGGTGGTAAAAACAGAGAGACAGACTATTATCTGAATGGTGACAGATTAGGAAAAGGGGAGGTGCAACGAGACCTGGGTGTCATGGTACATCAGTCATTGAAGGTTGGCATGCAGGTATAGCAGGCAGTTAAGAAAGCAAATGGCATGTTGGCCTTCATAGCGAGGGGATTTGTGTACAGGGGCAGAGAGGTGTTGCTACAGTTGTACAGGGCCTTGGTGAGGCCACACCTGGAGTATTGTGTACAGTTTTGGTCTCCTAACTTGAGGAAGGACATTCTTGCTATTGAGGGAGTGCAGCGAAGGTTCACCAGACTGATTCCCGGGATAGCGGGACTGACATATCAAGGAAGACTGGATCAACTGGGCTTGTATTCACTGGAGTTCACAAGAATGAGAGGGGATCTCATAGAAACGTTTAAAATTCTGACGGGTTTAGACAGGTTAGATGCAGGAAGAATGTTCCCAATGTTGGGGAAGTCCAGAACCAGGGGTCACAGTCTAAGGATAAGGGGTAAGCCATTTAGGACCGAGGAGAAACTTCTTCACCCAGAGAGTGGTGAACCTGTGGAATTCTCTACCACTGAAAGTTGTTGAGGCCAATTGACTAAATATATTCAAAAAGGAGTTAGATGTGGTTCTTACTACTAGGGGGATCAAGGGGTATGGCGAGAAAGCAGGAATGGGGTACTGAAGTTGCATGTTCAGCCATGAACTCATTGAATGGCGGTGCAGGCTCGAAGGGCCGAATGGCCTACTCCTGCATCTATTTTCTATGTTTCTAACTATTTACAGAGATGTATGTGAGATGGAGTTTATAGTGGAGACAAATACGTTTTTTTTAATTAATTCATGGGATGTGGGCGTCGCTGCAGCATTTATTGCCCATCCCTAAAAGCCATATGAATAATTGCTTTTTTATATGCTACATTACTTTTGTCTTCACATCTTTTCAGCTATGAAGGTTATATGAGTTTATGGTAAACCCAAGGCAAGTTTTATCGTTAAGTCATCTTCACAGTTATGCACTGTTTGTCAACTTTAGTGAATGAATTGTAATTATTGTTTTTTTCTGCTATCGAACATATTTTTGAAGTGCTTTAATTCTAAGTCCAGGAATTTTCTCAGAACTGGTCATGCTCTGCTGCTGTCATTTTCTGGAGGTACGGTGGAAAAACTGTTGACGTGCATATGCAGGGTGTCCGTTGCACTTCCAGTGAAGTTATGGTGACAGAGTAGAGGCAACGCCAAGGAACTCCCCAGCCCAAATATTTGTGTATCTCAGAGATGTGGCTGATCTTATGTCGAACAACTTTTCTCTTCCACCTAATGATTGTGACATCACACCTATGGAAGAACATTCATTAAGAAGCATAAACTAATATCTTCATCAAATTTAATAAAATTGAGCACTCAGCAATGAAAGAGCTGTCCAGTAAAAGAAAAAATCGCAAGCAGGTACAACCATGTAACCACAGTCAATGTATTACACATTTTAGAGGAAACTCTTTGTCCCATGCATACTTTGCTCCTCTACTTGGTATAGGGATATGTTGGGTGGACTAACCTTAGCAGCTTTATCGATGCCTGAAAGCATTTTTTGCAGTTGCCTCCATGTGTACTGCATGGTGCTGCTGGCATTCATAAGAACACAAGAACATAAGAAATTGGAGCAGGAGTAGGCAATACGGCCCCTCGAGCCTGCTCCGCCGTTCAATAAGATCATGACTGATCATCGACCTCAACTCCACTTTCCCGCCCAATTTATATATCCTTTGATTCTGCTGGACTCCAAAAATCTATCTATCTCAGCCTTAAATATATTCAGAGACTCGGCATCCAAAGCGCTCTGGAGCAGAGAATTCCAAAGATTCACAACCCTCTGAGATCGATAGCATTTTGTTAGATAAAGGTAGCAAGGGATTTGGAATTGAAGTACAAATTAGCCATCACATTTTGACATTTGACCAAATACTCACATTGGTAACCAACTCCATCCTGTATTCCATCGTCAGGAAATACTTGGGTTGTATATTGGAGACGGACAGATCTTCTGTTAATGAAAAGATAAGAAGACAGCAGCATAAGATCCTACAGTCTGTTGCTGGTGTGGCTGATATGGTCAGGCTTAGCCGCAAGAAACTTATTAAACTGAGCAGATTAGAGTAGAGCTGACAGTCTCCCTCAGAGAGTTGTTTTAAGTAGCTGAGTCTGTACAAGCTGGATAATTTATAATCATACACAAGAACTCAGAGGAACCTTTGATACCTGCTTCTAGAGAATTGTTTCATTTCAGATAAGTAGTTTCTGTGAATAAAACTGTACAAACCTTTCAGTGAATTTAGTTTTCATTCTTACCCTGCATGACTAAGTGGTAGTTACTGCTCCGAAGAGCTTATATAATAAAATAATTATGGGAAAAGATGTACATTGTTAATTTTTAATAGCAAAATCATAAGCATGTTTATAAATAACATAGAATTATAGAAACATAGAAATTTACAGCATGGAAGGAGGACATTTCGACCCATCGACTCCGCACCGGCCGATCAAGAGCTATCCAGCCTAATCCCACTTTCTAGCTCTTGGTGAATAGCTCTGTAGGTTACGGCACTTTCAGTGCACATCCAAGTATTTTCTAAATGTGGTGAGGCTTTCTGAATTCCAGTCGTCCTGGTTAACCCTTGCCACCGGATAAAGGCCGAGCTCTGTCAAGCCCGTGTGGTGGCTGGTGAGCAATGCTCACCAAACATTTAAAAAAATTCACGCACAGGCATCTTCCATCCCCTCAATTGGAGTTCAGGACTGAAACATTGGGTCCTTCATCGAAACACCTGTGAACTCGTGGAAGCAAGTCATCCTCGTTCGAGGGACCGTTTATGATGGTGATGATGATCTACCTGGCCTGCTACCTTCATGATCTGTGGACCTGCACTCCAAGATCCCTTTATTCCTCTACATTTTTCAGTGTCATACCATTTAATGTGTATTCCCTTGCCTTGTTAGACCTCCCCAAATGCTTTACCTCACACTTATCCAGATTGAATTCCATTTGCCACTGTTCTGCCCACCTTATCAGTTCATTGATATATTGCTGCAGTCTGCAGCTTGCTTCTTCATTATCAACCACACATCCTATTTTAGAGTCATCTGCAAACTTCTTAATCATACCCCCAACATTCAAGTCCAAGTCATTGATATATACCACAAAAAGCAAAGGACCCAACACTGAGCCCTGCGGAACCCTACTTAATACAGCCTTCCAGGCACAAAAACAACCATCAACCATTACTCTTTGCTTCCTGTCTCCGAGCCAATTTTGGATCCAACTTGCCACTTTGCCCTGGATCCCATGGGCTTTTACATTCGTGACCAGTCTGCCATGTGGGGCCTTATCAAAAGTTTTGCTAAAATCCATATACACTAATCAGACGCACTGCCCTCATCGACCCTCCTGGTTACCTCCTTGAAAAATTCAATGACATTAGTCAGACACGACCTTCCCTCAACAAATCGGTGGTGACTGTCCTTGATGTTGCTACATGTAGGGAACAATGAGAATATTTCCCCCTATATTTCTCTAATCACTCATAGATTAGGAATATGTCACATTCAGTGGCAATTATGAGTTTAGTTTTTTTCAATAGCTTACTAAATTTCGATATTTGTTCTTTACTAACCAAACATTATGGCCTAAAAACTCCATTCCTGTGCATCAGCCGTTAACGCTGGTTTGCTCGGAAAAAATGTCGGCTACCTCGATTTCGTCTGCCTACAGCACAGGATACAGTGACCACCATTTTGATAAGCGCCATAATGCCGTTATTAACAGCGTTGGCCCCTGAAATGTAAATGAGCAGATCGTAATGTCAATCGGTGAGCAAGCACCTGACTTGACACCATGTCCTCAAACTTCGACCTTCTCGCTCTGCGTAACACCATGTCCTAAGTATGCACAGAAAAGCAAGCATGAAGTAGCCCTGCAGAGACGCTGTAAGCACTTCTTAAAAGGCAACACACATCTTTCAGGTAAGTTTGGATTTAAGCTTTTGGACTGGACTTTTTATATTTTATTGAAGAAGTGGTTTGTTGCTTCGGTGGTGAAGGAAGGCTGCTGAGAAGGCAGAAAATGTTGCATTTGCTGAACAGGTCAGGCAGCATCCGTGAAGAGAGAGACAGAGTTAACAACTCCGGTCAAGATACTGCCTGACCTGCTGAGTATTACCAGCATTTTCGGCATTTGTTTCAGATTTCAAGCATCGACTCACAGAAGGTGAGGAACGTGAAGAAAAGGAGGAAGCAGAAGGGATGATGCAACCCAGACAGCCCTTTTCTGGCCAGGAGTTGTGGTGAGGGGAGGGCAGGAAAGGAAGAGGTACATGTGAGAAGGAGGATAAAGTATGAGGATACAAGCATCTTGTGTACTTTCAGCCCTGCTGCTGGCCAAGGCTCAGCCATGCTCTGCCAAGAATGGCCAGCACTGTCTTCTCCAAGGTGGTGAGGTGAAGCAAGGAATGGGAGTTCTGCCATGTGTTTGGTACAGATTGTTGGTAGGTGAGTGATGGTGGGAGGGATGGGGTGTGCATTGAGTAGTGTGTGAGGCTAGTGGTGCAGTTGGTAGGAGATGGCTTTTGAAGACTCATTCACTGACCTTGACCAGTGGTCTGAGATCATGAAGCTTCTTTGGGCATGGGAGCCAAATCATGGACGGTGACACTGCTGGCACTGATGGCTTTGGTGACATGGTCCCACATCCTTCTTTCTGGAGGGTCTCCTGGCCCCTATGGATGTTGGCCCCCTGCACAAAACTGCAGTGCCGCGTGCGAGACCCTGGGTGCCCCTTCTCTGACTTGGTGAGCTATTTGTGCTTGAGCTGAAGCACTTTTACCATTTTATTTTAGGTGCGGAACACAATTCAGCTTCAAGAGCTGAAGACTGCCATTTGGAAATTATTTTTAATGTTTATTTTTTTTTCAGAAGCAGTTGAGCTCCAAGGACTAAAAACTGTCTATTTTTAAATATTTTTTTTCATTTTAGAAGGCAGTTCCCCTTTAAGGGACTGACACTGCTTTCAAAAAATGACAGCCTTGCTTTAAAAGAATGCTGTTATTGCTTCAGGGACATTATGGCCATTCTACATTAGAACATAACATAAGAACACAAGAATTAGGAACAGGAGTAGGCCATCTAGCCCCTCGAGCCTGCTCCGCCATTCAACAAGGTCATGGCTGATCTGGTCGTGAACTCAGCTCCACTTACCCGCCCGCTCCCCGTAACCCTTAATTCCCTTATTGGTTAAAAATCTATCTATCTGTGATTTGAATACATTCAATGAGCTAGCCTCAACTGCTTCCTTGGGCAGAGAATTCCACAGATTCACAACCCTCTGGGAGAAGAAATTCCTTTTCAACTCGGTTTTAAATTGGCTCCCCCGTATTTTCAGGCTGTGCCCCCTAGTTCGAGTCTCCCCGACCAGAGGAAACAACCTCTCTGCCTCTATCTTGTCTATCCCTTTCATTATTTTAAATGTTTCTATAAGATCACTCCTCAGCCTTCTAAACTCCAACGAGTAAAGACCCAGTCTACTCAATCTATCATCATAAGGTAACCCTCTCATCTCCGGAATCAGCCTCGTGAATCGTCTCTGTACCCCCTCCGAAGCTAGTATATCCTTCCTTAAGTAAGGTGACCAAAACTCCACGCAGTACTCCAGGTGTGGCCTCACTAATACCCTATACAGTTGCAGCAGGACCTCCCTGCTTTTGTACTCCATCCCTTTCGCAATGAAGGCCGACATTCCATTCGCCTTCCTGATTACCTGCTGCACCTGCAAACTAACTTTTTGGGATTCATGCACAAGGACCCCCAGGTCCCTCTGCACCGCAGCATGTTGTAATTTCTCCCCATTCAAATAATATTTCCTTTTACTGTTTTTTTTTCCCAAGGTGGATGACCTCACACTTTCCGACATTGTATTCCATCTGCCAAACCTTAGCCCGTTCGCTTAACCTAAATCTCTTTGCAGCCTCTCTGTGTCCTCTACACAATCCGCTTTCCCACTAATCTTTGTGTCATCTGCAAATTTTGTTACACTACTCTCTGTCCCCTCTTCCAGGTCATCTATGTATATTGTAAACAGTTGTGGTCCCAGCACCGATCCTTGTGGCACACCACTAACCACCGATTTCCAACCCGAAAAGGACCCATTTATGCCGACTCTCTGCTTTCTGTTAGCCAGCCAATTCTCTATCCATGCTAATATATTTCCTCTTACTCCACGTACTTTTATCTTCTGCAGTAACCTTTTGTGTGGCACCTTATCGAATGCCTTTTGGAAATCTAAATACACCACATCCATCAGTACACCTCTATCCACCATGCTCGTTATATCCTCAAAGAATTCCAGTAAATTAGTTAAACATGATTTCCCCTTCATGAATCCATGTTGCGTCTGCTTGATTGCACTATTCCTATCTAGATGTCCCGCTATTGTTCCTTAATGATAGCTTCAAGCATTTTCCCCACTACAGATGTTAAACTAACCGGCCTATAGTTACCTGCCTTTTGTCTGCCCCCTTTTTTAAACAGAGGCGTTACATCAGCTGCTTTCCAATCTGCTGGTACCTCCCCAGAGTCCAGAGAATTTTGGTAGATTATAACGAATGCATCTGCTATAACTTCCGCCATCTCTTTTAATACCCTGGGATGCATTTCATCCGGACCAGGGGACTTGTCTACCTTGAGTCCCATTAGCCTATCCAGCACTACCCCCCTAGTGATAGTGATTATCTCAAGGTCCTCCCTTCCCACATTCCCGTGACCAGCAATTTTTGGCATGGTTTTTGTTTCTTCCACTGTGAAGACTGAACCAAAATAATTGTTTAACGTCTCAGCCATTTCCACATTTCCCATTATTAAATCCCCCTTCTCATCTTCTAAGGGACCAACATTTACTTTAGTCAATCTTTTCCGTTTTATATATCGGTAAAAGCTTTTACTATTTGTTTTTATGTTTTGCGCAAGTTTACTTTCGTAATCTATCTTTCCTTTCTTTATTGCTTTCTTAGTCATTCTTTGCTGTCGTTTAAAATGTTCCCAATCTTCTAGTTTCCCACTAACCTTGGCCACCTTATACGCATTGGTTTTTAATTTGATACTCTCCTTTATTTTCTTGGTTATCCACGGCTGGTTATCCCATCTCTTTTTCACTGGAATATATTTTTGTTGAGCACTATGAAAGAGCTCCTTAAAAGTCCTCCACTGTTCCTCAATTGTGCCACCGTTTAGTCTGTGTTTCCAGTCTACTTTAGCCAACTCTGCCCTCATCCCACTATAGTCCCCTTTGTTTAAGCATAGTACGCTCGTTTGAGACACTACTTCCTCACCCTCAATCTGTATTACAAATTCAACCATACTGTGATCACTCATTCCAAGAGGATCTTTTACTTGGAGATCGTTTATTATTCCTGTCTCATTACACAGGACCAGATCTAAGATAGCTTGCTCCCTTGTAGGTTCTGTAACATACTGTTCTAAGAAACAATCCCGTATGCATTCTATGAATTCCTCCTCAAGGCTACCCCGTGCGATTTGATTTGGCCAATCGATATGTAGGTTAAAATCCCCCATGATTATTGACGTTCCTTTTTCACATGCCTCCATTATTCCCTTGATTATTGCCTGCCCCACCGTGAAGTTATTATTTGGGGGCCTATAAACTACGCCCACCAGTGACTTTTTCCGCTTAATATCTCTGATCTCCACCCACAATGATTCAACATTTTGTTCATTAGAGCCAATATTGTCTCTCACAACTGCCCTGATATCATCCTTTATTAACAGTGCTAACCCACCTCCTTTCCCTTCTTGTCTATCTTTTCGAATTGTCAGATACCCCTGTATGTTTAATTCAGTCTTGGACCCCTGCAACCACGTTTCTGTTATGGCCACCAAATCATACCCATTTGTAATGATTTGTGCCATCAACTCACTTACTTTATTTCGAATTCTGCATGCGTTTAGGTAGAGTGTTTTAATACTAGTTTTTAAACCATGATTTTTAGTTTTGACCCCTCCTGCAGCCCCTTTATATTCATACATATTGTCCCTTCCTATCACCTTGTGGGTTACACTTATCCCAGTTGCTACTCTGCCCTGCTGCCTCCTGCCTTTTGCATTCTTTCTTGGGATCTTATTCATCTGAGCTCTCACCCACTCTAACTAGCTCACAGCCCTCTCCTGCTGAGAGAAATGCTGGAAAAAAAGGGTTGCATGTTAAGTTTAGCGCTGCGCTAATTTAAATTAGCAGGCAGCACCAAAATACTGGTGCTACCTGCGCTATGAATTCACACTGGCAGGTATCTGGCATATTGGAATTTGTAGACCTCTCTTTCGTAAAACTTTAGACTCTCATGAAACACACAGCATATTTGAATGAAGACATCTATCAGATTTTGGCATGTTTGTGCTGGTTTTAACTGCATCATTTTCAAGTTGACAAGAATTAGAAGAGTCTGACAGGGCTACATGTAACCTTTAGAGAAAAAGGATAACTTGCAGTCAGCAAAATGTCAACTGATAGATGAGATGACACTGAGCAATCAAAATAAAGATTGCTCCTGGACACCTTCATATACTAAGGACCTTTGCAAGGTTTTTTTATTTATATTTTTCAGTACTGTTCATTATATTTATATGGAACTACATGCACCTTTGCTTATGTGATTCTTCAATAATGCCGTTATTTTTTTAAAGAAAGAAAAGAAAATTTGGGATGTCTGAAACGAGATGATTTCTTAAATTTATAACGAAATCTTTAAAAGAAAGTTGACTTTTTATTTTATCATGTTCAGCTGCTTCTAGGAGGAAAAAATGCCCATTTAAATGTATTCCCTGCTGGCCTTCACATGATATTGTTCAGCTTCTTCTGACAAGATGGCAGTCTAATGATCCCATAAATCAGATCGGCCACCAAGAACCAGTTACTTTGTACCAAACTTGTATTGTCTATTATGGAAGTATGAGAGAAATCAGAATGAAGGGCATAGTGAGCGAGATGGATAGAAATACCTGATTTTAATATTAATTAGTGAAGTGGACTTTATAATGTCTGTGTGAAGGGCACTAAACCATAAAACGTGTTGCTGTGTGCAGTTGTTTCAAATTAAACATAAGGCACTCCAGATTTCAAATGCTTTTTGTGATTATTTTTGGTATTGATTATGTTTGTATAAAATGGTAGTGGGAAGACAGCACAAGTCTTTGTGAGGATTGTAATAATATAGGAACAGGATCAAATATGTGGAGCTGAATGAAAACGGTTAGTTGAGAAAACGGTTTCCAGTTTCAATCAGTAACTACATTGGGCAAATTTTAGAAAAAACCTGTGACATGATCTTTTAAGCCACACAAATGTGTGTTTAAAAAAATATGTTTGTGGTGCTCCAAATTTCAATATCCTTGGCATGGTGTGGATTTCAAATTAAAACAGTTATCATGGAAAATTCAATAAATTGTTTAAACTTTGATATTCCTCACTTGTATACAGGTGCAACACCTGAAATCTGGCAACCTCGGGACCGAATCCATGCCAGTTTTTGGGTTTTGCCGGATTTCAGACCTCGCTGTTGGCGCTCCTCGCCACCCCCTGATCCTCCGCTCCTCACCGCCCACCAATTCCCGCCGTTTTTCCGTCCCTTGCCACCCGTTGATCCTCCGCTCCTCGCTGCCCGCTGATTCTTGTTGCCCATAGCCACGCCAGTGCTACGTTTTTTTATTAGTTTCCTCGTCCCTTGACACCTGATGCCGCCATCTTGA
This sequence comes from Pristiophorus japonicus, assembly GCF_044704955.1. Lineage (NCBI taxonomy): Eukaryota > Metazoa > Chordata > Chondrichthyes > Pristiophoridae > Pristiophorus > Pristiophorus japonicus. The sequence goes on along the minus strand of NC_091990.1, from coordinate 137,680,639 downwards.
CCGCCTCAAAAATGTCCGGTGTTTGGAATTCCGGATTCAGGACGTTGTACCTGTATTTGCTATTATAGGTTTACATCACACATAGTAAAAAATACTCTAAGTACTTTTCAGTATAATATTTCCTTCTCTCATATCCTAATCTATTTTGTTTCAGGTTCTATTCTGCACCACGCTACGTTGACAGGTGCGTGCCTGCTCCCTATTAACCCACATAAGAAGATTAACAGAAAAACACGATTCAGGTTGATGGATTTGAGCATTAAAGTTAACCCAAGGACTTCTGTGCTACACTGTAAAGTTGACAACATGAAAGGAAATAGAGAACTGTAGAAGAGATAGGCAGAGACTTAACATTTCATTCGCACAGTATCAGGGAACTTTAATTAAAACTAGATGTGGCTATAATATTATAGAAGCAAAATTTTATATTAATTAATATACAATTGAATATTAGCCACATATTATCATAATTGCAAAAATAGCTAAATAAATATTTGTTTACAAACAGGACTGAAGGTTATTGGGATAAGTGTAGATTGAGATGATCAAATATTCCACGGTATATGATGGTTCTTACAATGCTATGAATAGGGATGGGATTATTTTCTATGAAGGAAAGCTAGTCAGAGATAAATAATGGAGATATTTTTGCAATTATGTTTGATTATCTTTTCAGATCAGGGTATATTTCTGAAATATACCTTCGGGAAATTAAGTAGCTTGTGTAAAGTCTGTTGGACAAACAGGATTACTGGGCAGAATGTCTTTTTCATGTTCCATGTTTTCTTATGAATTTATGCATAATGAAGTCTAGTTAACTGAATATATCCTTTAGATATGTTTAATATGCAAATATTATTTAACTTAACTGGCAAGAACAGCTGTGAGAATGGAATCTCAGAGAGATAGAAGGAGGTGTAGATCGGGGGATCTCAGGAAAATGGGAACAGTAGGTGAGGAGGGAAAATATTCCCTTTTCAAAATTGTGAAAAGACAACTCTTATGAATAGTACCTCTACTAAGTGATGAATGTATTTACTCCTCTTAGTATGTAATGTGAGTGAGAAAATGAATAGACTGTACAAGGAAAATGAATGTATGTATATGAAGAGAAAGAAATCTAATACAATTCTTTGGGCAGATGAGAGTCAAGGCTATGTTCATTGATTCAAGAGTATCTGTTTAAGAATAGTTTTGAAGGATTTCATGATAATATTAGGCAAATATGCTGAGATACTTTTCAGTTTATGTCAGGCCTGGATCATGAAAATATTACCTGAATACAACCCGACAGGACTGAATAATGCAGGGTTTAAGATTACAGCAATACCCTAGAGTTTGGGGAGAAGGACAAGGAGACATTTTGCAAGTTTTATCTTCTTGAAAGTTTCAGCTGTGGTTATTTCAGGATAGTAATATGTTGGGGAGACTGCATGGTCAGATGGAAAGAATGCGCTTGAAAGGCTGAATGATCTTTTCTTGATTACAGATAAAGATAGCTTGCCTATGATGCTTGGATCAATTTGTCCTTTTAAAGTTTAGAGGAATAGATTGCAGCTGTTTCTCTGCCTTTGTTTCTCTGTCTCTTTCACCCTCCTGTCAATCAGAACAAGCAAGATGTACAGATCGGATGCGCTTCAAATTTCCAGTATAGGGTTTGCAATTGTTACAAAATTGGATACAAGATTGATTACAACAAACCAAAATCAAGACCTAATTGCAGGGACAGATAATTAGTTCCACTTTTAGTTACCAGAGTTAATTCTCGCTGTGCTACCAATCAATGGACTGCAATCAGCTGGAGCCATCACATCGAAACATTAGGAACTGTATATAAATATTTAACTCTGAACTGCAGTACATTGAGGTTGGCAGGAAAGCTATATAGGGCACATGAATTCAGCTGCAGGTAGAACTGATGAGAAGAAATAAACTGTGTGTTGTTATTGCTATTTCCAGCTTTGTTTGTATCCATTAGGGATTAATATTATGACACATCTTTTGTGAGGAAACATCAATGTATAATGATGTAAAAATGTAAATTCACTGAATTTAGCATTTATTATTAAAATATTTTCATTTATCATTTTATGTACTACTACTTTAGATTTTATGCACTTATGTATGGGAAAAGATTTCCAACATGCTTTATGCTCCGGATACTGTGTTTTTATTTATGACATTTTTCTACTCAACTGCAAGAAATTTAGACAAGAGACTTTTTAATTTAAAAAAATCATGTACTATGTTGACATAATAGCATAATAGCTGGAAAATATAATTGAGGTTAGTAGAAGAGAAGGGGAGACATGAGAATGCTTGCGCTGCGCAGACATATGTACGAGGAGCAACACTATTGCACTAAATGTGAACGAGAGACGTTACATATAATTAACATTAGAGTACAGAAGAGTACAGAAGCTGCATGCATAACATCATCATTCATATATTATAAACAAATTGCATTAAATTACTTTAAATTACCACTTGTTTACACATTACTCACATGGCGCAAGAATGGGATCTACACCACCACGGGTGGCAGAATGATTATGCGTGCCTACTAAGGCTGTGGCACGCTCCTCGAGATTGGTCAATGCGTAAAGGTCAGTAGGCACTCCTCCGGTCCCCCTCCGCCCCACCTAATTCTTAGATATCTCCTCCTGCAAACGTGACAAGAGTATGGCATGTTAATTGCCTAGGTATTATTACGGAAACACAATAGATATTGTAATCCACAATTTGTCACCCCACTTGCTATTCATCGTTAACGTTAATGGATGCATGGTTATAACATCTACATTCAGAGAAAATATTTAATAAGATCTTGTTTCGGAACTAATGCTTGACACCAAACATCTCACCCCATCCACAGGTCGTGCCATTCGTGCCAGGTGCCTGAGGGGAGGGAACCAGGTTATTGCAATCAATGGAGGTCCCCAAGGGTGGGGGGAATCAGGACCACTGTTGAGCTGGTGAACTCAGCAATGACAGGATCATGAGAGGAGGGGGCACTGTGTCCCTGGGCTGCGCTCAGAGGCCTCCTTGTGGCCGGAGCTAATGTCCCAAGTGTCCCAGGGCAGACAGTGAGCCAGGGCAGCTCTCCCCCCAGTCCCGGTTGGGTCACTGTGTGACTGACAGCAGCCGGAGAGACTCACACAGTCTGGGCAAAGCTCAGCAGCCCCCTCAATGCTCAGTCATGCCCCCATCCATCAACCTAACCAAAAAGGAGCCGGTGCCCAAGTTAAAGAGTTGCTCACAGCACATAAGCAGTGATATAATTTAATAATTCTCCTTCTAAATTAAAGTGGCAGAAATGCCGAGTATTTATGGTCTGTCTGTTTCCAGGCATTCCTTTGGTCCCAATTTTAGATCAAAGTGTTTAAATAATACTTAATACTGTCGACTAAGTTTAAGGCATCTCAGCAACATTAGAGTAAAAGGACGCAGGTTCCGACTCAAATCCAAATCTTAACTGGGCAGTTACCCAAGATTACACAGCTTAATTACATTCCGGCAGATTTACATTCGAATTAATGAGTCAGTGCATCATTACAATTATAAATTTAATAATTTAATACTTACTCTTGCGGATGAAACAAGACTTTCCAGCGCTTGCGGCACTGGTCTGGCTCTCTTCTATTATGGATTGGCGATGAGATTATCGCGGCGATATCGCCCATATTCGCTGGTATACTCTTGGGGGGGGGGGGGGGGGGGGTTTACCATGCCCACCCCGGGTTAATTGGAACCACTGAGTCCCCACCTCGTGTACTAAGGCCTCGTTCGGATGTTCGGAGAACGGTTTTGCCCTTGTTCTCCCTCCAACCTCCCCAACACTCTCTCCCGACCCCTCGTGTTCCATCTCCATCTTATCTGATTACTTTTTTCCTCAATTCTTTCAAATGCACAAGCCTCCACGAACCTTCCTTCAAAACTCCTTTCTCTGTCTCCCTCATTTTGCCTTCTGAGCATGCACAGATGACCCCTGACCTCCCGAATCACAGGAAAAGTTCTTTGCCTGAAAAAAAAACGCATGCGCAGAACGATCATTGCTATGGACGCCAGCATTGCATGACTGAATACATCGCTATCGACCATTTCACGTCGCTTAGGCTATCACCCAAATTAAAAAGCCAAAACTAGCGGTTTTTAAAATGGTTGACATTCCGGCGATCCTGAAAAATAAAAAAAACTAATGCAGGAAATATCGCCCATTTTTGGGCGCTAATGATCATAGTGGAAAGTCTAGCCTATAGAAATTAAATTATCAAGGAACTGAAAACAGAATAGCAAAATATTCTTCAGGCACATAAATAAATAAAGGAAAGTCGGGATGGGAATAGGGCCACTAAGGGGCGGTCAGGATAAAAGGATAGCGAAATGGCAGAAATAATAAATAATTACTTTGCTTCAGTATTTAGCAGGGAGACAGATCAGGTGGACATGACATTGGTAGATGAGATTAGAAATGATATAACTGCATTTAAAATAAAGAGGAGAAATATTAAATAAACTAATCAAACTCAGGCCAGAATTTTACCAACACTGACAGGGTGGGTTCTGAGGTGGGTTAGCTGTCAAAGTAGAAAAGATTGAAAGCGAGTAGGAAGCCCGTTGTTAACCCGCCTCCACGCTGGTCTCCCAAGTGTCAGGTCTGTCAGTGCTAAACAGACCCAACACCAAGTGGCAGGGTAGGTAATTGATATCATTAAGAGGTTGTTAAAAGCCACTTAAACAGCATTTTATCATGTACTTACCATTTTTTCAGCTTTTTCACGAGGTTCACGGTGCTCGTGAATCATGGCAGGTAAGTAGCTCACGTTTTCAATGATTATCTATTCTTCTGAATAGTTGACAGCTGGAAAAGTGGTATAAAAGCTACCATTTCACAGCTGTTCACTTTCCAATCTTAGAAGCTGGAGACTTCAGGATTTGGAATACACATTTGAGCTTCTTGCAGGTTGGAAGTGTTTGGAGTAAACTCTCCATCTACTGACACCTCCTTGGAACAACCTCTCTTACCAGTGACAGATCACTTCTGTCATCTCAACCTCACCTGCCATCTGTTCCATCAGCATTGGTGTCCTTGGAAAAATCTCACCTTGGTCCTGAGAATCCCAATGTGATCAGCCCCAACACCAGCATCACCTGGCATACCAGCCTCATCAACAATAGCACCAACCTTCTCCGCAATCAACTGATGCTGTACAAGACAGAGGGCATCAGCACCTGATCAGATTAGTGCCCGGGAGGCCAGGGATGGCCTCACCATGGCCAGATTTACTTCTCTTGACGCTGTACACCCTGGCTTCCACATGATGCACAGGTTGGCACCACCACACACCAGCACCACAAAGCATCCGTACAATGCCCAAGCCATTCCTTTCATACTCATCACTATTGCGGGGCATTCCGTTATGTCTCACCATTCACTACAACTCACTGAGCCACTTCAAAGGTGCACACAGATCTGTCCAAGAAGGCAAAGTGTTGAAAATAAAGATTTCAATGTTTGACAACACATTAAAATAAACTTTACATGATCATTGGCTAAAAGGCACGCCCCTATCTTTGTGTGTTAGTTAGTTGATATGATTGGACCAGGATGAGGGTGAGTGTGAGGAGTATCTGGTGAGATGGGGAAATAGTAATGTAGATAGAGAGGGATAGGTGGAGGTGCCAGGAAAGTTGGTGTGAGTAAGGATGTGCAGGGGTAGTGTAGGGAAGGATGAGTGGCACGGCAGGATGAGGTTGAGTGTGGCTTTGCAGTAACATTTTGTGATCTACTGAGATCATTGAAAGATTTGCAACACTGCAGCCAGCTCCTCCTGATGACATCCCTGCTTTTCCCCTCCTGTGCAATGTGCACCCAGGTTGCGTTAGTAACATGGGGAGGTCTCTTCTGCCCATTGTAAGGGAACAGGACTGCTCTCCATGCTGTTGGACTGCCTCCATAAGCACATGGAGGGAGTCATGGGAGAGCCTGCGTGCATCCGTGTACCTCTGTGCAATGATTGTCAGTGTTTGCAGCACCTCAAAGCTGCAGAACACTGAAAGCACACTATCAACATCAATTTGGCCATGTTCCCTTTAAGGAACCAGCTGATGACGCATCATCACATGACGTCGTCAGACCCGCTTCCTTTTAATTGGCCGAGAACCTCGCTGAGCAGGCTTAATGAGCCCAATCAGCGTAAAATTACTGCAGCCAACAACGGGCCGGAACCTCACAAAAGACCACGGCCGCACCGGACTCGCCTCGGTCGGCAAAATCACAGCCGTTGAGGATAAAACCAAGGATTACATTCGCGCATTTTAAAAGAATCAAGGGAAGAGATAGTAGAAGCACTGTTACACAAATTGAACAATTTGTTCGAAAAAGGTGTAGTGCCAGCTGACTGGCAGTGAGCTATCATAATACCTATATTTAAGAAGGGTGATAGAACATATCCAGGGAACTATAGACCAGTCAGCTTAAGATCGATGGTAGGGAAAATAATGGAATCCCTACTAAAGGGAAAAATAAACAAACATCTGGAAACCAAAAATATAATAATGAATAGTCAGCATAGATTTCAAAAGGGAAAGTCTTGCTTGACCAACATCATTTATTTTTTTGAAGAGGTAACAGAGAGTACAGAGGGTAATGCAATTTATCTAGTAGATGAAATGTATCTAGATTTCCAAAAGGCCTTCGATAAGATACCATATAATAGAATAATGAAGAAGGTCAGAGAATGCAGAGTCAGAGGACAAGTAGCAAAATGGATAGCTAGCTGGCTTCTAGACAGAAAGCAATGAGTAGGGGTAAAGGGTAGCTGGTCAGACCAGCAGAAGGTGGAAAGTGTCCCACAAGGATCAGTGCTGCGACCAATATTGTTCACAATTTATATTAATAACTTAGACTTGGGAATCAAAAACACAGGGCGGTGAAATTGCCCTGCACCCCGATTGGGGCGATAACCTGCTGGGGCCGGGACTTCCTGCGCCTACCGGGATGAAAATTAAACAGGAGGTGGCCTCGAGTGCTGAAAATTACCTCACCTTTTCATTGCCACCTCGGTCGCAGTTTCTTCTTGGGGTCGTGACTGCGATCGCTCAACCTGGCACTCTGCTTGAGTGCTGGGCTGTTCGGGTGGCACCCCTGCATCCCGCTGGTCCAGGTGGTGCCTTCTTCTTTTGCAGAGTATACAGCGTGGACCCTTTAATTAAGGGAAGAGCCCCCCAGACGTGGCAGCGCTATGCTGTCCAGTGCGTAGTGCTGCTGCGGCGTGCCCCCTGTTACTGCCCCAGGAAGGAAGTGGAGCGCTTCGGGGTGGTAACCTGAATTTATCGAGGAGACTGCTGCACCTGGCGCAAAGTCTCGTGCCTCCCGGGAGTTACTGTCCCAAACGGGTCGATACCGAATATCTCGGTCTAATACTTTATACCACCGCAGGGAACATCTACCAGATCAGCCAATCAAGCAAAGCTCAAATGCAGCAAGCAAACAACAGATCAATGGTTACAAAGTGAAACATGTCCATCAGTTACCCTTTTAATAGGAGTCATGAGTTAGAAAGGGCTTCACCCAGGAGGCTCCCAAGAGTCTACCAATGTGGGCATCAGAACTCCTCACACCAACCACATGTCTCACATGAATAGATATTGTGCGCCCATGGCATCATAGCCACTGACTCCATCCCTCTCCCCAACATCTGTCTGAAGCTGAGCCAGACTGTTTGCAACCTGGTGTCATATTTGACTCTGAAATCAGCTTCCGGCACATATCCGCAGCATAACAAATCCGACTATTTCCACTGCCGCAACATCGCCCATCCCCGCACCTGCTTCAGCTGATCCACTGCTGAAGTCCTCATCCATGCCTTTGTTACCTCTAAACTTGACTATTCCAACGTACTCCTGGCTCGTCTCCTGCATTCTACCCTATGTAAATTAGAAGTGATCCAAAACTCATATATCTCTGTAATCTCCTCCAGCCACACAACCTCCCGAGATGTCTGCGTTCCTCTAATTCTGCCTTCTTGAACATCCCTGATTATAATCATTCCACCATTGTTGGCTGTGCCTTCTGTTGCCTCAGCACTAAGGCTACTCACCTCCCTTTAGAAACTCCTCATCAGACATACACTGAAACACAAATTACTGTGGAACACACAGATGGGACTGCAAAACAAAGATTCTGTTCTTTAGGCATTCCAGGTGGCTCTTTTCAAAATCAGAGCAGTTTGCTGCATATTAACTAACTTTGCAATATTAAGGACAGTAGGCCTGCAGCAAGATGAAGAGGAGACCTATGATGTACAAGACGTCAAGGAGGGAGATGATGAAGATTTGGAGGAAGAGGATGTGCACCCATTTGATTCATGTTATTCCCTGAAGGCTCCAATTGTAATAAAAATATACAAAAGGTGAGCACACTTACAATGGCACTTGTTCTGATACCTGAAAACTTCTTGCTCAGGTCGATAGAATATACTCACTCTGTGAGCCGCCTCCATCCAAGATTGGCCTTTTGCTTTTAGAGAATGGTGCCCTTTGGCTCCAGAGATGGGCACCCTTTTCCACTGCAATTCCTGCACCATCCAAGACATTATCAGAAAAAGAAAGGGCCTGAAATTCATGATCTCCTGCTGCTGCCCAATTCCCGGCGGTATTCTGGCAGTCCGTGGTTTTTCACTGCCCACTGCGATCCTCCAGCGGGACTTTCACGAGCGGCAGCGGGAGCAAGGTGCAACGAGTGTTAGCAGGCAATGCAGGCCATTAGACTCGGCAAAGATCGGAAGCCGAGTTGAGCACATGCGCGATTTTTTTTTGTTGACGTCGATGTCATTTTTGGCGCGAATGGGGGTCGGCTGCTCATGCGCGGAACAGCTGGGGAGGGACAGTGACTTCGAAAGACAGACAAGGCAGTGAGAAGATTAGAGCGAGAGAGAGAGCGTAAACAGAAAGTACTGAAGAAACGGACAAAGCAGGAAAAGTCAGAAAAAAATTAATCATTGTGTAAGATTTATTAGCGATCTTAAATAAAATCATGAGTGAGAAGAAGACCCTGAGAAAAGTCAAAGATGGGCAGAGGCTGAGGACGCTATGGTTTACGGACGAGGAGCTGGACGCACTTGTCTCTGCGGTGGAGGCAAGGTATCGGCACCTTACCAGGGATGGTCATGGGAAGCCACCCCCGGCCTCGTACCAGTGGATCTGGAAGGAAATTGGGGAGGCCATGTCTGCAGTGGGGACAATTGTAAGGGATGGAGACCAATGTCGCAAAAGGTGGAATGACATTGTAGCTGTAGTCAGAGTGAGTAATGATTTTATTGATGCATTGCCTTACTACTTACAATGTAAATCTAAATGGGATTCATGGGACATAAAACTAAGGACCAGTGTTTTGATGGCTATTTGTGTGTGTGTGTGTGTGTGTGTCGCATGAACAAATCGGTTAAAGATTGCTACTTTAATTTCTGCAGAAGAAATTGTCAACCTACGCCTCCGAGCAGCGACGCATGGGAGGAGGCCCACCAAAGGTGCTGGAGATAAATGACTGGGAGCAGCATGCATTAGCCTTGGTGGGTGGGCACAACTATGCAATCAGCCACGGTGGTGCTGACCCCTTGCCACAGCATGGTAAGTTGCGGCCACTTCAACTGGAGGGGGGGAAGGAGGAGGAGCTGTCCATTGTTTTAACCTTTGTGGCTGCACCTGTGGGCACGAATACCTCTGCATCGAGATCAGAGTTTTATGGCTTTGGAAACGATTCTGAAGAAGCGGGACCCAGCGGTGTGCAGCAATGCACCCCTAGCGTTCAAGCTGTTATGCCACATCCATGGAGGTTGATGTAACAAGGAGGGAATGCTACAAGTCATGGTGCTGCTCAACAGCACATGGTTGAACTGTCGAGGATGAGTGCTGAGGTAGATCAAGAGCTCCTCCAGGCCATGGCTGCGATAGCTGGGCACATCGCGGGACTTTCAGACCGACATGAGGAGTTTATGTCAAGTCTGATTTCCATGGTTGAGCGCAACACCGAGTCCGTCGATGCCATGCGGCAATTGATGGTCTTGGGATATGGCACGCAACCCCCCGCCCCGTGCCATAGCAGCTAGGCCTGCCACATCCCAAGCTGCTCCTGTGAGTCTAATCATAGCGCTGCCATTGTCTTCCCTCCAACAATGCCAGCAGCGCTCCGGATGCAGTGCTGCACAACATCCTGGGTCCCAACACGGGGAGGGGCAGGGGTGGGGGTCGACATGGGGATAGGCAAAACAGGAAGAAGAGGGGGTGGGTGATGGTAAGGAGAGGAAGAGAGGCGGTGGGCTGGGAGTGGCTAGAGGGTTGGGTGCTGGTTGTTTTTGTACATGTTGATGTTGTTCTTGTTGGTGTTTTATATATTGTTGTTTGATTAAAAATTGTATTAGTGTTCATTGTACATTGTTAAAAATAATTTACTAAGTTTTAAACTGCTGACATTTTTGAAAGTTTTGAAAGTTTTCCAAGTTTTAAATGTTTTGAATGTTTTACAATTTTATATAAATGTTTTTATTGAATTTAACCACTCTTGTACAGTGTCTAACTTTTAGAAAATGAAGGGTAGCAGTCATGAATATGTGGCAGAACCAACCAGGGAGTTGGCCATCCTAGACTGGGTAATGTGTAATGAGAAGGGACGAATTAGCAATCTTGTGCGAGGCCCTTTGGGGAAAAGTGACCATAATATGGTAGAATTCCTTATTAAGATGGAGAGTGACAAAGTTAATTCGGAAACTAGGGTCCTGAACTTAAGGACAGGTAACTCCGACGGTATGAGGTGTGAATTGGCTAGAATAGACTGGCAGAGGATACGTAAGCAATGGCAAACATTTAAAGATCACATGGATGAACTTCAGCAATTGTACATCCCTGTCTGGAGTAAAAATAAAAATGGGAAGTGGCTCAACCATGGCTAACAAGGGAAATTAAGGATAGTGTTAAAACCAAGGAAGAGGCATATAAATTGGCTAGAAAAGCAACAAACCTGAAGACTGGGAGAAATTTAGAATTCAACAGAGGAGGACTAAGGGTTTAATTAAGAAGGGAAAAATAGAGTACGAGAGGAAGCTTGCAGGGAACATAAAAACTGACTGCAAAAGCTTTTATAAATATGTGAAGAGAAAAAGATTAGTAAAGACAAACGTAGGTCCCTTGCAGTCAGATTCAAGTGAATTTATAATGGGGAACAAAGAAATGACAGACCAATTGAACCAATACTTCGGTTCTGTCTTCACAAAGGAAGATACAAATAACCTTCCGAATGTACCAGGGGACAGTGGGTCTAGTGAGAATGAGGAACTGAAAGATATCCTTATTAGGCGGGAAATTGTGTAAGGGAAATTGATGGGATTAAAGGCCGACAAATCCCCGGGTGCTGATGGTCTGCATCCCAGAGTACTTAAGGAAGTGGCCCTAGAAATAGCGGATGTAACTAGTAGAGTGGACAAGGGACAACCAGTGGATGTGGTGTATTTGGACTTTCAAAAGGCTTTTGACAAGGTTCCGCACAAGAGATTGGTGTGCAAAATCAAAGCGCATGGTATTGGGCATAATGTATTGACGTGGATAGAGAACTGGTTGGCAGACAGGAAGTAGAGAGTCGGGATAAACGGGGCCTTTTCAGAATGGCAGGCAGTTACTAGTGGGGTGCCGCAGGGCTCAGTGCTGGGACCCCAACTCTTTACAATATACATTAACGATTTGGATGAAGGAATTGAGTGTAATATCTCCAAGTTTGTGGATGACACTAAACTGGGTGGCGGTGTGGGCTGTGTGAAGGACACTAAGAGGCTGCAGGGTGACTTGGACAGGTTAGGTGAGTTGGCAAATACATGGCAGATGCAGTATAATGTGGATAAATGTGAGGTTGTCCATTTTGGGGGAAAAAACGGAAGGCAGAATATTATCTGAATGGCGGCAGACTAGAAAAAGGGAAGGTGCAATGAGACCTGGGTGTCATGGTTCATCAGTCACTGAAAGTGGGTACGCAGGTACAGCAAGCTGTAAAGAAGGCACATGGTATGTTGGCCTTCATAGCTCGGGGATTTGAAAATAGAAGCAGGGAGGTCTTACTGCAGTTGTACAGGGCCTTAGTGAGGCCTCACCTGGAATATTGTGTTCAGTTTTGGTCTCCTAGTCTGAGGAAGGACATTCTTGCTATTGAGGGAGTGCAGCGAAGGTTCACTAAACTGATTCCAGGGATGGCTGGGCTGTCATATGAGGAGAGACTGGATCAACTAGGCCTTTATTCACTGGCGTTTAGAAGGATGAGAGTGGATCTCATGGAAACATAATAAGATTCTAACGGGACTGGACAGGTTAGATGCGGGAAAAATGTTCTTGATGTTGGGGAAGTCCAGAACCAGGGGACATAGTTTTAGGATGAGGGGTAGGCCATTTAGGACTGAGATGAGGAGAAACTTCTTCACTCAGAGAGTTGTTGACCTGTGGAATTCCCTGCCGCAGAGAGTTGTTGATGCCAGTTCATTGGATATATTCAAGAGGGAGTTAGATATGGCCCTTACAATTAAGGGGATGGAGAGGAAACAGGAAAGGGATTCTGAAGGAATGCTCAGCCATGATCTTATTGAATGGCGGTGCAGGCTTGAAGGGCCGAATGGCCTACTCCTGCACCTATTTTCTATGTTTCTATGAGGGTTCCATACAGTGGGCAAACAAAGCTGGTTTGTGGGAGGTGCTGCCATGGCACACTACTTCCATCCACTTAAGATCGGCTAAGATCAGCTAAGACCTTACTTTTCAAGACGGTATTTAGGGCGGGCAGTAAATGGATATTAGTGATCAAATATGTGTTTTTGGGCCTTCTCCAGTTGGCGGGCAGTATTGACTACTGCCGGCAGTAAATATCTGATGAATTTCCCGCCGGAGGGAATGTGGGCGGTAAGTGGGCAGTAAGTAATTTTTTTTGGATCAAATTTGCATTTCTGGGCGGTAAATGGGTGGTAATTGGGCAGTAGTGGGCGGTACTATGATGAATTTTGGGCCCTTTAAAGAGTTTAGCCCACATTTCTACGTGCCTCTTTTGCATTGTGATTTTGTGCAGAAACAAAAGCAAGATGTACCATTAACAGCCAGCAGCAGCTTTTCAACAGCTACTGCCTGCCCATCCCCCAGCCAATTACACTGATTGGACTCAGATTTAAACCAATAAAGTATGTTCTGCTCAGTTTTCAATAACTTGAACTTGTTTTTTTAATCCAATACATACGAAATTACGTGAAAATGCATTTTCATACGGACCTACTGCCAATTCCCAGGGGACGAATATGCCACACTGATGTGCACAAAATCACAACAGACGGAATAATGAATACCTTAAAAAGCATTTTTAAAAATATGAACTGGGCACAGTAGTAGAATAATTAATAAAGAAAGTAGAGAACAGTATGAAAAATGCAGCAGATACAGTAATAAACTCACAAATAGCTTTGCTGCAATTCTGAGCAAACATAGAAACATAGAAAATAAGTGCAGGAATAGGCCATCCGGCCCTTCGAGCCTGCACCACCATTCAATAAGATCATGGCTGATCATTCCTTCAGTACCCTGTTCCTGCTTTCTCTCCATACCCCTTGATCCCTTTAGCCGCAAGGGCCATATCCAACTCCCTCTTGAATATATCCAATGAACTGGCATCAACAACTCACTGCGGTAGGGAATTCCATAGGTTAACAACTCTCCGAGTGAAGAAGTTCCTCCTCATCTTAATCCTAAATGGCTTACCCCTTTTCCTCAGACTATGCCCCCTGGTTCTGGACATCTCCAACATTGGGAACATTCTTTCTGCATCTAACCTGTACAGTCCCGTCAGCATTTTATATGTTTCTATGAGATCCCCTCTCATCCTTCTAAACTCCAGTGAATACAGGCCCAGTCGATCCAGTCTCTCCTCATATGTCAGTCCTGCCATCCCAGGAATCAGTCTGGTGAACCTTCGCTGCACTGCCTCAATAGCAAGAATGTCCTTCCTCAGATTAGGAGACCAAAACTGAACACAATATTCCAGGTGAGGCCTCACCAAGGCTCTGTACAACTGCAGTAAGGCTTCCCTGCTCCTATACTCAAATTCCCTTGCTATGAAGGCCAACATACCATTTGCCTTCTTCACTGCATGCTGTACCTGCATGCCAACCTCAATGACTGATGAATCATGACACCCAGGTCTCGCTGCACCTCCCCTTTTCCTAATCTTCCGCCATTCGGATATTATTCTGCCTTTGTGTTTTTGCCCTCAAAGTGGATAACCTCACATTTATCCACATTATACTGGAACTGCCACATATTTGCCCACTTGTCTAACCTGTCCAAATCACCCTGCAGCCTCTTAGCATCCTCCTCACAGCTCACACCGCCACCCAGTTTAGTGTCATCTGCAAACTTGGAGATATTACACTCAATTCCATCATCCAAATCATTAATGTATATTGTAAAGAGCTGGGGTCCCTGCACTGAGCCCTGCGGCACTCCACTAGTCACTGCCTGCCATTCTGAAAAGGACCCGTTAATCCCGACTCTCTGCTTCCTGTCTGCCAACCAGTTCTCTATCCACATCAGTACATTACCCCCAATACCATGCGCTTTGATTTTGCACACCAATCTCTTGTGCGGAACCTTGTCAAAAGCCTTTTGAAAGTCCAAATACACCACATCCACTGGTTCTCCCCTGTCCACTCTACTAGTTACATCCTCAAAAAATTCCAGAAGATTTGTCAAGCATGATTTCCCCTTCATAAATCCGTGCTGACTTGGACCAATCCTATCACTGTTTTCCAAATGTGCTGCTATTTCATCCTTAATGATTGATTCCAAAATTTTCCCCACTACTGATGTCAAGTTAACTGGTCTATCATTACCTGTTTTCTCCCTCCTTTTTTAAAAAGTAGTGTTACATTAGCAACCCTCCAGTCCATAGGAACTGATCCAGAGTTGATAGACTGTTGGAAAATGATCACCAATGCATCCACTATATCTAGGAACACTTCCTTAAGTACTATGGGATGTAGACTATCAGGCCCTGGGGATTTATCGGCCTTCAATTCCGTCAATTTCCCTAATACAACTTCCCACCTAATAAGGATATCCTGCAGTTCCTCCTTCTCACTAGATCTCCGGGCCCCTAGTACATCCGGAAGGTTATTTGTGTCTTCCTTTGTGAAGACAGAACCAAAGTACTTGTTCAATTGATCTGCCATTTCTTTGTCCCCAATTATAAATTCACCTGAATCCGACTGCAAGGGACCTATGTTTGTCTTCACTAATCTTTTTCTCTTCACATATCTATAGAAGCTTTTGCAATCATTTTTTATGTTTCCGGCAAGCTTCCTCTCGTACTCTATTTTCCCCCTCCTAATTAAACCCTGTGTCCTCCTCTGCTGTATTCTAAATTTCTCACAGTTCTCTAGCTTGCTACTTTTTCTGGCAAATTTGTATGCCTCTTCCTTGGATTTAACACTATCCTTAATTTCCCTTGTTAGCCACAGTTGAACCACCTTCCCCGTTTTATTTTTGCTCCAGACAGGGATGTACAATTGTTGAAGTTCGTCCATGTAATCTTTAAAGGTTTGCCATTGCCGATCCACCGTCAACCCTTTAAGTATCATTTGCCAGTCTAATCTAGCCAATTCGCGCCTCATACCATCAAAGTTACCTTTCCTTAAGTTCAGGACCCGAGTTTCCGAATTAACTTTGTCACTCTCCATCTTAATAAGAAATTCTACCATATTATGGTCTCTCTTCCCCAAGGGGCCTCGCACAAGAAGATTGCTAATTAGTCCCTTCTCATTACACATCACTCAGTCTAGGATGGCCAGCTCTCTGATTGGTTCCTCGACATATTGGTCAAGAAAACCATCCCTAATACACTCCAGGAAATCCTCCTCCATTGCATTGCTACCAGTTAGGTTAGCCCAATCAATATGTAAATTAAAGTCGCCCATGATTACTGCTGTACCTTTACTGCACACATCCCTTATTTCTTGTTTGATACTGTCCCCAACCTCACTACTACTATTTGGTGGCCTGTACACAACTCCCACTCGCGTTTTCTGCCCTTTGGTATTCCGTAGCTCCACCCATACCGATTCCACATCATCCAAGCTAATGTCCTTCCTTACAATTGCATTAATTTCCTCTTTAACCAGCAATGCCACCCTGCCTCCTTTTCCTTTCTTTCTATCCTTCCTAAATGCTGAATACCCCTGAATGTTGAGTTCCCAGCCTTGGTCACCCTCGAGCCCTGTCTGCATGATGCCAATCACATCATACCCGTTAACTGCTATCTGCGCAGTTAATTCGTCCACCTTATTCCGAATACTCCTCGCATTGAGGCACAGAGCCTTCAGGCTTGTCTTAACACACTTTGACCCTTTCGAATTCTGCTGTAAAGTGGCCCTTTTTGTTTTTTGCCTTGGGTTTCTCTGCCCTCCACTTTTACTATTCTCCTTTCTATCTTTTGCTTCTGTCTCCATTTTATTCCTCTCTGTCTCCCTGCATTGGTTCCCATCCCCCTGCCATATTAGTTTAACTCCTCCCCAACAGCACTAGCAAACACTCCCCCTTGGACATTGGTTCCGGTCCTGCCCAGGTGCATACCGTCAGGTTTGTACTTGTCCTACCTCCCCCAGAACCGGTTCGAATGTCCCAGGATTTTGAATCCCTCCTTTCTGCACCACTGATCAAGCCATGTATTCATCCACGTATACATCTGAGCTATCCTGCGATTCCTACTCTAACTCGCACATGGCACTGGTAGCAATCCTGAGATTACTACTTTTGAGGTCCTACTTTTTAATTTAACTCCTAGCTCCCTAAATTTGTCTCGTAGGACCTAATCCCGTTTTTTACCTATATCCTTGGTACCTATATGCACCACGACAACTGGCTGTTCACCCTCCCTTTTCAGAATGACCTGCACCCACTCCAAGACATCCATGACCCTGGCACCAGGGAGGCAACATACCATCCTGGAGTCTCGGTTGCGGCCACAGAAACACCTATCTATTCCCCTTACAATCGAATCCCCTATCACTATTGCTCTCCCACTCTTTTTCCTGCCCTCCTGTGCAGCAGAGCCAACCATGGTGCCATGAACCTGGCTGCTGCTGCTCTCTCCTGATGAGTCATGCTCCTCAACAGTACCCAAGTCGGTGTATCTGTTTTGCAGGGGGATGAACGCAGGGGACCCCTGCACTACCTTCCTTGCACTGTACTTCCTGTTGGTCTTCCACCCCTATCTGGTTGTGGACCCTTTACCTGCGGTGAGACCAACTCACTAAATGTGCTATTCACATAATTCTCAGTATCATGTATGCTCCAGAGTGAATCCACCCGCAGCACCAGTTCCGCGACGTGGAATTAGTGATGCACAGAATTAGTGATCATTCTCTTGTTTTGAATTGCACGCTTGAGTCTTGAATGTTAAAAGTATTCATAAGAAGCCTTTCAAAGCTCAGATAATCACTCCAGGTGATTTCAAGATATCTCATAAATGCAGAAAATTTTGAAGAACACATGCACGCTGTGATCCCAACTGTTCTCATTAGTTCCTTTAATT
This sequence comes from Pristiophorus japonicus, assembly GCF_044704955.1. NCBI lineage: Eukaryota > Metazoa > Chordata > Chondrichthyes > Pristiophoridae > Pristiophorus > Pristiophorus japonicus. Next base: position 137,663,034 of record NC_091990.1, on the reverse strand, counting down.
GAGGAGACCTTCTGTGAATTTGCACATCTTATTATCCTGAATTTGTATTCATAGGTATCACTCTACTTCCTCTTTAATCTTGAATTGTAATAAAGTTAAAAATGTTTTCGGAATCTTTTAAAATACAATCATTTTAATCACACTCTTTGAAACAAAAATGGAGGCTACCCTTCCTTTAATTTCCCATATTTTTATTTTCTTACAGTTTTCTGCCATCTCCCCCATCCCGAAAGAGGAGCCACTTCATGCTAGTGTATGCTTCCGTGGTCATCAGATCCGTGATGACACCATCAAGTGACCATTCACAATTGATTATTGGGTGAGTTTTTGTTTCGCTGCACTCTGGCAATTGTGTTCATATGCTATTTGTTTGTTACAGGACACTGGACAGGCATTAGGGCCCTGCAGGAGCTATTCACACCATCTGTAAACATGCTGGTACATTCTGGTTTTGGGACCACCATTTTTGAGAGTTGCTAAAAAAAGACACAGTTAGTTACATTACTCCTGTTTCAGTTAGTCTGGTTCTTTATGTACCCTGGCATTGTCCGCATGAAGCAGAGATGTCGCGATTCGGTATGGTGGCCTGAGATTGACACTCGCATCGAGGAGTTCTATCTCACACTGTGAAGCATGCAGTCTGAGCAAAAAGGCCACAACTATCCGATCAGCACCAATGAAGCCCATTCCATGGCCACAAAAACCATGGCAACAACTTCAGTTAGATCTCTTCGATCCAGTTCAAGCAGCTCCACAGCACCAGTGTTTCCTTTTGAAATACATGACCTGCATTCCAAATGGCCAGAAATCGCTACAAGTTCAGTGACCCCATCAATGATCGTCACTATTCTGCGGCGTATGTGCACGAAGTGGGGCCTCCCAGTGGTCATAATCACTGAAATGGGCCACAGTTTGTGTCCGACCAGTTCTTGGATTTCTTCACTCCGCACAACAGAAGGAATTGGCAGAATGAAGTCCAGACGTTCAAAGGCTGCACCTCGTTTTAGTGATGCCTCCCTGGATGTGCTGCTGGGGGCTGTAAGGGGCTGCAGGGAGATACTCTTCCCCACTGATGGAAAGATAAAGCCTGCAGGTGAAAGAAAGAAAGTATGGCTGGAGGTCACCCATGAGGTCAGCATCAGGAGTGTCATAGATTCAATGTCAAAAGTGGTTTAATGACCTAAGCAGGGTAGGAAAGCTGAGTACAGTGGCACATTTGCCTACATTCTGATGTGTATATCACTCCAAACCCCTTACTCTGCCTTCCCAAGACAACTCCAGCACATCAATACTCACAGCAACGTTACTTGCAGGTACATCCATCGCTCTCTGTCTATGCACTTTCTCACAACCCCGTCTATCTATCCACCACTGACTCTCTCATCCTTATGCAATGTCATGCCTCTCCCTCATAATCACCCTCAACAAATGCTCTCCATCCAATACATGCCATTGGCTCCCACTTATTAGTTTATTCTTTCCCTCCTTGCAGAAGAGAGCACAGAACACCAGGGAGAGGCAGAGAACCAGAGATGGCCCTCCAGCCATCTCGCAACTGACAGCTGCAGAGAAGGAGGTGCTTGAGATCAGTGGATTGTCGGCATGTCTGGCTACCAGAAAGAGGGAGATGGGGGTCTCTCAGGTACCTGATGACTGAATTAAATATCAGAAGCTGCATGGCATACAACACTCAGTCATGTTGCCTTGATGTCAGCAGCGACTGAAATATGTGCACAATGATCATTTAAAACATTCATGTTTTTAATCTCCCACAGGGCCTTCAAGCATCCAGGAGGGTGACAATGACTCCTCAGGAGCTCATTCCCTCTGAGGGTGCACAGGACTCATGCAGGCCATTCACCAGTTCAGTACTCACACGCCAATGGACCAGTAAGGCAGAGAGTTGAGTTTACACCTGGTGACTCACACATTACAAGTGAGCAAGAGCAGATCGTGGAGACAGGGACAGCAGTGGAGAGTCCGCGTTGGAGGCCACAGGATGCTCCAAGCTCTGCTCAGCTGGATACCGATGCTGAACCTCAGGGACCGTCAATGAGCAGGATCCTTCTAGAGCAGCAGCAAAGAATCCAAAATGTACCGGCAGGCGTTCCAGCCGCACTGTGCACCATTGCAGAGAGGTTTGAGGTGTCCGTCTCAAGCATGAGTGGCATAATGTCGCAGGCCTTTGCAGTGATGTCTTCATTCATGTAAAGAGTGGCCACCTGCATGGAGCATCAAACACAGCAATCACATGAGTGCATGCAGGCCTTCACCAATGGCTTGCATACTCTGAATGCCACCTTAAATAGGTTGAATGATATCCTAGCCTTGGCCTTTCATCACCTCACTGATCTGCAGCGTGTTTTCCAGTACAGTGCTAGCAGGGAAGTGCGGGTGGGCCATGAGAGGGGCGATGATGAAAGGGGACATGGAAGTGAGGACTTGGCTCAATGTGCTTCCATTTCTCACCCATTGTCAACCAACCTCCCCACCGCCACCCCTCAGTCAATGTGGATATATGAACGGAATATATGGAATTAAAAGACAGTAAAGTGAACTGGATATATGAAAATGTATAAGCCATGGAAAAATAACGAAGAGAATGTCAGATTGCAAATTATACAACATCAGCACAATTAACAGGCTTTCTCAAGGTTTTAAGTTACTAATCCTGCCAATATAAATTGTAACATGAAATGAATATATGGATAAATCTGCAGAATTGCAAGGTCTCAGTTAGTAGTCACGCCAGTAAAGTTATAACATTCAGAGGCAATGTTTGAGCTTTCGTAAAAACATCCCATATAGATTGACTAATGAGTGGCTGAGTTACAATGTCAATCTAATTGTATCTTGTTATCTATTTTCAAAAATGTATAACTGTTGTCGCTTTACGATGTAACTTCACTTATCCGTAGGAAGTGTGTACGCTCTATCGAGAAAGTATATCTTCTGTCTGATAAGTCTTGCCGGCCGGTAAAATAAAGACTGCTTTGTTGAAAGCACAATAGGTATTCGACTCAGTAATTTTACTGAACCAGATTGAGAGAAAAGAATCTACATTTACATCAGTACCCTACAAGCTGCCTGATGTCCCAATGGCCGAGACACCCTTGCACAGGTGCAGGTTGAGCAGTCTCTGGCAAGGCCCTCACTGGCTCCAAAGCCCAGAGGAGGTCAGCCAAAAGTATCTTCAGCTGTAAGAGCAGGGATCTGAGCAGCCTGGCTCTACCTCTGCTGAAGCCACAAGGGTTGCACCACGTAGAAGAGGAAGAGTCAAGATTTGTAGTTGCACAAGGGTATGCACATGGGTATGATGCACAATATTACATTGGTAAGTTTCTGTATTATTTTTGTGCCACATAAATATTATTTCTATCCAACTTTTTCCCGTCTTGCCCATTTTTGGTTGCTGCCTGGCAAATGGCCTTTTCATTTGTGATGAATGGTAAAACATAAATTGACAATGAGCAATGGGGCACTGTGAAAGGGATACTTGGTTGTTTGCAGAACTGCTTTGTGTTAGTGCCATGGTGGGGGCAGGTACTGGAAAGTGGCTTTTGCATGTGGTTGACAGATGGGTGGACTGATGGAACCTAGAAGAACCTCGCAACAATCAGGGCATCCTGGGCATAAGAACATAAGAGCATAAGAATTGGGAGCAGGAGTAGGCCATATAGTCCCTTGATCTGCTCCACCATTTAATAACATCATGGCTGATCTCCAACCTCAACTTCACTTTCCTGCCTGATCCCTAGATCCCTTGGTTTCTCTAAAGTCTAAAAATCTGTCTATCTCAGCCTTGAATACACTCAACGACTGAGCATCCACAGCTCTTTGGGTAGAGAATTCCAAAGATTCACAACCCTCTAAGTGAAGAAATTCCTCCTCATTTCAGTCTCAAAAAGCCAGCCCCTAATTCTGGACTATGCCACCTAGTTCTAAAGACTCCTGCCAGGGGAAACAGCCTCCCAGCATCTATTCTGTCCAGCCCCCTCAGAATCTTATTTTTCAGTTTAGATCACCACTCATGCTTCTAAGCTCCAGAGAGCATAGGCTCAACCTCTCCTCATAGGACAACCCTCTCATCACAGGAATCAATCTAGTGAACCATTGTTGCACTACCTCTAAGGCAAGTATATCCTTCCTTAGATAAGGAGACCAAAACTGTGCACAATACTCCAGGTTTGGTCTCATCAAAGCCCTGCACAATTGTAGCAAGATTTCCTGGGGCCGAAATTGTCCACCGCACCTACCTTGTTTCTGTTATTTTAACCGGCGCGGTGGATGCAATGGCCTCTTGAGTTATCCCGGCGGACACCTGCTCTCGCCCCACTGCTCTGCTGCTGCAGATCCGTGTTAAGTTGCCACCGCCGATCTAAGAACATAAGAAATAGGAACAGGAGTAGGCCACCTGGCCCCTCGGACCTGAGCCGCTATTTAATAAGATCATGGCTGATCTGATCATCGTCTCAGTTCCACTTCCGTGCTCGCGCCCCATATCCTTTATTTTCTTACCGCTCAAAAATCTGTCTATCTCCGCCTTAAATATATTCAATGACCCAGCCGCGACAGCTCTCTGGGGCAGAGAATTCCATAGATTTACAACCCTCTGATAGAGGAAATTACTCCTCATCTCACTTTTAAATGTGCAGCCACTTATTCTGAGACAATGTTCCCGAGTTTAAGTTTCCCCTATGAGTGGAAATATCCTCTCTGCATCCATCTTGTCAAGCCCCCTCATTATCTTATATGTTTCTAAACACCTCTCATTCTTCTGAGCACCAATTAGTAGAGGCCCAGCCTCCTCAACCTATCTTCATAAGTCAACCACCTCATCTCTAGAATCAACCTAGTGAACCTTCTCTGAACAGCCTCTAATGCAAGTATATCCTTTCTTAAATGCAGTTACCAAAACTGTGTGCAGTACTGCAGGTGTGGCCTCACCAATTCTCTGAACTGCTTTTATACTCTATCCCCCTTGCAATAAAGGCCAACGTTCCATCCTGATTACTTGCTGTACCTGCATACTAACCTTTTGTGTTTCATGTACAAGGATCCCCAGGTCACTCTGTACTGCAGCACCTTGCAATTTTTCTCCAGTTAAATTATAATTTGCTTTACTATTTTTTTCTGCTGAAGTGGATAACCTCACATTTTCCCACATTATACTACATTTGCCAAATTTTTGCCCATCCACTTAGCCTGTCTATATCCCTTTGCAGACTTTTTGGGTCCTCCTCACAATTTGCTTTCCCACCCATCTTTGTACCATCAGCAAACTTGGCTACCTTATATTCAGTTCCTTCATCCAAGTCATTAATATAGTTTGTAAATAGTTGAGGCCCCAGCACTGATCCCTGCGGCACCCCTCTGGTTACTGTTTGCCAACCGGAATATGACCAATTTATCCCGACTCTCTGTTTTCTGTTAGTTAGCCAATCTTCTTTCCATGTTAATATATTACCCCCGACCCCGTGAACTTTTATTTTGTGCAGTAATCTTTTATGTGGCACCTTATCGATTGCCTTCTGGAAATCCAAATACACCTCATCCACTGGTTCCACCTTATCCACCTTGCTTATTACATCCTCAAAGAACTCCAGCAAATTTGTCAAACATGATTTCACTTTCATAAAAACATGCTGACTCTGCTTGATTGAATTATGCTTTTCCAAATATCCCGCTACTGCTTCCTTAATAATGGACTCCAGCATTTTCCCAACGACAGATGTTAAGCTAATTGGTCTATAGTTTCCTGCTTTCTGTCTGCTTCCTTTTTTAAATAGGGACATTACATTTACGGTTTTCCAATCTGCAGGGATCGCCCCAGAATCCAGGGAATTTTGGTAGATTACAAACAATGCATCCACTATCTCTGCAGCCACTTCTTTTAAGACCCAAGTCTGTAAGCCATCAGGTCCAGGGGACTTGTCCGTCTTTAGTCACATTATTTTACCGAGTACTACTTCTTTAGTGAAAGTGATTGTATTAAGTTCCTCCCTCCCTATAGCCCTATTGGGGTGTTTATAGTGTCTTCGACCATGAAGAGTGATACAAAGTTCTCCATTATTACTTCCGCAGTCTCATCCTCTAGGGGACCAACATTTACTTTCGCCACTCTTTTCCTTTTTGTGTACCTGTAGAAACTTACTATCTGTTTTTATATTTTGTGCTAGTTTACTTTCATAATCTATCTTCCCTCTCTTTATCATTTTTTTGTCATTCTTTGATGGCTTTTAAAAGTTTCCCAATCCTCTGGCCTCCCACTAGATTGGCCACATTGTATGCCCTTGTTTTCAATTTGATACCATCCCTTATTTCCTTAGTTAGCCACAGGTGGTTATCCCTTTCTTCCAGTCTGTCTTCCTCATTGGGATATCTTTTTGTTGAGACTTATGAAATATCTCCTTAAATATCTGCCACTGCTCATCAACCATCCCACACTATTCTCCCAGTCTACTTTAGCCAACTCTGCCTTCATACCTTTGCAGTCCACTTTATTTAAGCTTAGGACACTGGTTTGAAATCCAAATTTCTCACCCTACAACTGAATTTGAAATTCAACCATGCTATAATCACTCATTCCGAGAGGATCCTTTACTACAAGATCATTTATTAATCCTGTCTCATTACACAGTTCTAGATCTAAGATAGCCTGCTCCCTGGTTGGTTCCACAATGTACGGTTCAAGGAAACTATCTCAGATACACTCTATGAACTCTTCCTCAAGGCTACCCTGGCCAATTTGCTTTGTCCAATCAAAATGAAGGTTAAACTCGCATATGATTATTGCTGTTCCTTTTTTACAAGCCTCCATTATTTCTTGATTTATACTCCATCCAACAGTGTTTAGCTAATGTTAGGGGACATATAGACTATGTTGAAGAGTGACATTTTCTCCTTATTATTCCTTATCTGCCACTCCGACGATTACATTTCGGCATGAAATTCTTCGGCCCGCCAGGCGGTGCCAAATCAAGCTTTGGTCCAGTGAGGCTTCTGTAATTCTGAGATGATAGGTACAATGGGAAGGTTTCCCAAGAGCCTCTCGCCAATGGAAGGAACATGGAGGAGTCCGCTTTCAACCTTGCACAGAGCTCTGTGCACACCATGGACCCATCATTTCCAATCTGCAGAGGACGGTGGACTCAGAGACCTTGTGGATCCAGACCTCATGACGCGTGTCATGGGCGACGTGGCAGCTTCCATTGCAGCACAGGTGGAAGCAACGCAGCGTCTTAGTGCTGTAATGCAGACAATGGTTGCTGTCATCGAATCTCAGACTGCTCTCGTGCAGTCTCAGCTGGATGCCCGCAAGCTCTGACTGCTACCATCGTCGCTGGATCCACCGCAGTCCACTGGGAATCTCACAGTGTGGCAGCAGCCCACCAATCTGTGCTCCAGCAGATTGGATGGGATGCTGAGGTGCTATCCCAGGGGGGTAGCAGTGGGTCAGTCGAACAGGAACTGGTCCTCTCTCAGGATGACAGCATTTCTCATCCTACCACTCCCACTCTGTTATGACACTGGTCGCTGCCTGTCATCCAGCCAGACTGATGCCGCCCAGACTGACACCACCCAGCCTGAGGTGGTGCAGCCTACAGCAGGGCCTTCCAGGCCCAGAGCTGGTCGAGGGCATCCTGCAAGGCCTTCTGTAGTCTCTGACCCTCACACCCAGCTGCTTTCCACCAGCCCTGTTGCAGCCACTGCGGAGACACTACATAGGAGCAGTAGATTAGGAAAAGGAACTGCAAAGAGGGAAGGTAAAGGTTACACAAGGGCAATTAGTTAATATTGTTGTTGTATATATGTAGTTAATGGTTTTTGATAAATTTATTGCTGGAGTATTGCAGATTTGATGCTGTCCCTCACTTCAGTTTTCGGATCTGGAATGAACTGACAAATTGATGAAATGATGGGGACGTGCTCAACAATCGGGAAGAAGCCTCGAAATCACTGGAATCGAAGTCTGATAAGGCGGTCACAGTCCGATTGAGTGGCTGCCTCCAACATCGCTGATGTTTGTCCTCCTCTTCCTCCTGCTCCACTTCTTCCTCCTGTTCCTCCTCCTCCTCCTCCTCATTCACGTCCTTGTCCTCCTCCTCCTCTTCCTGAGGTGGTGGAGCTATGCCTGATGGCAATGGCTGGGCCTTCATAATGACCAGGTTGTGCAGCATGCAGCAGACGACGACGATAATTGACACCCGCTCAGCCTAGTTCTGGAGCACTCCTCCCAAGTGGTCATGGCAATGGAATCATTGTTTCACCACTCCGATTGTCTGTTCAGTGATATTCATGGTGACAGCATGGCTCTCAGTATAAGAGTGCTGGACACAAGTGTTGGGGTTGCGGAGGGGAGTCATGAACCAGGTGGAGAGCAGATAGCCCTTGTCTCCCATCAGCCAGCTGCAAGCTACATGTGATGGCTGGAAGAGAGCTGGCATACTGGTCTGGTGCAGGATGATGGCATTATGGCTGCTGCCACGATAGCGGGCATTGACGGTGAGGATTCGCCATGTGTGGTTGCACACCAACTGCACCTTCAGTGAATGGTAGCCTTTGTGGTTAAGGAATACCTCAGTATTGTTATGAGGTGCCCACAAAGCGACGTGGGGGCAATCAATGGCGCCTTGTGCTGTGACCTGGTGGATGGAGCAATAGATGGCAAACTGGGAGATTTTGGAGATGTCGCCTGTTGTACACTGGAAGGATCCGCTGGCATAGAAATTAAGCACGATGGTGACCTTGACTGCCAATGAGAGAACCGTGGTCACCCTGGTCTGAGGCTCAAGGTCTGGCTGCACGAGGCGGCAAAGCTCTGTAACCACGTCCTTGCTAAATTGGAGCCTTTGAACACTGGTGAGGAAGAGGTCAAGTAGGTTTTTCACTCATGTTGGTTCTCTCACCATCTGCAGGCCCAGTCTGGCAGCTATGTCTTCAGGACTCGGCCAGCTTGGTCAGTAGTGCTGCTACCGAGCCACTCTTGGTGATGAACATTTGAAATCTCCCACCCAGAGGACATTCTGTGCCCTTGCTACCCTCAGTGCTTCTTCCAAGTGGTGTTCAACATGGAGGAGTACTGATTCATCAACTGAGGGAGGGCGGTAGGTAGCAATCAGCAGGAGGTTTCCTTGCCCATGTTTGACCTGATGCCATAAGATATAATGGGATCCAGAGTCAATGTTGAGGACTCCCAGTGCCACTTCCTCCTGACTGTATACCAATCTGCCGTCACCTCTGGTCTTACCGCAGGTGAAGGGTCCACAGCCAGCTAGGGAATGGAAGACCAGCAGGAAGAGCAGTGCAAGGAAGGTAGTGCAGGGGTCCCCTGCGGTCATCCCCCTGCAAAACAGATACACCATTTTGAGTACTGTTGAGGGAGATGGCACATCAGGGAAGGCCAGCAGCAGCCAAGTTCATGGCACCGTGGCTGGCTCTGCTGCACAGGAGGGCAGGAAAAAGAGTGGGAGAGCGATAGTGATAGGGGATTCAATTGTAAGGGGAATAGATAGGCGTTTCTGCGGCCGCAACCGAGACTCCAGGATGGTATGTTGCCTCCCTGGTGCAAGGGTCAAGGATGTCTCGGAGCGAGTGCAGGACATTCTGAAAAGGGAGGGTGAATAGCCAGTTGTCGTGGTGCACATTGGTACCAATGATATAGGTAAAAAAAGGGATGAGGTCCTACGAGACGAATTTAAGGAGCTAGGAGCTAAATTAAAATGTAGGACCTCAAAAGTAGTAATCTCAGGATTGCTACCAGTGCCACGTGCTAATCAGAGAAGGAATTGCAGGATAGCTCAGATGAATACGTGGCTTGAGCAGTGGTGCAGCAGGAAGGGATTCAAATTCCTGGGGCATTGGAACCGGTTCTGGGGGAGGTGGGACCAGTACAAACCGGACGGTCTGCACTTGGGCAGGACCGGAACCAATGTCCTAGGGGGAGTGTTTGCTAGTGCTGTTGGGGAGGAGTTAAACTAATATGGCAGGGGGATGGGAACCAATGCAGGGAGACAGAGGGAAACAAAAAGGAGACAAAAGCAAAAGATAGAAAGGAGATGAGTAAAAGTGGAGGGCAGAGAAACCCAAGGCAAAAAACAAAAAGGGCCACTGAATATAAAGGGGCTGCAGGAGGGGTCAAAACTAAAATTCATGGTTTGAAAACTAGTATTAAAACACTCCACCTAAACGCACGCAGCATTCGAAATAAAGTAAATGAGTTGACGGCACAAATCATTACAAATGGGTATGATTTGGTGGCCATTACAGAAACGTGGTTGCAGGGTGGCCAAGACTGGGAATTAAACATACAGGGGTATCTGACGATTCGGAAAGATAGACAAGAAGGGAAAGGAGGTGGGGTAGCTCTGTTAATAAAGGATGATATCAGGGCAGTTGTGAGAGATGATTTTGGCTCGAATGAACAAAATGTTGAATCATTGTGGCTGGAGATTAGAGATAGTAAGGGGAAAAAGTCACTGGTGGGCTTAGTTTATAGGTCCCCAAATAATAACTTCATGGTGGGGCGGGCAATGATCAAGGGAATAATGGAGGCACGAGATAAAGGAACGGCAGTAATCATGGGGGATTTTAAACTACATATTGATTGGTCAAATCAAATCGCATGGGGTAGCCTGGAGGAGGAATTCACAGAATGCATTCGAGATTGTTTCTTAGAACAGTATGTTACAGAACCTACAAGGGAGCAAGCTATCTTAGATCAGATCCTGTGTAATGAGACAGGAATAATAAACGATCTCCTAGTAAAAGATCCTCTCGGAATGAGTGATCACAGTATGGTTGAATTTGTAATACAGATTGAGGGTGAGGAAGTAGTGTCTCAAACGAGCATACTATGCTTAAACAAAGGGGACTACAGTGGGATGAGGGCAGAGTTGGCGAAAGTAGACTGGAAACACAGACTAAACGGTGGCACAATTGAGGAACAGTGGAGGACTTTTAAGGAGCTCTTTCATTGTGTTCAACAAAAATATTTTCCAGTGAAAAAGAAGGGCTGTAAGAGAAGGGATAACCAGCTGTGGATAACCAAAGAAATAAAGGAGAGTATCAAATCAAAGACCAATGAGTATAAGGTGGCCAAGGTTGGTTGAAAATAGAAGATTGGGAAAATTTTAAACGACAGCAAAGAATGACTAAGAAAGCAATAAAGAAAGGAAAGATAGATTACGAAGGTAAACTTGCGCAAAACATAAAAACGGATAGTAAAAGCTTTTACAGATATATAAAACGGAAAAGAGTGACTAAAGTAAATGTTGGTACCTTCGAAGATGAGAAGGGGGATTTAATAATGGGAAATGTGGAAATGGCTGAGACCTTAAACAATTATTTTGCTTCAGTCTTCACAGTGGAAGACACAAAAACCATGCCAAAAATTGCTGGTCACAGGAATGTGGGAAGGGAGGACCTTGAGACAATCACCATCACTATGTGGGTAGTGCTGGACAGGCTAATGGGACTCAAGGTAGACAAGTCCCCTGGTCCTGATGAAATGCATCCCAGGGTATTAAAAGCGATGGCGGAAGTTACAGCAGATGCATTCGTTATAACCTACCAAAATTCTCTGGACTCTGGGCAGGTACCAACGGATTGGAAAGCAGCTAATATAACGCCTCTGTTTAAAAAAGGGGGCAGATAAAAGGCAGGTAATTATAGGCCGGTTAGTTTAACATCGGTAGTGGGGAAAATGCTTGAAACTATCATGAAGGAAGAAATAGCGGGACATCTAGATAGGAATAGTGCAATCAAGCAGACGCAGCATGGATTCATGAAAGGGAAATCATGTTTAACTAATTTACTGGAATTCTTTGAGGATATAATGGGCATAGTAGATAGAGATGTAGCGATGGATGTGGTGTATTTAGATTTCCAAACGGCATTCGCTAAGGTGCCACACAAAAGGTTACTGCAGAAGATAAAGGTACGCGGAGTCAGAGGAAATGTATTAGCATGGATCGAGAATTGGCTGGCTAACAGAAAGCAGAGAGTCGGGATAAATGGGTCCTTTTCGGGTTGGAAATTGGTGGTTAGTGGTGTGCCACAGGGATCGGTGCTGGGACCACAACTGTTTACAATATACATAGATGACCTAGAAGAGGGGACAGAGTGTAGTGTAACAAAATTTGCAGATGACACAAAGATTAGTGGGAAAGCGGGTTGTGTAGAGGACACAGAGAGGCTGCAAAGAGATTTAGATAGGTTCAGCGAATGGGCTGAGGTTTGGCAGATGGAATACAATGTCGGAAAGTTTCCACCTTGGGGAAAAAAAACAGTAAAAGGGAATATTATTTGAATGGGGAGAAATTACAACATGCTGCGGTGCAGAGGGACCTGGGGGTCCTTGTGCATGAATACCAAAAAGTTAGTTTGCAGGTGCAGCAGGTAATCAGGAAGGCGAATGGAATGTTGGCCTTCATTGCGAGAGGGATGGAGTACAAAAGCAGGGAGGTCCTTCTGCAACTGTATAGGGTATTGGTGAGGCTGCACCTGGATTACTGCATGCAGTTTTGGTCACCTTACTTAAGGAAGGATATACTAGCTTTGGAGGGGGTACAGAGACGATTCACGAGGTTGATTCCGGAGATGAGGGGGTTACCTTATGATGATAGATTGAGTAGACTGGGTCTTTACTCGTTGGAGTTCAGAAGGATGAGGGGTGATCTTATCGAAACATTTAAAATCATGAAAGGGATAGACAAGATAGAGGCAGAGAGGTTGTTTCCACTGGTCGGGGAGACTAGAACTCGGGGGCACAGCCTGAAAATATGGGGGAGCCAATTTAAAACAGAGTTGAAAAGGAATTTCTTCTCCCAGAGGGTTGTGAATCTGTGGAATTCTCTGCCCAAGGAAGCAGTTAAGGCTAGCTCATTGAATGTATTCAAGTCACAGATCGATAGAATTTTAACCAATATGGGAATTAAGGGTTATGGGGAGCGGGCAGGTAAATGGAGCTGAGTCCACGGCCAGATCAGCCATGATCTTGTTGAATGGCGGAGCAGGCTCAAGGGGCTAGGTGGCCTACTCCTGTTCCTAATTCTTATGTTCTTATGTATGTTTGTCCTGCCAGTGAGACAGGACATACCCAGGGACATTGATGGAGGAGTCTGGGATGCTGGAAGGTATGATTCTGTGATTATGACTATGTCAGGCTGTTGCTTGTCTAGTCTGTGGGACAGCTGTCCAAATTTTGGCAGAAGTCCCAGAATTTCATGAGGAGGAATTTGCAGGGTTGACTGGGATGGTTTGCATTTGCCATATCCAAGTCCAGTGCCTTGTTTGATGCTGGGTGGTCCATATAGTTTTGTTCTTATTGTTCTTCCTTGCGGTTTGATACAACTGAGTGGCTTGCTAGACTTTTCAGAGGGCAGTTAAGAGTCAACCACATTGCTGTGTGTCTGGAGTCAAATATAGACTAAGAATGGCAGATTTCCTTCCCTCAAGGACATTAGTGAATTAAATGGGTTTTTAATAACAATCCGGTCATTTCATGGTCACCATTACTGAGAGTAGCATTTAAAAAAAATAAGTAACTGAATTTAATTTCCACACCTTTCATGGTTGGGATTTGAACTCATATCTCCAGATCTTTAGTCTAGACCTCTGTGATTATTCATTCAGTAATATACCACTGTGCTACTGTTTCTGTAACTACCGTACCGCTACCCAGTAGTGTTGTGCACACCCGCATAATCATCTTTTTGTGGTTGCATACCAACTGCACATTGATGAAGTGGAGACCCTTGCGGATGATGAATACCCCTGGGTGATCTGGGGGTGCCTTCATTGTCACATGCGTGCAGTCGATGATGCCGTGGCAAGCCAACCAGAGCTGCAAACCCGAGTGCCCGCTCATTCTGACTGGCATCATTGTAGGAACAGTCAATTCAGTCACTTGTCTTATACTTTTATGGGCTGCTGACTGCGCGATCCTGCCAGTGTCTCAGGCTGAGCCCTGGAAGAATTCAAAAGAAAGAAAGAAAGAAAAGCAATAAAGTACTTTTGGAGTGTAGTCACTGTTGTAATGTAGGAAACGCGGCAGCCAATTTGCTCCCACAAACAGCAATGTGATAATGACCAGATAATCTGTTTTTTTGTTATGTTGATTGAGGGATAAATATTGTCCAGGACATCAGGGACACCTCTCCTCTTTTGCGAAATAATGCCATGGGATCTTTTACGTCCACGAGAGAGCAGATGTCGGTTTAACGTCTCATCCAAAAGACAGCACCGCGCTCCCTCAGCACTGCACTGGAGAGTCAGCCCAGATTATTTTTGGTGCTCAAGTCCCTGGGGTGGGACTTGAACCCACAACCTTCTAACTCAGATGCAAGAGTGCTACCCACTGAGCCACAACTGACATCCAGAGGCAAAACAGTTGGCTTTGACAACCACAGGTAAAGCGTGGCCACCAGGTCCACTTTGCAGCAGGACTTGTTCCAGCAGGCGGCAAATGTCTGCCACCAACTGGCGTGAGAGCCTGGCCCTCCTTAGATACTGGTGTTCAGGCATGTTGAGGAAGCCTATTCTCTGTTTGTGGACCATGTGTGCTGGGTATGGCCTCCATCAAGGAACACCTCTGCTGATCCCGCTCTCCTGTGGACCTACAGGTCTGTGAGAAGAAGGCTGCTCCTGCTCCTGCTGGTGCTCCTGCTGGTGCTCCTGCTAATGCTCGTCATGTTGGTCCTCATCTGAGGTTCTAAGTAACAGCGCATAAGTGGTACCCACACTGATCTGATAGATCAGAGCTCCAAAGTGCAAGTCAGATGTAGAAACCTCCAAAGTGTAGTTGACACCCCCAATGTTGTAACAGTAACATTTCAGCACAAGTACGGTGAACAAAGCCTTTCACACAAACAGGCAAGAAAGCAGCAGTGAAGTGTCAGTACTTATTGGCATATTTCCCTATCATGTCTTCAGCTCCCTCAATTGCCGCTGTGTTCTTGCCTTGCTTTCATTGGCGAGTTCCAGGAAGCCCGGGAAACAACAACAACAATAACAATTTATGTTTATATAGCGCCTTTAACATAGTAAAATGTCCCAAGATGCTTCACAGGCATTTTATAAGACAAAAAAATTGACATAGAACATAAGAACATAAGAATTAGGAACATGAGTAGGCCATCTAGCCCCTCGAGCCTGCTCCGCCACTCAACAAGATCATGGCTGATCTGGCCGTGGACTCAGCTCCACTTACCTGCCCGCTCCCCATAACCCTTAATTCCCTTATTGGTTAAAAATCTATCTATCTGTGATTTGAATACATTCAATGAGCTAGCCTCAACTGCTTCCCTGGGCAGATAATTCCACAGATTCACAACCCTCTGGGAGAAGAAATTCCTTCTCAACTCAGTTTTAAATTGGCTCCCCCGTATTTTGAGGCTGTGCCCCCTAGTTCTAGTCTCCCCGACCAGTGGAAACAACCTCTCTGCCTTTATCTTGTCTATCCCTTTCATGATTTTAAATGTTTCTATAAGATCACCCCTCATCCTTCTGAACTCCCAACGAGTAAAGACGCAGTCTACTCAATCTATCATCATATCCTCATCTCCGGAAGCAGCCTAGTGAATCGTCTCTGTACCCCCTCCAAAGCTAGTATATCCTTCCTTAAGTAAGGTGACCAAAACTACACGCAGTGACCAAAACTACACTCCAGGTGCGGCCTCACCAATAACCTGTACAGTTGCAGCAGGACCTCCCTGCTTTTGTACTCCATCCCTCTCGCAATGAAGGCCAACATTCCATTCGCCTTCCTGATTACCCGCTGCACCTGCAAACTAACTTTTTGGGATTCATGCACAAGGACCCCCAGGTCCCTCTGCACCGCAGCATATTGTAATTTCTCCCCATTCAAATAATATTCCCTTTTACTGTTTTTTTTCCCAAGGTGGATGACCTCACATTTTCCGACATTGTATTCCATCTGCCAAACCTCAGCCCATTCGCTTAACCTATCTAAATCTCTTTGCAGCCTCTCTGTGTCCTCTACACAACCCGCTTTCCCACTAATCTTTGTGTCATCTTTGTGACACCGAGGCATATAAGGAGAAATTAGAACAGGTGACCAAAAGCTTGGTCAAAGAGGTAGATTTTAAGGAGCATCTTAAAGGAGGAAAGAGAGGTATTGAGGTGGGGAGGTTTAGCCAGGAAATTCAGAGCTTTGGGGCCTTGCCAACAGAAGGCATGGCCACTAATGGTTGAGTGACTATAATCAGGAATGCTCAAGAGGGCAGAATTAGAGGAGTGCAGATATCTTGGAGGGTTCTGGGGCTGAAGGAGATTACAGAGATAGGGAGGGGCGAGGCCATGGGATCTGAAAGCAATGATGAGAATTTTGAAATCGAGGCATTGCTTAACCAGGAGCCAATGTAGGTCAGCAAGCACAGGGGTGATGGGTGAATGGGACTTAATGCGAGTTAGGACACGGCTACCGAATTTTGGATGACTTCAAGTTTATGTAGGGTAGAAAGTGGGAGGCCAGCCCAGTGCACTGGAATAGTCAAGTCTATAGGGAACAACGGTATGGATGAGGATTTCAGCAGTGGATGAGCTGAGGCAAGGGCAGAGACGGACAATATTACAGAGCCATGACACCCATGGACCCACAGTTAAATTGTAAAAGCTATGAAAATATCGCTATAATTGAGAGGGTTGCATGCATGCAGCCTAATGCATTGGAGTTAAATGCGGAAGTTGACGTGTTGGAGCTGACTTCCCGACGCACTCGCGTTTTTCCATTACTTAACTCTTCACCCACACCCCGTGTTAAAATTACCGCCCCCCCCCCCCCGCCCAAGTGTCTAAAACAAGAAGTGTAAATTAGAATCGTTAATTCAATATCAAATCATATAAAGAAATCAAAATAATGAGAGGAAATGAAAGATTGAATTGATACAGAACGACTGAAAATTCGGTATCGTCATTTCACCGGCTGAAATAAATTTTTAGCGCCTAGCTTTAGGCGCAGTCCCCAAACGCAAAATTCAGTGTTGTCGCCTAAAGAGTAGATAGCAGCATAAAATCATGGCGTTGCACACTTACCTGGATGCGCTAAGTGGGCCATTAAGCGTGGGCTCAACATCCCGGGAGTTCGACAGCATTTGGAGCTGTGCCACAGACATAGTGATGCCACCTGGATTGAACTGGATTGATTGGGTTCCGACGCACTCACTCAGAGCGTAAGGATGGCAGAACTTGCAGGAGCAGCTCGTCAGCATGTCCATCGGTTCACGGACGCCGCAGTGGATGCACTCCTTGATACAATGGAGAGGCATCGGCAGGTGCTGAGGAAAGAGGCTGGGAGGAGTCCATAACCCCAGACATACCAAATGCGAGGGAGGGAAATAGCAGAGCAAGTGTCTGCGAGTGACATGGTGCCAAGGACAGTAATGCAATGCAGAAAAAAGTGGAATGACATGACATGGAAAGTGAGGGTGAGTATCTTTAATTTCAAACTTCAATGTGCACTCTGCTCAATGTAGTGTCTTGGAATCCATCCTCAAAGTGGGTGAGGCCACAGTCAAAGATCCCATTTGCAGCCTCGCCCACTGCAAAGGCTTGCCTGAGCGGTTAACCTTGCTACTCGGTTCTGCAGACCCACTCCTCATGCTGTTCATTCCTCAGCCTTCCTATGCATCTCGAAGATGGAGCCTCTCCATTACTGTTAGGTCCTGGCCCCCTAATTCAAGCAGTGCCACAGCAAATCCATGCAGCGAATGCTAGTTACATCAGGCAGTGAAGACTCTCATAGTGTAAAACGTACTAAATATCGAGCTGTGAAGACTGTTATAGCGTAGCATGTACTCATCATCATAGGCAATCCCTCAAAATCAAGGAAGACTTGCTTCCACTCTAAAAGTGAGTTCTCAGGTGACAGTACAGTCAAATACGGGAATTACAATCTCTGTCGTTGATGTCTGCCCTTGCTGAGAGTAGGCTCCCAAGGTATGGAAAATGGTTCACGTTGTTTCGGCCGCGCCGTAGATTTTGATAACCGTGGGGCAGTGCTGTGTGGCGGGATCAGGTTGGTGGAGGACCTTTGCCTTATGGATGTTTAGTGTAAGGCCCATGCTTTCATATGCCTCGGTGAAGATATTGATGATGACTTGGAGTTCAGCCTCTGAATGTGCGCAGACACAAGCATTATCCACGCACTGTAGTTCGATGACAGAAGATGGGACGACTTTGGATCTAGCCTGCAGGCGACGAAGGTTGAATAGGTTCCCATTGGTTCTATAGTTTATTTCCACTCCAGCGAGGAGCTTGTTGAGAGTGAATGGAACATTGTAGCAAGGAAGATCGAGAAGAGCGTTGGCGCAATGACGCAGCCCTGCTTGACCCCGGTCCAGACGTGGATTGGGTCTGTGGTGGTCAGAATCACGGCTTGTATGTCGTCGTGGAGCAGGCGGAGGATGTTGACACACTTTTGGGGGCAGCCGAAACGGAGGAGGATGCTCCATATTCCCTCATGGTTGCCAGTGTCAAAGTCCTTTGTGAGAACAAAGAAGGCCTTGTACAAGGGTTGGTGCTGTTCTCTGCATTTCTCTTGTAGCATGTACTAAAGTATGTAAGGAACTTGGGACACACTGATAGAAGGCCTCCAACTGCAACTTTCTCTTTAATGTTACAGTTGAAGTTTGCACACAACCGATGGGAACAAATGCGGATTGGAGGAGGGGAGCTCCAAATGCTCAGTCCGTTGGAGGAATGGATAGCTACCCTGATGCGCATCCAAGTTGATGCGATGGTGTTCGGTGCGGCTGACCTCCCTCGGAATAGGGACAGTATGTTGAGTTCCTTTGCAGGGAACTGCAAGACACTTGGCCCTAACACCATCATCGTGCAGCACTTTCCATGAGACTGGCATTAACAAATGCCTTTCCTGCTCCTGACCCCCTCCCTGCAGGTAACCGCTCTTCTGTGCCTGTGCTTTCATATGATCAACCAGATTCAACAGGGCCTTCTCGGGGGCCTTCCTCGGGTGCAGATGGTGGTGACGACGAAGATGACAAGGAGGCATAGGAGGACCGCACCTCGTTTGACCCCAAGCAGGAGTGTGCACCGTCTAAGAGCAGGGCCAGCAGCACTATTGACAAAGGGATGGTCGGGGAGGCAGAGGTGGATGATGTTCTGGGACCCAGCAATGCCATGGGGGGAGGGGAGGTTCGGGAACCAGGTCCCCAGAGAGTGAGTTGCACCAGAGGAGGAGCAGTAGGTATGGAAAGGGGAGAAGGGAAGGCGTGGTGAAGCACGCTTCAAGACAAAGTAAAGACCTGTACGAAGGTGGTCACATATGCACTCCTTGTAGAAGATATGAGCTTTTAAAACTAGTTGCACTTGACCCAACAAACAATTGCTTGATAGTCAACAATAACAGGGAAATGGCAGAGACATTGAAGAAATATTTTGTATTGGTCTTCATGGTAGAAGACACTAAAATCATCCCAATAGTGGATAATCAAGGGGCTAAAGGGAGAGACGAACTTAAAACAATCACTATCACTAAAGAAGTAATACTTGGTAAAATAATGGGACGAAAGGCGGACAAATCGCCTGGACCTGATGGCTTGCATTCTAGGATCTTAAAAGAAGTGGCTGCAGAGATAGTGGATGCATTGGTTGTAATCTACCAAAATTCCCTGGATTCTGGGGAGGTCTCAGCGGATTGGAAAACCGCAAATGTAACACCCCTATTTAAAAAAGGAGGCAGACAAAAAGCAGGATACTATAGATCGGTTAGCCTAACATCTATCGTTGGGAAAATGTTGGAGTCCATTATTAAGGAAGCAGTAGCAGGACAGTAGCATGGTTTTATGAAAGGGAAATCATGTTTGACACATTTGCTGGAGTTCTTTGAGGATTTAATGAGCAGGGTGGATAAGGGGGAACCAGTGGCTGTGGTGTATTTGGATTTCCAGAAGGCATTTGATAAGGTGCCACATAAAAGGTTACTGCACAAAATAAAAGTTTAGGGGCTGGGAGTAATATAATAGCATGGATAGAGGATTGGCTAACTAACAGAAAACAGAGAATCGGGATAAATGGGTCATTTTCCGGTTAGCAAACAGTAACTAGTGGGGTGCCGCAGGGAACGGTGCTGGGGCCTCAACTATTTACAATCTATATTAATAACTTGGATGAAGGGATCGAGTGTAATGTAGCCAAGTTTGCTGATGTTGCAAAGATGGGTGGGAAAACAAATTGTGAGGAGGACACAAAAAATCTGCAAAGCGATATAAGCAGGCTAAGTGAGTGGGCAAAAATTTGGCAAATGTAGTATAATGTGGGAAAATGTGAGGTTATCCACTTTGGCAGAAAAAATAGAAAAGCAAATTATAATTTAAATGGGGAAAAATTGCAAAGTGCTGCATAACAGAGGGACCTGGGGATCCTTGTGCATTGAACACAAAAAGTTAGTATGCAGGTACAGTAAGTAATCAGGAAGGCAAATGGAATGTTGGCCTTTATTGCAAGGGGGATAGAGTATAAAAGTAGAATTATCCTGTTATAACTGTACAGGGTATTGGTGAGGCCACACCTATAGTACTGCATACAGTTTTGGTCTCCTTATTTAAGGAGGGATATACTTGAATTGGAGGCTGTTCAGAGAAGGTTCACTAGGTTGATTCCGGAGATGAGGGGGTTGACATATGAAGATAGATTGAGTACGTTGGGCCTATACTCATTGGAGTTTAGAAGAATGAGAGGTGATCTTATCGAAACATACAAGATAATGAGGGGGCTTGACAAGGTAGATGCAGAGAGGATAGTTTCATTTATAGGGGGAACTTAAGCTAAGGGTCATAGTCTCAGAATCAGGGGCCACTCATTTAAAACTGAGATGAAGAGGAATTTCTTCTCTCAGAGGGTTGTAAATCTGGAATTCTCTGCCCTAGAGAGCTGTGGAGGCTGGGTCATTGAATATATTTAAGGCGGAGATAGACAGATGTTTGAGCGATAAGGGAATAAAGTGTTATGGGGAGCAGGCAGTGAAGTGGAGCTGAGTCCATGATCAGATCAGACATGATCTTATTAAATGGCGGTGTAGGTGCGAGGGGCCAAATGGCCTACTCCTGCTCCTATTTTTTATGTTGTTACGTTCATCAGAGATGCCTAGGTAGTTGCAACATGAGCTCATGTAAATTGTTGCACTTGGATGAATGATGCCACAATCGTTTGGTAGTCATCCAGGAGCCAGCCACGGCCTTCATGCAGTGGCTTGAAGAGTCATGGCACACTGGTCTCCCCCAGTATGAAGGCATCATGGCAATTGCCAGGATATCGGGCATTGACAACGAGGATCATCTGCCCGTGATCGTAGACCAGCTGTACGTTGAGATGTGGAATCACTTGCAATTCCGAAAGGCCTCTCCATTGTGGGGCGTGGCACTCAATGCTACATGCGTACAATCAATGGCTCCCTGAACCCTGGGGAAGCTCACTATCCTGGCAAAACAATGGGTGCACTCATCCTGGTCTTCCCTTGACATGCTGAACTTGATGTAATTCATTCATTTGCCGTAGAGAGCGTCAGTCACCTGGCAAATGCAGCAATGTACTTCAAACTGAGAAATGTTGCATATATCGCTTAGAAGAGACGGGAAGGAGCCAGTAGCATAGAAGTTCACTGCTACTGTCACTTTCACTGCCACTGATCGCGAGGTCCTGGTGCCGATGTCAGCTGCCAGGTATGTCTGCAGAAGGTGGCAAAGCTCCGTGACCACCTCCCTGCAGAACCTCAGTCTTCTTCAGCACTGTTCCTCGGACATCACAAGATAAGAGTAATGCGGACGGTAAAACCTGCGTATGTACGGCCTCCTGCCCACCTTCTGGGGCCTCTCCTCTGGGGAGGATCCACATTTGCCCTGAACTGTCTCTGCAGCCGGCACCTTTCAAGTCGGCGCCACAGGACGACGTGTTGTGCCATCACTGCCCCCATCACTTGGCACAGATCACAGCGAAATGCAACTTTCACATTATTCCGATATGAAACCCAGCAATGTGTCCGAGATACTAATAAACAATCTGACGAGTCAACAGAGAGTTTTTAACTTGTGGAATTCCCTACCGCAGAGAGTTGTTGATGCCAGTTTGCTGGATATATTCAAGAGGGAGTTAGATATGGCCCTTACGGCTAAAGGGATCAAGGAGTATGGAGAGAAAGCAAGAAAGGGGTTGTGAGGTGAATGATCAGCCATAATCTTATTGAATGGTGGTGCAGTCTCAAAGGGCCTACTCCTGCACCTATTTTCTATGTTTCTAACAGCAGTGCGAGGCCAAAACCCTACTGTCTGTGCGAGCATCAAATGCAGCACTGACCAAGACCTCTAAGCCACAGCTGCAACACCCTTTAAATAACACCCTGGATTATTTTCTCCGCCTTCTGCAGTCCAACTTTTTCAGGCATCATCGACACCAGCTGTTAAGTGAGGCGACAAAAGTGAATGTGGCGAGAGAGGTGCCAAGGAGACGTTGCACACGTACTGATGTCATGATTTTCCTGGTGTTAGCCGGCGGGACGTTACGTTTTAGCGCCCTTAAAAAATTACCAACAAATTTCACAGCAGGCATCAACAGCGCCCAGCACCAGTCTGAATCGCCTAACTCACAGTTAACACCTAACACCGACCGGCGTTACCAGCAGGCGTTAGCAATCAAATTTTGACCCCAAAAAGTTTTTATTTAAAAAAAAATCTCCAACAATAATTAAAATCTGAAGGAATGAGACTCCACACTTGTAAAAGTTACGTTTCAGTGCCAGAGAGGTTGTTTGACAGTAATTAAGACTTACAAATTCACTTACACTTGAATGGACAAGCCCTCACTTTTTCTGACGTATTTAGTCTACTGGGTAAATACTGCAACTTAATGCTAGTCTCTTGGCAAGATACTGGTATAGCGAAGCTTCTGGAGGAGTAGGGGAACTCAGATAGCAACTTTCTCATTTCCATGTTTAACTTCGCATGTGTGGTCTCCGGAAGTTGCTGTCCGATTTACTCTTTAATAATGGTGAACGCTGTTATTTTCACTGCAAAATCTGGGCCACTGTAGTTGTTGAGCACAACTTGTGTCTAAGACCTGAACCTTATTCCCCATCTCCTTGTAATTTTGATTGTGACTGCAGATTTAGTCCCTTTAATTTGTTACATTCTTCATGTCTGTTCCTTTATGACCCCCACCTATGCTTCTGTTGAGTGAGCCTTTCAGGAATAAAAATCGACTCTGAAAACAGTACACAATGAGTTAAGAGTATTTCACAAGATAAAAGCTGTCATTTTCAGTTGAATGAACAAGAAAAACACTGAGGGATATGAAGACTTATAAGACGGTGCAAACTCTCAATAAAAAATTTAAAGGGAAAAGAACCTAATTATTTTTATTTTGTTGGTTGCCAGCAGTTTGTTGGCATACCCGTTGTGAATACCCTTAACAGTGTTCAGATCTTTCTTTTATATAAGCCAGCCTGCATATATTTTGCTTAGGGAACAAATGAGGCCCTAAGGAAGTAAGACAGACAATAATCCACCAGTGACTCATCCGGCACAGCAGAAACCGGTGACCCTTGAAAGACAAACACACAACTCTCAGACCCAGCTGCTAATTATACAAACAGACACTGATTGGAATATCATTTATAATTTATTGGACTTGTTTGATGAAATGCTCAAGCCACGGAGTCTTTGCATGCTGCTAGGGTCCCAGAACGTACCGCAGATAAAGAGGCAAGGTAATTTTTGTCTGCCTGTACCTCTGCTACAAACTCTATCTTTCCACACTTGCTGGCATGAGCAAACAGGCTGCACATTATTGCTGAATAGAATTCTAAAGCTGCAGGTTATTTTGACAGATATCATTCATGCAAAATATATAATAATATTTTGCCATGAAAAAAAATGCGAGCTATGAACATTTTTTGCACTGTCAAATCAATCATAACTCTATAAATTTTGTAGAAGATGAAGCCTAAGGTTACAATTGCCGCTGTCATATAAATTTGAATGCTATCACTGGGAAGGAGAGCAGGGAGATAGCTCCTCTCAGCAGATCACTTAAGTGGCATTAACAGCTACCATGGAAAAGCACATGTTCTGGTCCATTCCATCCTTTTGGCTGAGACAGAAGCAGCAGAGAGACCTCAAGAATTCTGCAAATTAATATTAGCTTTAAATTAAAGGAATATTAAATTCAGGATTATTAATCTTACCAGATGATTTCGAGCAACTCCTTAAGGAATGGGGACTGTACACGTCTTTATATTGTCCTTTACATTATGGGGGAGAAGTATGAACGTTTATTTATATTTGTTGTTTGAGATGTGTGTGACACTAGCATCCCTAACACTAATCATCTCTAGTTGCATTGGTGGTATTAGAGTCTATAATCAACCAGGTGGTGTGGGGGTGGCCACTTGTAGGCCAGACTAGATATGGATGGCAGGTTCCCTTCCCTGAAGGACACTAGTGAACCAGTTGAGTTTTTATCACAATCTAGAAGCTTTCACACCTTTGATTTTTCCATTGCTTTTGATGTCACATGAATCATCATCTAACTCTTTCACCATTAATTCAGGGGGTTTCCAGTGTTTGTCTTCTTCATCTTCCTGTTTCTTCTTCATATCAATGAACTCCTCTATACTTTGTTCAACCCTATCCACCCTTTTGCTGCTGATTCCATTTTACATTCATCGGGGTAATGGGCACGATATGTAAATGAGGGATGTAAGACTTGGTTTAGATCTCAGCTGAGAAGGAGATAGCGATGAGCAGAGCAGGAGCTGGGTCTGCTCCACGCGGGATTCTTCACCGGCCGACAACAAAAGGTAAAATTCAAAAATCGTTCTTGCAGAGGCATGACACTCAGCAACAGCTTGCTCAAATAATATTGATGAGGCCAGAGAGACAATTTTGGGCCTTCCAGTTGGGGCACTCACGCCATGATCAGCATCCATTTCAGGCCCAGAAAAAAGGCTTTAACGTTATTTCTACCCCATTAACATCTTTCGGTTGCATACGGTCATCTGTACAACTTCCCGTTATCTTTCAGTGTAACGGGTGAGTCACGACATCTTGTTCTCCATCGTGTCCATCAATGGGGCAACCTTTCAGCTGATTTTAACCGGGCCCACAATTTCTGTAACTTGCTGCAAGTATAGCTTCTGACTGGGAATGCTCAATGTGGAATTAATAAAGATACAAATAAATTGCAGCATTTAGATGGAAATGATTTAACTTGCCTATGAAATAGGTTTAAAATTAGAAACCTAAGGCTTGGGTTCAAGGGCTTTCTAAAGCCATCACTGCCAACCAAAGAGCCTTAACTGCAGTTCGCAGTAAGCATCTGTGTCGACAATTCTCAGTTTGAGAATTGCTGCAAACATGTATCAGTGTGGTTCACTGCAATGCTAAAGTTGGTCTTTAAAAGCAAATCTGGATCAGTGTTCTTTTTCCTCAGCGCCATCGGACCCAAACCTGAAATCCCAGCAGCTGTGGTTTCACATCTGAAGTACACATCCCCTCTGTGTAAATGAGGGCTTCCCTGCTCCAATTCCCTCCCCACGCAAAGCATTTTAATAACATGTCCTGATATAAGTTACCTTTTAAATCCCTCTCCCCAAATGCATCAGGGTTATTTTCATGAAATGTCATGCAATCATTACCTTCACTATCAGTTTACACAAATTACCTGTTATTGCAAAAAATTTATTTAAATGTGGATTGAAGTTGAGTTGGGACAGTGTTAACAAAATCAATATTATCAAAGAGAAATCCAATTCTACATAAAAATGTACCCATGTGCAATAAATATTAATCCTCTGATAATATACTCTGCACTATGCTGTTACATTAGTTTATACACTCAAATAGCACCCTGCCTTTTTTAACCAGGGCACTTTGTAGAGTTGCAAAATTTGTGGGAGAACCCCCCCCCCCCCCCCCGCCCCAGTGTTTGGACTCATTGGAAAGGAAACTTAATTTGGAACTATCTACCAGAAAGTTTGAGATCCTAAAGTGCACATGGAAGAAACTACAAACTTTAATCAAATTTGGGATTTTACAAAGCAGATTGAGTCTCTGTGGGCAGGGCTAAGAACTAAAGGAACTATCCTTCAAAGAAGCCAGTTTGAGTATTGAAGCTGTCTGGGGTATTGAAGCTAAAGCAAATAGTCTGGAGAATTGTGGATATTCGAAAATCCTTCTCCCCAGGAGACATTAGCATAGCAACAATTAACCCAGAGATAGCTAACCATCATCCTGACCTGGAAAACCTCTCCAGCACATACATAATAACAATGGACATCCAGCCGGCATGGAAAACCCAAGTGCAGACAGACATTACAAATACCAAAGCTAATATTTCCATCAAGAAAACAGATTAAAAAAATCGAAACATCCGAGACAGGTTAACATTTAATGGGCCCGCCAAAATATGACAAAGAAATATCAAGCCCGCCAAAATTCAACAAAGAATCCGGGCTGATTTGGTGCGAAGATTAGAATAGCTACAAAGGTATAACTGGGCCCTGTTTTAACAAAGGGTATACAATGCTTATGCTAGGCCATGCTATGGTATGCTATGCTATGCATGAGATCAAGAAGGGAGAGAGACCACCGCAGCAGTTGTAACTAACTTCTCCAGCCTCAATGTCCTGAAGTCGAAAAGGAAGGAAAAACATCACCATCGCGGCAGCAACCAACCACAGCCAACGTGGTACCACCATAACCACTGCGATCGACCAACTTCAAAACAAAACTCCACAAGGAAGAAACCGAAGAATCAAAAGTTTCCACTCTACAACCTAGGCCTGAGTACCAACAGGTGAAAACATTATCTGAAAGGACTTTGAAACCTATTTCTAATGAAAGAAAATGGGTACTTACCCCATAAGTTCACACTGCACCCTGCCACATCAGCGGACACCACCCAACTGAAGATTGCACCGTAAGAAGTCTTCTACGACTTTCGGGGTACGGCAAGCAGAACCTACAGAATCCAGTGAACCCCGAAATCGCGAACCACCGCCAATTACCAGTAAAGGATTGTTGGGCATAGTCCCTGTTTGCACTGGAGTTTAACATAAGAACATAACGTAAGAATTAAGAACAGGAGTAGGCCATCTAGCCCCTCGAGCCTGCTCCGCCATTCAATAAGATCATGGCTGATCTGGTCGTGGACTCAGCTCCACTTACCCGCCCTCTCCCCGTAACCCTTAATTCCCTTATTGGTTAAAAATCTATCTATCTTTGACTTGAAAACATTCAATGAGCTAGCCTCAACTGCTTCCTTGGGCAGAGAATTCCACAGATTCACAACCCTCTGGGAGAAGAAATTCTTTCTCAACTCGGTTTTAAATTGGCTCCTCCGTATTTTGAGGCTGTGCCCCCTAGTTCTAGTCACCCTCTTCAGTGAAAACAACCTCTCTGCTTCTATCTTGTCTATCCCTTTCATGATTTTAAATGTTTCGATAAGATCACCCCTCATCCTTCTGAACTCCAAAGAGTAAAGACCCAGTCTACTCAATCTATCATCATAAGGTAACCCCCTCATTTCTGGAATCAGCCTAGTGAATCGTCTCTGTACCCCTTCCAAAGCTAGTATATCCTTCCTTAAGTAAGGTGACCAAAACTGCACGCAGTACTCCAGGTGCGGCCTTACCAATACCTTATACAGTTGCAGCAAGACATCCCTGCTTTTGTACTCCATCCCTCCAATGAAGGCCAACATTCCATTCGCCTTCCTGATTACCTGCTGCACCTGCAAACTAACCTTTTGGGATTCATGCACAAGGACCCCCAGGTCCCTCTGCACCACAGCATGTAATTTCTCCCCATTCAAATAATGTTCCCTTTTACTGTTTTTTTTCCCAAGGTGGATGACCTCACACTTTCCGACATTGTATTCCATCTGCTAAACCTTAGCTCATTCGCTTAACCAATCCAAATCTCCTTGCAGCCTTTCTGAGTCCTCTGCACAACCCGCTTTCCCACTAATCTTAGTGTCATCTGCAAATTTTGTTGCACTACACTCTGTCCCCTCTTCTAGGTCATCGATGTATATTGTAAACAGTTGTGGTCCCAGCACTGATCCCTGTGGCACACCACTAACCACTGATTTCCAACCGGAAAAGGAACCATTTATCACGACTCTCTGCTTTCTGTTCGCCAGCCAATTCTCTATCCATGCTAATATATTTCCTCTGACTCCGCATACCTTTATCTTCTGCAGTAACCTTTTGTGTGGCACCTTAGCGAATGCCTTTAGGAAATCTAAATACACCACATCCATCGGTACACCTCTATCCACCATGCTCGTTATATCCTCAAAGAATTCCAGTAAGTTAGTTAAACATGATTTCCCTTTCATGAATCCATGCTGCGTCTGCTTGATTGCACTATTCCTATCTAGATGTCCCGCTATTTCTTCCTTAATGATAGTTTCAAGCATTTTCCCCACTACAGATGTTAAACTAACCGGCCTATAGTTACCTGCCTTTTGCCTGCCCCCTTTTTTAAACAGAGGCGTTACATTAGGTGCTTTCCAATCCACTGGTACCTCCCCAGAGTCCAGAGAATTTTGGTAGATTATAACGAATGCATCTGCTATAACTTCCGCCATCTCTTTTAATACCCTGGGATGCATTTCATCAGGACCAGGGGACTTGTCTACCTTCAGTCCCATTAGCCTGTCCAGCACTACCCCCCTTGTCTCAAGGTCCTCCCTTCCCACATTCCTGTGGCCTGCAAATTTTGGCATGGTTTTTGTGTCTTCTACTGTGAAGACGGAAGCAAAATATTTGCTTAAGGTCTCAGCCATTTCCACATTTTCCATTATTAAATCCCCCTTTTCATCTTCTAAGGGACCAACATTTACTTTAGTCACTCTTTTCCGTTTTATATATCTGTAAAAGCTTTCACTATCTGTTTTTATGTTTTGCACAAGTTTACCTTTGTAATCTATCTTCCCTTTCTTTATTGCTTTTTTAGTCATTCTTTGCTGTTGCTTAAAATTTTCCCAATCCTCTAGTTTCCCACTAACCTAGTCAGTGTTAGGCATTGGGAGGTGGGAGGTGTATTATTCACTGTAACCCCTTTGAATGTGTGATCTACTGTTCTTTACTTGAGTGATTATAAGTTTGACATTGTAGTTCCTTGCCTTTAATAAAAAATCGAAGTTCTTTTGCACCAAACCAGTTGTCTCTTGCACCTTATCACATCCCCCAAATAAATCCAGAGTCGAGAACCCAGGGAGTGGGAGCAATTCGAACTGCTCAGAAGGTCAGAGTTGAACCTGATCCCACACACCATCCCCTACAACTTCTCACCTCTACTGTCGCATCTGTCAAAATTATTGGTATACAATTTCAACTTTTCCTTTGCCTTTTAAGTTATTATTAAAGTTTGAATTGAAAGTTATACAGGGCTGTCCAAGACAGTTTAAACCAACTTTCAAGAACCTCAGTGGAGTGAAAAATGATTTATTCTCTTCATTTTGTGCACTATAACTGAACCCTATCTTCACACATAGACAAATCCCAAAAAGGATTATGTAAAAAGGTGGCCTGGAATTCCTGAAATGGTGGGATCAGCGACGTACACTGCAAATTTTTCCACCTCACATGCCAAACTTCTTGTTGTAGAAACATAGAAACATAGAAAATAGGTGCAGGAGTAGGCCATTCGGCCCTTCTAGCCTGCACCGCCATTCAATGAGTTCATGGCTGAACATGCAACTTCAGTATCCCATTCCTGCTTTCTCACCAATAGAATTTGTGAATTTGCTCCAAAATTTGCTGGATTTTTCATTTGAATATGTTGCAGTGAGCATAGCAGTGAATCAGAAGTGGCGCAGCCAATGGTCGATGTTTGCTCAGAGCTAGGTTTAGGAGAGTATAAAGAACGTAAATGTTTTGTGGATCAAGAATGGCTTTTATTAGTATTCTCTTGATAAAATCACAAAGCATCTACTAATAAAAGAACAGAGGGTAGAAATTGGAGCTTATTGCACCTTTTTTCCTCGGCGCAAATAGAAGCAATTTCATGTGACGATGTCCCATAACATATCTCAAATACGCCCGACCCCATATTTTTAGACTGATTTTTCAGGCATCCCCAGCAGGCACATTGATACGTCCTTACTATACACTATAAATGCACACGAGGCCCATGCTTGAGAGAAGGTCAGTCTGTGACCTGTCCTTTATTCCTTAGCACTCAAGTGATGAAGGTAGGTGGAGCTTCCCCTTTTATACCTGAAGGTCCAGGTTAGGAGTCTCTCCCACCTAGTGGTCAGTGTTCTCACGGTGTACAACTTAGGTCAGTTTATACATGGGTTACAATGCTGGTTGAATACATGACATCACCTCCCCCCCCAAAGTCTTATTGGGATCACAGGTTGAGTCTCTCTGGTGGTTTACGCTCTCTTGTAGAACACCTGAGTTGGGGCTCCAGTTGTTGGGCGCTGGCCTGAGTGTCTGCTGTTTGCGGTGCCTCAGGCCTGTCGGGACTGCCCACAGTGACTGGGCTCTCCTCTCTTTGGTTCCGGTGTTCGGTCACCTGTGGTGGAGTGAACTCTATAGCGTGTTCTTCCTCTGCTTCTTCTATGGGGTTGCTGAACCTCCTTTTTGTTTGATCCACATGTTTGCAGCAGATTTGTCCATTGGTAAGTTTAACTACCAGAATCCTATTTCCCTCTTTGGCAACCACAGTGCCTGCGAGCCATTTGGGCCCTGCAGCGTAGTTGAGGACAAAAACAGGATCATTTACATCAATACATTGCGCCCTTGCATTCCTGTCATGGTAGTCATATTGTGACTGGCGCCTGCTTTCGACAATTTCTTTCATGGTGGGGTGTATAAGGGATAACCGGGTTTTGAGCGTCCTTTTCATTAGTAGCTCTGCGGGTGGAACCCCTGTGAGCGAGTGTGGTCGGGATCTATAGGCCAACAGGAGGCGTGATAAGCGGGTTTGTAGGAAACCCCCTTGGATTCTGAGCATCCCCTGTTTGATTATCTGCACTGCTCGTTCTGCCTGGCTGTTTGAGGCCGGCTTGAACGATGCCGTTCTAACATGGTTAATTCCATTGCCTGCCATGAAGTCCTGGAATTCAGTGCTTGTGAACCACGGGCCATTGTCGCTGACCAAGATGTCCGGTATACCGTGGGCGGCGAACATTGCCCGTAGACTTTCTACCGTGGCAGAGGATGTGCTTGAATTTAAAATGTCACACTCGATCCATTTGGAGTAGGCGTCTACTACAACCAAAAACATTTTCCCCATGAAAGGACCTGTGTAGTCCACATGGATGCGTGACCAAGGCTTGGCGGGCCATGGCCAGGGGCTCAGGGGGGCTTCCCTGGGCGCATTGCCCAGCTGGGCACATGTGTTGCACCTGCGAACACAAAGTTCCAGATCTGCGTCTATCCTTGGCCACCAAACGTGTGACCTGGCAATTGCCTTCATCGTGACAATGCCCGGGTGCCCATTGTGGAGTTCTCTGATGAACACCTCTCTGCCCATCTGGGGCATGACTACGCGGTTTCCCCACAGTAGGCAATCGGCCTGAATCGAGAGTTCATCCTTGCGCCTGTGAAATGGTTTAAATTTCTCAGGGCATGCCCTGTACGTGGCTGCCCAGTCCCCATTCAGGACACATTTCTTGACTAGAGACAATAGCGGGTCTCTATTTGTCCAGACTTTAATCTGACGGGCTGTCACGGGTGAGCCTTCGCTTCCGAAAGCTTCAACAGCCATGACCATCTCAGCAGCATGCTCGGTAGCCCCCTCAGTGGTGGCTATTGGGAGCCTGCTGAGTGCATCGGCGCAGTTTTCAGTGCCTGGTCTGTGCCGAATTGTGTAGCCATAGGTGGCTAACGTGAGTGCCCACCTCTGTATGCGGGCCGATGCGTTTGCATTTATGGCCTTGTTGTCGGCCAAAAGGGACGTTCGGGGTTTGTGATCTGTCTCCAGCTCAAATTTCCTGCCAAACAGGTACTGGTGCATTTTCTTTACCGCAAATACACATGCGAGCGCCTCCTTTTCTACCATCCCGTAGCCCCTTTCTGCCTGGGACTGACTTCTGGAGGCATAAGCTACCGGCTGTAACTGACCCTTGGCATTGACATGCTGCAACACACACCCGACACCATAGGACGACGTATCGCACGTTAACACAAGTTTCTTACATGGGTCATATAGCGTTAACAGATTGTTGGAACATAACAAATTGCGTGCTCTATTAAAAGCCCTTTCCTGGCTGTCCCCCCAGACCCATTCGCGACCTTTGCGTAGGAGAACGTGTAGCGGCTCTAGCAGCGTGCTCAATTTGGGAAGAAAGTTACCAAAATAGTTCAGGAGCCCCAGGAACGAACGCAGCTCCGTCGTGTTACGGGGTCTGGGTGCTCTCTGGATCGCTTCCGTCTTGGACACAGTAGGGCTGATCCCATCTGCTGCTACCCTCATCCCCAGGAATTCTACCTCTGGAGCTAAAAAGACGCACTTCGCCTTTTTCAGTCGCAGACCTACCCGGTCCAGTCTGCGTAGCACCTCCTCCAGATTGTGGAGGTGTTCTTCAGTATCGTAACCTGTAATGAGGATGTCGTCCTGAAAAACCACCGTCCCTGGAATCGACTTGAGGCTTTCCATATTTCGTTGGAAGATCGCGGCAGCCGAGCGAATCCCGAACGGACATCTGTTGTACTCAAACAACCCCTTGTGTGTCGTGATGGTGGTCAGCTTCTTCGACTCACTCGCCAGCTCCTGGGTCATGCAAGCTGAGGTCAGGTCCAATTTTGAAAAAAGTTTGCCACCGGATAGCGTCGCAAAGAGGTCCTCCGCTCTCGGTAGCGGGTACTGGTCTTGGAGTGACACCCGATTGATGGTGGCCTTGTAATCGCCACATATCCTGACCGACCCATCCGCCTTGAGCACCGGCACAATCGGGCTCGCCCAGTCACTGAATTCGACTGGCGAGATGATGCCTTCCCTCAGCAGGCGGTCCAATTCGCCTTCTATCTTTTCCCGCATCCATTACAATGCTGGTTGAATACATGACACACATAAAACAGGCCTCTGGCCCCTCAATATGCCATTTTAAGATTCAATCTGAAAATTGTGCCACAATGAGTGGAGCAGGCAACGGGTACAGATTTTCAGGAAATTTCAAACCAATGTCGCTTTACTGCAATGCAACAGAGGGGACAAAATACTTCTCATAAATAAGTGTGTAGAAACTTAACAGTGATTAAAAGTAAAATAAATTAAATGGGTTTTTTTGCAATACAATTACATTTTAATTAACAATGAAACCCAACAGAATGTTTGAATATTTAAGTAGAATAGAGTAAACCCTGCTGGAGGCCAAAGATGTCAGAAAGCATATTCATTATCCTTAACATTCTGTGATCTGAGATGTAGAGTAAATGCAACAAGATATGCATAAATAATGATTTATTACCAGTATGCATTGAGATCTGTGTATAATGTGGGATCTAAATGTATTGCTGTAGAAATATCTGCAATATTTGAGAAATTGTTGAGTTTTTGATGGCCCAGATACCCGCCGAAGGCAGACAAATGCCTCATGAATGCATGCGGGGTGGGGTCCAATTATATAATTAGGAGTCCAATGCAATTTTAACTGGGCAGGTCAGAAGCCTTGCCCAGCAGTCTACCCACTGAGCAAATCCTTAAATTGGCTTCAGACATTGACTACCTGACTGAAAACACTATTTAAAGGAATATTTAGCAGCGGACATTCAGATCATAAGGAGGCGGTACAACAGAGGTTCACCAGATTGATTCCTGGTCTTATGATGAAAGATTGTGTAGAATGGACTTATACTCTCTGGAGCTTAGAAGAATGAGAGATGATCTCAATGAAACATACAAGATTCTGAAGGGGATTGACAGGGAAGGTGCTGAGAGATTGTTTCCCCTGGCTGGAGTGTCTAGAACGAGAGGGCACAGTCTCAGGATAAGGGGTCGGCCATTTAAGACAGAGTTGAGGAGGAATTTCTTCACTCAGAGGGTTGTAAATCTTTGGAATTCTCTACCCCAGAGGGCTGTGGATGCTGAGTCTCAGAATATATTCAAGGCTGAGATAGATAGATTTTTGGAGTCTGTGGAATCAAGGGATATGGAGATAAGGCAGGAAAGTGAAGTTGAGGTCGATGATCAGCCATGATCTTATTGAATGGTTGAGCAGCGGCCATATGGTCTACTTCTGCTCTTATTTCTTAATGTTCTTATGTTCTAAATATTCAATCATTATTTTTCTTCAGTATTTACCAGGGAGGTAGAACAGGTAGTCATGACATTGTCTGATGAGATTAATAATGAGATAAGTATATTTAAAATAAAAAGAGGGCCTATATTAAATAAACTAATCAAACTCAAAGAGGATAAAACCCCGGGTCTGGATGGATTGCATCCACGCATTTTTAAAGAACCTAGGGAAGAGATAGCAGAGGCATTACTACACGTATTTAATAATTTGTTAGAAAAAGGTGTAGTGCCAGAGGACTGGCAGATAGCAAACTTAATACTTATATTTAAGAAGGGAGATTAAACATGTCAAGGGAATTATAGACCAGTCAGCTTAACATCAGTGGTAGGAAAAATAATGGAATCCCTACTAAAGGAGAAAATAGAAGAACATCTAGAAACCAAAAATATAATAATGAATAGTCAGCATGGATTTCAAAAGGGAAAATCTTGCTTGACCTACCTCATTGAATTTTTTGAAGAGGCAACAGAGAGAATAGACAATGTTAATGTAGTAGATGTAATTTATCTAGATTTTCAAAAGGCCTTCAATATGTTACCCCACACTAGATGGATGTGGAGTCAGTGGACAAGTAGCAGAATGAATAGTTAACTGGCTTCAAAACAGAAAGCAGGGAGTAGGGGTAAAAAGTAACTATTCACAGTGGCAGGAGGTGAGTAGTGGTGTTCCACAAGGATTAGTGCTGGGACCACTGTTGTTCACAATTTATATCAACGATTTAGACTTTGGAAATCAAAGCCACAATTTCTAAATTTGCGAATGACACCAAATTGGGGGCGATAGTCAATACTGAGGAGGACTGCAACAAATTACAGGAAGACATTAATAAACATGCAGAATGCACATATAATAGTCAAATTAAGTTCAACACAGATAAATGTGAGGTATCGTGGCCCTATTTTCCACTTGCTGGATTTTTGGCGCCCGCACGTGTTAACGTATAATTTTTTTGTGTACGTTTGCGCAGGAAAAAAAAAAATCGGGACTTTTGCCAAAGAATTATTAGAATTTGGCGCGGCACTCTCCGACGTTAGTCTGGGTGGGGGGGGACGGGGCTTCAAGTCTGCGCTAAAAACTCTCTGGGCATGGGCGAAAAGCTGAAGTTGCCAGGACAACCATAGAAGCTGAAGCACGCTGAAGCCCGCTCCCCCGAAAGGACTGCTACCCCATCACTGCCGAAAGGGCCACAAAGGATCTCTCCTCCCATTGGCCCCACGGCCACCGCTCTCACCGCCCCCGACCCCCACTGGATCCACTGTCACCGTTTCCCCCCCCCCACCCCCACTGGATCCGCTGTCACCGCTCCCCCCCGGCTGGACCCACTGAAATCCCAGGCCGAATGGCCCTTCTGCTCCCAAACTTCATCTCACAGGGGGAGCGGGGAAGGGGGCATTCGGCCCGGGATGGCAGAGGGTCCAGCTGGGGAGGAGCAGTCCTATGGCATGGGATTGCAAAGTGGGGAGCAGTCCTTTTGGCCTGGAAATATTCTTCCTTTGCTCCAAAAAAAGGATTTTATTTTGTATTCTTATTACCTCGCTCCTGTTCACTTGTACGCTGCACAGATTCCTTAACTTAACAAATGTTTTTTTTGCGGTGCTTTGCCGATCTCATTTTGACTCAGGTTGGTGCCAAAAAATGCTATGGTTAAAAAAAAACTGCCGCACAAATCGGGGCCGGAGTCCAAACGTTGGCAAAAATTGGAAAATGAGTATTTCACGCCTAAAAACGTTTGGATGCCAAAAAACGGTGCACAATCATGATGAAAACACGGGCCTATATTTTGGTAGAAAGAATAGGGAGGTCACTTATTACTTGGAGGGTGCAAGTCTAAGTGGGGTAGAGGAACAAAGGCATTTCAGAGTGCAAATACACAAGTCACTAAAAGTTGCGACACAGGTTAGCAAGGCCATAAAAAAGGACTAAGGTTTATTTCTAGAGGTATAGAATTGAAAAGTAGGGAAGTTATACTAACCCTGTATCGAACCTTGGTTAGACCACACTTAGAATACGGCATACAGTTCTGGTCGCCATATTATAAAAAGGATATAGAGGCACTGGGGAGGTTGCAGAGAAGATTTATAAGGATGTTACCAGAAATGCGAGGGAATGGGTGAACAGGCTGGGCCTCTTTTCTCTTGAAAAAGGAAGGCTGCGGGGTGACCTAATAGAGGTCTTTAAAATTATGAAAGGTTTTGATAAAGTGGATACAGAAAGAATGTTTCGACTTGTGGGTAAGAGCATAACTAGAGACCATCAATATAACATAGTCACCAAGAAATCCAATAGGGAATTCAGAAGAAACTTCTTTACCAAAAGCATGGTGAGAATGTGGAACTTGCTACCACAGGCTGTGGTTGAAGCAAATAGTATAGATGCATTTAAGGGGAGACTAGACAAGCATATGAGGGTACAGGGAATAGATTTAGATGACGAAAGATGGGCAGAGGCTCAAATGGAGCATAAACGCCAGCATGGACTGGCTGGGCTGAATGGCCTGATTCTGTCCCTTATATCTTATGTAATCCTATTTAAAATTGGATGGCAAATAAGGGTTATTCCTGCTGTAGCACCTATTGCAAATACTAATCCTCATGTACCCGCAGAAAGCACACATCCAGAAATTGACCCCATAATGTTCTTTTACATTATAAGAACATAAGGACATAAGAAATAGGAGCAGGAGTAAGCCATACGGCCCCTCGAGCCTGCTCCGTCATTTAAGACGATCATGGCTGATCTGATCATGGAATCAGCTCCACTGCCCCACCCGCTCTCCATAACCCCTTATTCCCTTATCGTTTAAGAAACTCTCTATTTCTGTCTTAAATTTATTCAATGTCCCAGCTTCCACAGCTCTCTGAGGCAGCGAATTCCACAGATTCACAACCCTCTGAGAGAAGAAATTTCTCCTCATCTCAGTTTTAAATGGTCGGCCCCTTATTCTTAGATTATGCCCTCTAGTTCTAGTCTCCCCTATCAGTGGCAACATCCTCTCTGCATCCACCTTATCAAGCCCTCTCATAATCTTATACGTTTCAATAAGATCACCTCTCATTCTTCTGAATTTCAATGAGTAGAAGCCCAACCTACTCAACCTTTCCTCATAAGTCAACCCCCTCATCTCTGGAATCAACCTTGTGAACCTTCTCTGAACTGCCTCCAAAGCAAGTACATCCTTTCGTAAATATGGAAACCAAAACTGTATGCAGTATTCCAGGTGTGGCCTCACCAATACCCTGTATAACTGTAGCAAGACTTCCCTGCTTTTATACTCCATCCCCTTTGCAATAAAGGCCAAGATTCCATTGGCCTTCCTGATCACTTGCTGTACCTGCATACTATCCTTTTGTGTTTCATGCACAAGTAGCCCCAGGTCCTACTGTACTGCAGCACTTTGCAATCTTTCTCTATTTAAATAATAACTTGCTCTTTGATTTTTTCTGCCAAAGTGCATGACCTCATATTTTCCAACATTATACTCCATCTGCCAAATTTTTGCCCACTCACTTAGCCTGTCTATGTCCTTTTGCAGATTTTTTGTGTCCTCCTCACACATTGCTTTTCTTCCCATCTTTGTATCGTCAGCAAACTTGGCTACGTTACACTCGGTTCCTTCTTCCAAGTCGTTAATATAGATTGTAAATAGTTGATTATCATCTTGGTTCAAATTTAGTTCAGGCAGTTGAATTAAAAGCATCCTTCATCTGATATCTGTTAAGATGCCTATGTGAAATGAGTTTGAACAGCCTAGAGTGCTATCAGTATGTCCAGAGGCAGGGAAATGTTCAAATTCACACCTTCGTCATCTTTTATCTTGAGAAGCGCATACAGAAATAAGAGAACATTATACAGAAATTGTCACTATTCAATTTTAATTTAGAAATTACAGTGATTGAATAAGTTACATGTCAAATATATGACAAAATATTTGAGCTTTTTAAAAAATAAACCAGCAAGCAAGGGAGATATCCCGTCTTTAACCACTACATGACTGACTCGACTGTTGATTTGTGAAGTTTGCTTATTCATTCTCTCTCCCCTGATTTACAGGCAGACCCAATCAGAAAAGTAGACAGCAATACATCGAGTCCAAAATTCCCCATCACCTCGGTTGGGGGCCGTAGCTATTCCGAGGCCAGATATTTTGCGCCCGGCGCAGAAGTCCCGCCGCGAAAGCGAAACTGGGGTTACCGCCCCTCACAGGAAGTAGACCACGATGTTGTGCACTCCACTTCCTCTTGGGGTGGGATCGGAGATGCTACCCGGGCACATTGTAGAGCGGTACGTGGCCTCTCCATGTAGCACTAATGTGTTTCAACGTGCATCCCATTCCATTAAAGGGGAGAAACGCTGTAAGCTCTGCAGGGCCTCTGATGGCCTCCACTGGGTGTCAGGGATGCAGGGTGTCATGGCCGCAGCCCGGCACCGAAACAGAGTGCAGGACTGCACGAATGCGGCCTGAACCCCGCGAACGCATCAGACAACAGTCCGACCGATAAGTGGGTTCAAATAAATGATGGCGGCACATGGCGCAGTGCATCTCCTCTTTAGCTTTCATCCCACGATGAGTGCGTGGCCCGGCTGGTGACCCACGAGGCTGGCGCAGGCATTGCCCCATGGGGCACTGCCCCATTTCCACCGCAGGAGAAACGGTTTGCCGCGGAGCGGAAAGTGGTCACCACATAGGGCGATGAGTTCATTGCCGGAGGTGCAGCGGCCCAGGGTGTTACCAGTGAGGTGTGGCGCTACTGGGTTTGAGCTTCCGCTAGCTCCTACATCATTTCGCGGGAGCCGGCAGCACCCCTCCGGGCGAAAACACTTTTGCGCCCCATTAGCGACTTCCGGAGGTGCTAACGGGAGGCACACAACAAGGGAATTTCACCCTCTTAATGTCCACTTTACATCACACACCCATTTCTGGCAACATCCATCATAGGCAGTCCCTCGGAATCGAGGAAAACTTGCTTCCACTCCTTAAGTGAATTATTTGGTGGCTGAACAGCCCAATACGAGAGCCACAGACTCTGTCACAGGTGGGACAGATAGTCGTTGAGGGTACGAATGGGTGGGACTGGTTTGTCGCACGCTCTTTCCGCTGTCTGCGCTTGATTTCTGCATGCTCTCGGTGTTGAGACTCGAGGTGCTCGGCGCCCTCTCGGATGCATTTCCTCCACTTAGGGCGATCTTGGGCCGGGGATTCTCAGGTGTCAGTGGGGATGTTTCACTTTATCAGGAAGGCTTTGAGGGTGTCCTTGTCGCGTTTCCGCTGCCCACCTTTGGCTCGTTTGCCATGAAGGAGCTCCGCTGGGCAGGCCACATAGTCCGCATGCCAGACACGAGACTCCCTTGCTTTGGCAGTCTCGTGTCTGGCATGCGGACTATGTGGCCTGCCCAGCGGAGCTGATCAAGTGTGGTCAGTGCTTCAATGCTGGGGATGTTAGCCTGAATGAGGACGCTGATGTTGGTGTGCCCAGGAGATTTGTAGGATCGTGCGGAGACATCGTTGGTAATATTTCTCCAGCAACTTGAAGTGTCTACTGTACATGGTCCATGGCTCTGAGCCATACAGGAGGGCGGGTATTACTATGGCCCTGTAGACCACGAGCTTGGTGGCAGTTTTGAGGGCCTGGTCTTCAAACACTCTTTTCCTCAGGCGATCAAAGGCTACACTGGAGGCGGTGTTGGATCTCGTCGTCAATGCCTGCTCTTGTTGATAGGAGGCTCCCGAGATATGGGAAGTGGCCAATTCACTAAATATATTCAAAAAGGAGTTAGATGAAGCCCTTACCACTAGGGGGTCAAGGGGTATGGCGAGAAAGCAGGAATGGGGTACTGAAGTTGCCTGTTCAGCCAGGAACTCATTGAATGGCGGTGCAGGCTAGAGGGGCCGAATGGCCTACTCCTGCACCTATTTTCTATGTTTCTATGTCCACGGTGTCCAGGGCCACGCCATGGATCTTGATGACTGAGGGGCAATGCTGTGCGGTGAGGACAGGCTGGTGGAGGACCTTTGTCTTATGGATGTTTAGCGTAAGACCCATGCTTTCGTACACCTCAGTAAATACGTCGACTATGTCCTGGAGTGCAGCCTCCGTATGTGCGCATACTGTAGCTCGATGACAGAGGTTTGGGGTGGTCTTGGACCTGGCCTGGAGACGGCGCAGGTTGAACAGGTTCCCACTGGTTCTGTACTTTATTTCCATGGCCTTCTTTGACCTTACAAAGGCCTTTGACACTGTCGACCATGCGGGTCTATGGAGCGTCCTCCTCCATTTCAGATGTCCCCAAAAGTTCATCATCATCCTCCGCCTGCTTCACGACAACATGCAAGCCGTGATCCTTACCAATGGATCCATTAATGACCCAATCCATGTCCAGACCGGGGTCAAACTGGGCTGTCATCACCCAAACCCTCTTCTCAATCTTTCTCGTTGCCATGCTCCACCTCACAGTCAACAAACTCCTCACTGGAGTGGAACTAAACTACAGAACCAGTGGGAACCTGTTCAATCTTCGTCGACTCCAGGCTAGGTCCAAGACCACCCCAATGTCATGTTGTCGAGCTACAGGATGCGGACGATGCCTGCATCTGCGCACATACAGAGGCTGAACTCCAAGTCATAGTCAATGAGGCGTACGAAAGCATGGGCCTTACGCTTAACATCCGTAAAACAAAGGTTCTCCACCTGCCTGTCCCCGCCGCACAGCATTGCCCCCCAGACATCAAGATCCACAGCGTGGCCCTGGACAACGTGGACCATTTCCCATACCTCGGGAGCCTCTTATTAACAAGAGCAGACATTGACGATGAGATTCAACACCGCCTCCAGTGTGCCAGCGTAGCCTTCGGCCGCCTGAGGAAAAGAGTGTTTGAAGACCAGGCCCTCAAATCCACCATCAAGCTCATGATTTACAGGGCTGTAGTAATACCCGCCCTCTTGTATGGCTCAGAGACATGGACCATGAACAGTAGACACCTCAAGTCGCTGGAGAAATACCACCAACGATGTCTCTGCAAGATCCTACAAATCCCCTGGGAGGACAGACGCACCAACGTTAGCGTCCTCGACCAGGCCAACATCCCCAGTATTAAAGCACTGACAACACTTGATCAGCTCCGCTGGGCAGGCCACATCGTTCGCATGCCAGACACGGGGCTCCCAAAGCAAGTGCTCTACTCGGAACTCCTTCACGGCAAGCGAGCAAAAGGTGGGCAGAGGAAATGTTACAAGGACACCCTCAAAGCCTCTCTGATAAAGCGCAACATCCCCACCCTGGCCAAAGACCACCCTAAGTGGAGGACGTGCATCCGGGAGGGAGCTGAGCATCTTGAGTCTCATTGCTGAGGGCATGCAGAAATCAAGCGCAGGCAGCAGAAAGAGCGTGTGGCAAACCAGTCCCACCCTCCCTTACCCTAAACGACTCTCTGCCCCACCTGTGACAGT
This sequence comes from Pristiophorus japonicus, assembly GCF_044704955.1. Taxonomy (NCBI): domain Eukaryota; kingdom Metazoa; phylum Chordata; class Chondrichthyes; family Pristiophoridae; genus Pristiophorus; species Pristiophorus japonicus. The sequence goes on along the minus strand of NC_091990.1, from coordinate 137,621,296 downwards.
AACTGTGGTTCTCGTATTGGACTGTTCAGCCACCTAAGGACTCATTTTTAGAGTGAAAGCAAGTCTTCCTCGATTCCGAGGGACTGCCTATGATGATGACTTTAGTGATTGAAGAAAATACTTTGGAAATTAGGAAAATTTACATAAAATGATGCTTGATTGAATGTATTAGTTCTCGATGTCACCAATGTGATATTCCTATATATATCATAAATATTTCTTTCTCATGTAAAATAAATGATCGTGAACTCTTTTACAGTTATTTTTATCCATTGTCTTTGCTGATTCCTCCACAGGGCTGCTTGCCTCTTAATGACTTCAGCTAAAAGAATATATCAGTCCGAGAAGTGGAGTTCTTTATGACCTCCATTAATATCATTCCACAATCAATCATTTTCTTCATCTACTAAAGTGAAACATTTTGTCTCCTGGAGACAGTCCACTTAGTCTGGTGGCGAAATAATCAAATCTACCTGACAGAAGTGGAGTAAATTCAAAGAGATATCTTACCTAGATAAATAGGGAAGAATTGACATTGCGGCCTAGAAATTGGTCCATCCAGCAATCCTTTTTCAGGACACTACTCGGACGAATAGAAACAACATTATAGAAACAAAAAGGGTAAATGGAGTTTAGGTACTGTTCAGCCATGATTTAATAGAATGGCAGAATATATTCCAGGGGCTGAATGGACTGCTCCTTCCTATACTATGCTCTTCTTTATGTAGCCACTGAAGTTTAATTGCAACAAGTACAAAACTAACTTTAAAAAAATGTAATTTAACCCATGAAACCCATGGGATTAAAGGGGCATCATGGATTCAAAGGTAGCTATAGAAAGCAGTGAGTAGTGATGAATGATTGTTTATCAGACTGGAGGAAAGTATACAGTGATGTCCCCCTAGGGTCGGTATTAGGACCACAGTTCTTTTTGATAGATATTAATGACCTGGACTTGGGTATAGGCGACATCATTTCAAAGTTTGCAGATGACACAAAACTTGAAAATGTAGTAAACAGTGAGGAGGAAAGTAGCAGACATCAGGAAAACATAGATCAACAGGTAAAATGTGCAGGCACATGGCAGATGAAATGTGAAGAGATGCATTTTGGAAGGAAGGATGAGGAGAGGTAATATGTACAAAATGGGACATTGTTAAAGAGAATGCAGGAACAGAGAGACCTCGGGGTTCACAAACACAACTCTTTGAATGTGGCAGGACAAGTTTATAATGACTTAAAAAAAAGAACATAAGAACATAAAAAACAGGAGCAGGAGTAGGCCATACGGCCCTCGAGCCTGCTCCGCCATTTAATATGATCATGGCTGATCCGATCATGGACTCAGGTCCACTTCCCTGCCCGCTCACCATAACCCCTTATTCCTTTATCGGTTAAGAAACTGTCTATCTCTGTCTTAAATTTATTCAATGATCCAGCTTCCACAGCTCTCTGAGGCAGCGAATTCCACAGATTTACAACCCTCAGAGAAGAAATTCCTCCTCATCTCAGTTTTAAATGGGTGGCCTCTTATTGTAAGATTATGCCCCCTAGTTCTAGTCTCCCCATCAGTGGAAACATCCTCTCTGCATCCACCTTGTGAAGCCTCCTCATACATTTATATAAGACCATCTCTCATTCTTCTGAATTCCAATAAATAGAGGCCCAACCTTCTCAACCTTTGCTCATAAGTCAACCCTCTCATCTCCGGAATCAACCAGTGAACCTTGGCAGAAAAAAATCAAACAGCAAGTTATTATTTAAATGGAGAAAGATTGCAAAGTGCTGCAGTACAGCGGGACCTGGGGGTACTTGTGCACAAAACACAAAAGGATAATATGCAGGTACAGCAAGTGATTAGGAAGGCCAATGGTGTCTTGGCCTTTATTGCAAAGGGGATGGAGTATAAAGCAGGGAAGTCTTGCTACAGCTGTACAGGGTATTGGTAAGGCCACACTTGAAATACTGCGTGCAGTTTTGGTTTCCATATTTACGAAAGGATATACTTGCTTTGGAGGCAGGTCGACCTTGCTCCACCATTCAATAAGATCATGGCTGATCTGATCATAGACTCAGCTCCACTTCCCTGCCCGTTCCCCATAACTCTTTATCCCCTTATCATTTAAGAAACTGTCTATTTCTGTCTTAAATGTATTCAATGTCCCAGCTTCCACTGCTCGCTCAGGTAGCGAATTCCACAGATTTACAACCCTCTGAGAAAAGAAATTTCTCCTCATCTCTGTTTCAAATGGGCGGCCCCTTATTTTAAGATCATGCCCTCTAGTTCTAGTCTCCCCCATCAATGGAAACATCCTCTCTGCATCCACTTTGTCAAGCCCCCTCATAATCTTATACATTTCGATAAGATCACCTCTCATTCTTCTGAATTCCAATGAGTAGAGGCCCAACCTACTCAACCTTTCCTCATAAGTCAACCCTCTCTTCTCTGGAATCAATCTAGTAAACCTTCTCTGAACTGCCTCCAAAGCAAGTAAATCCTTTCGTGAATATGGAAACCAAAACTGCACGCAGTATTCCAGGTGTGGCCTCGCCAATACCCTTTATAACTATAGCATGGGATCCTGTGGTTTATAAATAAAGGTATAGAGTACAAATGTAAGGACGTTACTGGTTATTTTCAGTACGCTGAAGGCACTATATAAAAACAAGTTGTTGTTGTTGTTGTTGTTTGACCTCAGCTAGAGTATTATATTCCATTCTGGGCATGACACTTGAGGAAGAATGCCAAGGCCTTGGAGAGAGTGGGATGGAGAAGTACGAGAATGATCTCAGGGCTGAGGGACTTCAGTTATGCGGAGATACTACAGAAGTTGGGATTGTTCTCAATAGAGCAGAGAATGTTAAGGGGGGATTAAATAGATGATGGCTTTTGATAGAGTCGACAGGGAGAAATTGTTTCCACTGGCAGGTGGGTCAGTAACCAGAGAACACAGATTTAAAATAATTGGCAAAAGAACCAGGAGGCAGATGAGGAGAATTTGTTTTACACCGTGAGTTGTTATGATCTGGAATGTATGGCCTGAAACGCTGGTGAAAGCAGACTGAATAATAACTTTCAAAAGAGAAATATACTTGAAAAGGAGAAACTTGCAGGGTATGGGGGAAGAGCAGGGGTGTGGGACTAAGTTGATAGCTCTTTCATAGAGTCAGCACATGCACGATGGACTGAATGACATCCTTCTAAGCTGTATGATTATATGATTCTAACTCTGCTCTCCCCGATTAGAAAACACAAGCGGGTCAGTTTGAGTGGATGCTGTGTGTTCACGCAAACTTAAAAGCAAGCAAGTATTGATAGGTGCAACATGACTGGAACAAAATTAACTGCTTGGGAGGTTGGGAGTGGGGGAGAAGAAGGGGGCATGCATGAGGTCGTCGTGCATTTGCATAATCTCCCTGGACATAGCCACCAAGTCCAGGTCCAAATTGCCTGTCTCTCAGCGGGACTCCCAGGACGACTCCCCCTCCAGGGAGCTGGCCTCCGAGCTTCCCCTCGCATTGCTGTAGGCCACTGGGGTGAGGAGCCTCAGGCTCAAATTCAGGATCCTCCCCGATGTGGTGTCCCCACTCGGTGGGACTGATGGAGCGTCCCGCTCAATGATCACACTGTCATCCCCTTCCTCGTCATCTCTCCCGTCGCCCGAATTTAATGGTTCAGGGGCAGTCTGCTGCGCTTCTGGCTGATCATCCCTATGGATAAGTATGCACAAAGCAACAGACGTGCGGTTAGCAGCAGGGGAGAGGGCAGGGAGGTAAGAGGAAGGTGGCATTGGACATCTATATGTAAAGGGGGTAGGCCACTTGGTATCAGGGGTCAAGGAACTCACATAAATCGCAAACGTCATTCACATACCATCACTACCCATAGGGGGCTCTGCCCCATCGCTGACCACCAAGCCAACTGGGGTGCCCATGAGGGCCTACGCTCGCTGCTCCACCTCAGCGAGATCCTGAAGATCAAGCTCTCCACTTCCCGTATGCTGCTGCTCCTGCCGATTGTGTGTCAATTCTGCCTACAATAAGAACAAGAAGGTGGGAGTGAGTGTCCCACTCATCACATGGCACATGTGCCTTTCATGGTAGAGTAGCTGCTAGTGTCTGGAAGTTTAAAGATGTGCATTATAATCTGCGTGGCTGCGCAGCGGGCATGTGGGAAAGATAGGACGAGGCAAGAGTCACCTAGGATTGAGGCTCAGGGCGACGTTTGGCAAATGTATATCAAGAGTCAAAGGGGAGTGTGAGAAAGGGTGGGAATGAATAGGGGACAAGAGGGTCCACGATGCCTGAATGTGCAGGGCATGGCTGGTGAACTGAGCCTCCAGCTTTCAGGTGGCTTCAACAATCCACACCATGGCCTGGAACACATAGAGATGGGGCAGTTTTCTCAAAGACTTTACATTGTGTGAGACAGTGATTTTGCAACCATGGCAGTGGTGCATTAATGTAAAGGGTACTCACCCTGACGACCCTCGTGAGGTCGTTAAACTTCTTGCGACATTGGTTGGCATTTCGAGGCACCATGTCTCTGGCAGACTCCTCCTGTGCTATCTCCCTCCAAGTCCTCCAAAACACTCTTGGCACAGGCCTCCTTCCTCCAGTAAGATGCAAGGCAGGCCACCTCCTCTCTATGACCTGTATAAGTGCCTCAGCGGCCGTGGCTGAGAAACGGCATGCTCTTTGGCGTCCTGCCTGCTCCTCCATTTTCCCACTCTGCTCAAAGTGCACAGGTGGAACTATGCATGCGCAACCTTATAGTGCCGCGCCCCAAATATTCGGCTGGGCTCAGGATCGATCGCAGGCCTCTGCGCATGCGCGATTAAACTTGCTTTTTTTGCACTGCGATTTTCGGTTGGGGCGGCCAAGCACAGGTGTGGAATGCCTGATTTAGCACCCCTGATCAATGTAGTTGAGTTTTGGGCTAATTTCCTGGATGGAGGCGCAAACTTTTATAGCTCACTATACTTACTGCCCCGCCATGAATAACGCCGCAAAATGGCCGTAACTGAATTTCCAGTCCCTTGCCTCTATTTATGAATCCCAGGATCCTATATGTTTTTTAACCACTTTCTCAACCCGCCACCTTCAATGATTTGTGCACATATATCCCCAGGTACATGCACCCCCTTTAGAATTGTACCCTTTAGTTTATATTGTCTCTCCTTGTTCTTCCTACCAAAATGTATCATTGCATACTTTTCTGCGTTAAATTTCATCTGCCACATGTCTGCCCATTTCACCAGCCTGTCTGTCTTCTTGAAGTCTATCATTATCATCTCACTGTACACTATACTATCAAGCTTTGTGTCATTTGCAACTTTTGAGGTTGTGCCTGTACACACAAGTGTAAGCCATTAATATATATCAAGAAAAGCATTGGACTTTTACCGACCTCCAGGAAATACCACTGTATAACTTCCTCCAGTCCGAAAAACAACCGTTCACTATTACTCCCTGTTTCCTGTCACTTAGCCAATTTTGGATCCATGCTACCACTATCCCTTTTATTCCATGGGCTTCAACTTTGCTGACAAGCCTATTATGTGGCACTTTATCAAGCACCTTTTGGAAGTCCATGTACACCATGTCTATTATGTATGAATAAAGAGTCTGACCAGAAACTGTGAGCTCAAAGTAAATTGTGACCTTAGTCTTTTATTACAGGTCTCCCCAGCCTGTGAAGCCTCCTTAAGTACAGCTGCTCCCAAGGGATTGTGGGATCCCTTGGGACTCCAGGGGATGAGCCCTCTGGTGGTTACACAAGGTATTTACAGGTTTACATATATAACAATACTCCCCAGCAAAGTCAACAGCGTAACTATTTACAAGGTGAGTCGATCTGGGGCCTTTCTTTCCCTGGTTGATCATCTCGGTACAAATGCTGGTTTTGGTGAGTCATTTGGTGGGCCCTCGCTGGACTGCTGTGCAGCTGGCCTTGCTGGGCTGCCTGGTGTGGTGAGTCCTGCTGGGCTACTGCGGGTGATGGGTTCTGCTTTGTGGTCAACCGCTGTGTCAGTTGCCACTGGTGTGTGTGTTGGGACGTCAAAAAAGGTAGGGTCTAATGTGGGTTACTCTGGGTAGTCCGTGAATCTGAGTTTGGTTTGGTCCAAGTGTTTCCTGTAGATGAGTCCATTTGAAAGTTTGACCCGAAACACCCTACTCCTCTCTTTAGCCATGACAGTACCGGGAAGCCACTTGGGACCTTGTCCATAGTTCAACACAAATACAGGATAATTAATTTCAATTTCGCGTGACACATTTGCGCTATCATGATATGTACTTTGTTGAAGCCACCTGCTCTCTACCTGTTCGTGTGGATCAGGGTGGACTAACGAGAGCCTTGTCTTAAGTACCCTTTTCATGAGCAGTTCAGCGGGTGGAATCCCAGTGAGCGAGTGGGGTCTCGTGCGGTAACTAAGCAGGACCCAGGATAGGCGAGTCTGCAGTGAGCCTTCAGTTACCCTCTTCAAGCTCTGCTTGATTGTTTGCACTGCTCTCTCTGCCTGACCATTGGATGCTGGTTTGAACGGGGTAGATGCAACATGTTGGATCCCATTGCGGGTCATGAACTCTTTGAACTTGGCACTGATGAAACACGGTCCGTTGTCGCTCACAAGGACATCAGGCAGGCCGTGCGTGGCAAACATGGCCTGCAGGCTTTCAGTGGTGGCAGTGGACATGCTTGCCGACATTATCTCACATTCAATCCATTTGGAGTGCACATCTACGACCACTAGGAATATTTTTCCCAAGAATGGGCCTGCATAGTCGACATGGACCCTAGACCACGGTTTGGAGGGCCAAGACCATAAACTTAGTGGTGCCTCCCTGGGTGCATTGCTTAACTGTGAACATGTGTTACATCTGTGCACGCAGGACTCTAAGTCCGCATCAATACCGGGCCACCACATGTGGGATCTGGCTATCGCTTTCACTATTACAATGCCTGGGTGGGTACTGTAGAGATCACTAATGAAAGTGTCCCTGCCCTTTTTGGGTACCACTACCCGATTACCCCAGAGAAGGCAGTCTGCCTCTATAGACATTTCATCTTTGCGCCGCTGGTACTGTTTTATCTCTTCCTGCATTTCTAATGGGACACTGGACCAGCTCCAGTGAAGCACACAGTTTTTTACTAAGGACAGTAAAGGGTCCTGGCTCGTCCAAGTTCTAATCTGTTGGGCGTTAACAGGTGATTGCTCACTCTCGAATGCTTCCATTACCATGACTAAATCTGCGGGCTGTGCCACTTCCACCCCCGTGGTGGGCAATGGCAGCCTACTGAGAGCATCGGCACAGTTTTTTGTGCCTGGCCTGTGGCGGATGGCGTAATTGTATGTGGACAACGTGAGCCCCCAGTTCTGGATGTGGGCCGATGCATTCGTATTTATCCACTTACTTTCAAAAAAGAAGAAATAAGCGGCTTATGGTCGGTTTCCAATTCAAATTTGAGCCCGAAAAGAGATTGATGCATTTTCTTTACCTCGTAAACACACACTAATGCTTCTTTTTCGAGCATGTACGCCCTCTTAGCCATAGACAGACTTCTGGATGCATAAGCAACTGGTTGCAATTTCCCAGATTCATTAGCTTGTTGCAACACACACCCGACACCGTATGACAACACATCACATGCTCGTACCAAATGCTTACATGGATCATACAACACAAGCAATTTGTTTGAGCATAACAGTTTTCTGACTTTTACAAAGGCATTTTCTTGGCTTTTATCCCATACCCATTCATCTCCTTTACACAGTAAGGCGTGCAGTGGTTCTAACAGTGTGCTGAGACCCAGTAAGAAGTTACCAAACTAGTTCAGGAGTCCTAGAAACGGCCGTAGCTCCATCACGTGCTGTGGCCTCGGTGCATTCTCGATTGCCTCTGTCTTCGATTCAGTGGGCCCGATGCCGTCCGCCGCGATTCTTCTCCCCAGGAACCCCACTCAGACCCCAGGAAAATGCACTTTGAGCGTTTTAACCTGAGCATCACACAGTTAAGCCGACTAAGAACGTCCTGCAGATGCTCGATTGTAACCAACCTGTAACCAAGATGTCATCCTGGAAGACCACGGTGCGCGAAACTGACTTCAGTAAGTTTTCCATGTTTTTCTGGAAAATCGCCGTGGCTGATCGAATCCCAAATGGGCATCTGTTGTAAATGAAGAGACCTCTGTGCGTGTTGATGCAGGTGAGGCCCTTCGATGATTCCTCCAGCTCCTATGTCACGTAGGCCGAGGTCAAGTCCAGCTTCGTGAATGTCTTTCCTCCCGTCAGCATCGCAAAAAGGTCGTCTGCCTTAGGTAGTGGGTATTGATCCTGCGGGGAGAAACGATTGATAGTTACTTTGTAATCACCACAGATTCTGACGGTGCCGTCTCCCTTGAGGACTGGAACAATCGGACTGGCCCACTCATTGAATTCAATTGGCAAAATGATGCCCTCTCATTGCAGCCGGTCCAACTCGATCTCCACCCTCTCTCTCATGTACGGTACCGCTCTCGCCTTGTGATGGATGGGTCGCGCCCCCAGAATTAGGTGGATTTGCACTTTTGCTCCTTGGAACTTCCCGATGCCTGGTTTGAACAGAGAGGGGAACTTGTTTCAGACCTGGGCACACGAAGTGTCGTCGACAGACGAGAGCGCTCAGACTTCGTCCCAATTCCAGCGTATTTTCCCCAGCCAGCTCCTGCCGAGCAGCGTGGGACCATCACCCGGTACCACCCAGAGTAGTAGCTTGTGCATCGCTCCATCGTAGGAATCCTTTACGGTTGCACTGCCAATTATGGGAATCAGTTCCTTTGTGTACATTCTCAGTTTAGTGCGAATGTGTGTCAGGACTGGCCTTGAGGCCTTGCTGCACCACAATTTATCAAAAGTCTTTTTGCTCATAATGGACTGGCTTGTGCCCATTTCCAGCCCCATTGACACCGGAAGTCCATTTAATTCAACCTTCAGCATTATCGGGGGACACTTTGTGGTAAATGTGTGCACCCCATATACCTCCGCCTCCTCGGTCTGAGGTTCTGGTTCATCGTGATCCATCTTGGATCTGTCCTCCTCTGCAACAAGGTGATTTGCAGGATTAGCAGTGTTTGTAGCTTGCCTGCACATACGTTGGAGGTGTCCCATTGTTCCACAGCCCTTGCAAACGTATCCTTTGAAACGGCATGAAAAAAACGATGATCACCCCCGCAGCGCCAACAAGGTGTTAATGGCCTAGCACTCATCACCCTTGATGGTGGACTCTGAGACATCTGTGGACGTGCAGCTGCAGGCATGTGAGGCCTGTCCTGTATGTTGTGATTCGAAAACAACATTACTTTGTTCACAGTACTTGTAGCAGCACTCATGTGCTGAGAGATTTGCTTGGTATTGTCACTGGTGGCAATGAACGCCTGGGCTATCGCTATAGCTTTTCTCAAGATTGGTGTCTCTACAGTCAAAAGTTTGCGAAGTATCACTTCATGGCCAATGCCAAGTACAAAGAAGTTCCTGAGCATATGCTCCAAATGTCCTTCAAATTCGCAATGTCCTGCAAGGCGTCTTAGTTCGGCGACATAGCTCGCCACTTCCTGGCCTTCAGACCTTTTGTAGGTGTAGAACCGGTACCTCGCCATCAGAACGCTTTCCTTCGTGTTAAGATGCTCCCAGACCAGTGTGCACAAATCATCATGTGATTTTTCTGTGGGTTTTGCTGGAGCAAGCAGATTTTTCACGAGGCCATATGTTGGCGCCCCACAAACGGTGAGGAGAATCGCTCTTCGTTTGTCTGCGTTCGCTTCTCCTTCCAGCTCGTTGGCCACGAAGGATTGGTCGAGTCGCTCCACGAAGGTTTCCCAATCATCTCCCTACAAAAATTTCTCCTGGATGCCCACTGTTCTCTGCATCGTTGCGGTGGGGTTCGTCATCTGTATCTCATCACCAGTTATTATGTATGAATAAAGAGTCTGACCAGATACTGTGAGCTCAAAGTACAGGTCTCCAGTGCCTCTCCAGCCTGTGAGGCCTCCTTAAGTACAGGTGCTCCCAAAGAATTGTGGGATTCCCTTGGGACTCCAGGGGATGAGCCCTCTGATGGTTACACAAGGTATTTACAGGTTTACAGATATAACAATGTCAACCGCATTTCCCTCATTAAACTTCTCTGTTAGCTCATCAAAAAACTCGATCAAGTTATTTAAACACAATTTACCTTTAACATATCCGCTCTGGCTTTCCTTCATTAATCCACACATGTCCAAGTGACTGTTAACATTGTCCCTGATTATCGTTTCTAAAAGCTTCCCCATTACTAAGGTTAAACTGACAATTAATAAGAACATAAATACAGGCAACTCTCAATTATCCGTACACGAATCCAACGGGAAACCGTTGTAACGGAATTTAAAATTCTGTTGCTAACAAGTGAAAAGACAGCTCCAAATAATTTGGAAAAATCACCTTCCAAATACTGTTCTCATTTCTATTTGTTCATTCTCTCTCTCACACACTGTCTCTCTCTCTCACACTCGCACATTCTCTCTCTCACACACTCTCTCTCTCATGCTCGCACATTCTCTCTCTCACACATTCTCTCTCTCACACTCACCGTAAGAATCACCCTCCTCTGCCCTTGCTTTGCTGGTGTGTGTATGTGCGAGCTGCTGCAGCCGCTGTCTCTCACGGCTGACATTGGGAACGGGGGCAGTGTCGGCACTGGGTTTCAGGTACAGAACCTGTACATGCATGCTGGTAATGTCCATCCTTTGTTACTGTTTGTAGCTGATTGTGTTGATTCATTAAAGTTTTAACTTATAAATGTAAACTCGCCCTAACGATTGTATTTATTCATTAAAGTTTGAACTTTAAAATGTAGACTCACCCTAATGGAAAAATCGTTTACCCAGAATCACCCAATCCCTGAGGGACCCGGATATTCGAGAGTTGCCTGTACATAAAAAATAGGAGCAGGAGTATGACCCTCCAAACTGCTCTGCCATTCAATAAGATCGTGGATGAACTTCTACATCAACTCCATGTGCCTGTCCATTAGCCATATCCCTTGAGTCCACTGGAGTCCAAAAATCCATCGATCTCAGCCTTGAATACTTAACGACTGAATATCCACAGCCTTCTGGGACAGAGAATTCTAAAGATTCACAATTCTCTAAGTGAAGAAATGTCTCCTTATCTCAGTCCGAAATGACCAACCCGTTTATCCTGAGACTATGACCGCTAGTTCTAGTCTTTCCAGCCAGGGGAAACAGCCTCTCAGCATCTACCCAATCAAGCCCTCTAAGAATTTTATACATTTCAATGAGTTCGCCTCTCATTCTTCTAAACTCCAGAGAATATAGGTGCATTCTACTCACCCTCTCCTCATAGGATAACCCTCTCATCCCAGGAATCAATCTAGTGAACCAGCATTGCACCCCTTCTAAGGCAAGTGCTAAGTATATCCTTCCTTAGGTAAGCAGATCAAAACTGTCCACAGTACTCCACTCACAAAAGCCCTATATAATTGCAGCAAGACCTCCTTACTCTTATATTCCAACATGCGATTCGCCTTCCTAATTGCTTGCAGTACCTGCATGTTAACTTTCTCACCTTCCCTGATGTTAATTATTCTATGTATATTTCCTCTTAACTATACCATGAGCAAGTGAGAAACTTATCTCATCACTATCACATGATAGCATGGCAGGATGCTCAGCTGTGTTTCTATTGGCAATAGCCTGACAGGAGCACCAAAAATCTACTCCCGCTCCTATTTCTTATGTTCTTATGTTATGTTCTAAAAACAGCGGGATGGATTTTCCACCATGGCAGATTCATTGCTGGGTGTATGCCAAGGCTGTACTTCCACCTACTGCTGTGACCCGCTGTGGCCACATTCTACTTTCCTGAGTCAAATCAATTTTTAGTATTGACAGCAGGCTGCCAGCATTATTGTACTCAGCACTGCGAGTTCAACTTTATGGATGGGAGGGATAGCTTGTGTTGCTGCAACATTCATGGGGACAGTGGCATAGTGGTTATGTTACTGGATTAGTAATCCAGAGGTCTGGACTAATGATCCAGAGAAATCCCATCACGTCAACTGGGGAATTTACATTCAGTTAATTAAATACATTTGGAATTTAAATAAAAGCTAGTATCAGTAATGATGACCATGAAACTACATGATTGTTGTAAAAACCCATCTGGTTTACTAATAGCCTTTAGGGAAGGAAATCTTCCATCCTTACCTGGTCTGGCCTATATGTGACTCCAGACCCACAGCAATGTGATTGACTCTTAACTGCCCTCTGAAATGGCCTAGCAAGTCACTCAGTTGCCAAGAAGGCGGCTCACCGCCTTCTCAAGGCCAATTAGTGATGGGCAATACTGACCTTGCTAGTAACCCGCATCCCATGAATAAATTTTTTTAAATTAAGTGCTTGCAACAACTGTGAGGGCCGGAGAGTCATTTTGTGTGTGCAGCAGATTGAAACATGTGCTGATAAAGTGATGTCTCAGGCTGATTCTGCAGGACACCGAGCCGGAAAATGTATAAGTTCCTCAGTTGAGATAATACTGTCAGCAGATTTTTGGCACTGAGAGAAGGCGGCCCACGAAGAGCCCGGCGCAGGAGTTGATTTTGGCCTTGAATGCAACCTTCAGCAATCCCTGCATAGCTGCTCAGTGCTGGGAGAAGTTCAATGATGTTACCAGGTTAGCCAATGCAAAAGAAGAAATCACAAATTGAATCAATGTTACAAGCTTGAATGAAATGTTATATTAATTTACATCTACCTTGCCCTGCCTGTGTTAAACACCCTGTACTACCTTCCAAAAATATCATTAGGGACCACACTGCCCTGCCTTTTCTGCAATTGTTGTTTCATTCACGACCCAGAATGAAGTGAAGCATTGAAACACTTGCATATATATTTTCTTATTCCCTACACCTGTTATTATCCGATTAAGGAATGTTTGCTCAGACCTGGATTGTGTTCTATGCAACAGCAAGCAGAGAACCTCCACACTCTCTGCTTTCTTTTCGAAGGAGAAAATAGCCCACAACCAAAGAGCGAACTGCCACACGTAGAGGAACCCCAAATTTGCGGCCTCTTGCCACTGACAAGGAGAAAGCCCCTAGAAGGCATACAGAGGAAGCGGGATGGAGGAGAGAGATTTAGGTTGGTCAGGGGGCTCCTCGCATTGTCTGTCTTCAGGTCTTGCTGCTCAAATGCAATCTGTCACCAGTGGCAACGAGAAATTACCATTGTGTTAAATTTACCCCTCCCTCCCAACCTTTTCCTGCCATCCTTGCTGTGTCACTGTAACAAGGAAGGATAGTAAGCGTCACCTAACATATGGGGCAACTCGGACCTCACCAATTACCCTGCACCTCCCCCTCCCTCCCCCAAATGCCGAACTCACATCATACCATTTTAATGACTTAAGTTCATAGAAGCATTCTCCCTCTTTGATTGTATTTTTCACTGCTCATCCCAGCTACACCTCCTGCCTGATGCACTCCAAAGAGGACTCTGCACTACAGCTAGGAATTATTAATGTATTGTGAGGTCAAGCATTCCCAGCTGCAGCTCATAGAACAGAGCTGACTCCCAGAGGGAAACACTAGCACCAGAAAGGAGCTGTAGCTGCAATTAGCTGTGAGAAGCTCATTGAAGAATAGAGCAGGATTAATTTCCCAGCCAGGACATCTATGGGCAGCAAATTAGCAGTTGTGTTGCAAACTTGTCAATTTGCCCACCCGCTGAATAAAAATGTATAGATTTGCATATATTGCATGTGCTTGGCTATTCCCCTGTCTCCAGTTCAGCAGATTCTCAGAGCAAGATTGGTTTACTAGGAGTCAATATTGATTTTAGGATGCTTCTATACTGCTGATGTTTATCCACTTGAAATTATGTTGTGACAATACAGATGCATGATTATCTGAGATCTTCTGAGTGAAGTTGTGAACATCAGTTACTTTCTTTGTAGATTGTAATTATCTGAGAAAGGGTCATTTAATGTGTTATGTATGTAATAACTCGATAGACTGAATACTGTAAACTCAGTCAGGTGCAAATCTGGCTCAACTTTATTCGGGCCCAAAGTGCCTGAATTACATGGTGGCTTCCTTTATATACCTGGCCCGCACACACATGCGTACAGCCCAATGACCTCCGACAGTGGCGCCCTCTGGTGGCTAGTAACCCCAAGCATACATACATGACAACATCTTAGTATCAGTCTTTGCACAAGTTAAGACGGTCCGGGGCTTTCCGCTCACGAATTGATCGTCTCAGTTCAACTCCAGTTCTGAGCGAGCGTTCTGAGTCAGTTATGACTGGAGGCTAGGCAGCCAATCTGATGGGAGTGGCAATGACCTTGTCAGAGATTGAAAGTCCAGATTCATTGATGATGTCGGAGTCCTCTGATGACTGAATATAGGTTGGTTGGTGTGGAAGAAAGAATCTATGAACACCTGGCTTAATTTAGAGGGAAGGGTTAAATTCTGTTTTTTGCTATGCTTAAAGAAATAATAAGACTAGAAAAATAGCCACGCTTTTTAGCCTTGAAACTTAGAGATGCAATTAGGTGACCATCTGGTATTAAAAGGGAGTCTCCTTTTGACTTTGCTTATCAGACTGTGAACAGAGAGAAACTATGCAAGGACAGATAGAGTGTGTACCTCCCGAGACGACCTTTGTACTCGCGGGACTAATGAATAAGATTCTTTTTCTATTTCTGTATTCAATTTCTGTATAAAGATAAGTGCAATTTGCTTGTACGACAGAGTTTTGCCTTGGTACGGTCCAAGCAGGCTCTCCGAGATATATCTTGCTTTTTAAAATAAATTCTCTCGAAGTGCACTTCTGAAAGTCTCCGCCTGAGTTAATTTAAGCTAAATATTTCCTCGACAGATTCTGGCGTAGTCCGGCAGGATCTCTAAAAAAAAAAACGAGATCCAAAAGAACTAAATTTAACTTTTAAAGAGAAAAGAGGAATTTTAAGGACCTTCCTAGCTGAAAGGAGGAAGGTGCCTAGGCCGTCCTAGCTGAAAGGGGGACGGGCCGCTGAGATCCCCTAGAGGGTGAGGCATAAGGTAGCTACCGCTAAGAAGCTAAAATAACAAAAAGGCAAAAGGAGACCCCGAGCTGAGCAGAAAAGAGAACACCGGTGAGCGCTTTGTAAATTACTGTATATTTTGTAGGATTGTCCTAACTCTCATTTCAGAAAAGATCGCGAGACGTAGCACCCGGAAGAATGGGAAACGGCTCTAGTCGAGCAGGGCGCTCGCGCCCAGCTCCTAGAAAAGGAAAGAAGGACCACCTCTCAACTGAAAGAATAAAAGTACATCCTAAGACTGAGAAAAGAATCCGTAAGGTAGTAAAGCAACGAGAGAAGGTAGGAGATCCCATTGTGCCGCCCGGCTCGCCGGTGGACACTGTAATTAAAGAAACAGGAGACGACAGATACGCGGTAACGTTTAGTAGCGATTTGTACGGTTGGTCTGATGGGGATTGGCCATATGGAGGAAGTTTTAAATTGTCCTTAATTGAGGAATGGAGACAGACCACCAAAAATGGGACAGGGGACCCCAGTTGGGATAAAGATTATATGGAGAATTGTTTTAAAAAATGGACAAAGGTGGCAAAGAGGCACCAGCCCCTAAAAATAAAAAGAAAGAGGAGTAGGGTAAGGAGAAGCCCCCTCCCTCTTACAGCCCCCCCGAGTGCCCCGGTTTTGACCGCTTCCCCTGTCGGCTTATACCCCCGTCTTCCAACCACCAAGCCGGATGATTGGCAGGAGATTATAGAAATAGTGGCCGCTCAGCTGGATAAGACAGGCCGATTCCTCCACTACCCCCACGACACAAGCCCCCGTGTAATGATCAGAACAACGGCTGTCCTAAAGCCCTGGACACCGGGAGAAGCTCGGGATATGATATCAGCTGCCCCTAATCCTGTTAAGAAGCCAGTAGCCTTTCACAACTGGCTTGAGCAAACCTGTACCATTTATTAAAGGGAGCTAAAAAGCATGGAGATATCGGGGAAGTCACCCGCTGCTTGCAGAAAGCAGAAGAATAGATTTTGCAGGCAGATGGAAAAATAGTTGGGACGAGCATGCAGGAATACCAATGGATCAAAATGAACCTTTGGCAGTGCAAACCTTGTTAAATTGTATGTTGCCACAACAAGCAAGAACATACAAAATAAGGGTTTTGGACTGGCAAGGAAAAAGTTGGAAAGAGACAGTTACAGTACTGGCTAACATGGATAGAGAGGGACTATTTACCTATAAGGAAAATATGGCTAAAACAGCAGGTCAGTAAATCAGCAAAAGGGACGAGGACAGGCACAGAATAATCAGCATAGGGATGCCCCGGAGGCTTAGTTGTACAGGCGGCAGCCCTCCGCTTATCGGCAGACATAGAAGAAAACCCTCTGGCAGTAGTAAAAGTAGGAGACACTTATGTGAAATCCCTGGTGGATACCGGTGCTACTATGTCTTCTGTACCATCCTCTGTGGGATTACCTGTAAGCAACACCACCGTCTTAAGTATGGGTGTGGCCGGTATCCCCATGAAAGAATTTTTATCTGAACCTACCAAATTGATAATTGAAGGACAATCAGTTAATGATGAGACTTTGATAGTCTCTAAAACAACACCTCTCCCTTTATTGGGAAGACAGACTTTGTGCAAACTAGGAGCCACAATTTATTGCACAAAGGAAGGAATGTACATGGAGCTCCCTCCAAATAATATTCATCAGTTCTTTAATGGGATTAAAAAAGAGAAAAGGGAGGATAACAAAGAAAAGGCTGCCCTCTATTGTTGGCAATTGATTGGCAACTACTATTCCCCCTTGATACATGAAGTTATACAAAACTTAAAAACTAAATTTGACTCTAATACTGAAGAATTGATGTATGTAATTTTGACAAGCTTTGAGGCAGTTCAGCTTCACTGTACAGCCTGGTACACTCGTCAAAAAGCTGAAACTTACCAGTGTTTGGTACAATCCTTTTTAAATAGAGAAGAAATAGTAGAAGCTACGCCCCGCATTTATTTTGGACCAGAAGGATTGGGGGTAGCCATTGATTTGACACCCTTACAGCAACAGCGGTTTAGAGAAGCGAACTCGACACCTCATCTGACCTTGGCTGTAAAACCGCCAGCGAAACCTAAAGATATGGGTCCGATGATTGTAGGAATAGAAAGAGAAAAACAGCAACACGGCTATCAACCTTGGGCAGTAATAAAATTGCTAAATGTTCAGATAGACTTTATCACCCACAACAGGGGGATTCTCCAGTGGAAAGGTAAAAATCATGCCTCCACTTTTGAAAAACAGCAACCCCCGGAACAACCAAGCCCTAAGCTGCCAATGGCATTGAATCAAGTATCTTCTGAACTTTGGGCAAAGCATAAGAATCATGTTGGGCAAGTACATTCTGCAGTACCCCATCGGGTACAATTGATAAAGAACGGCGTGTTACCAAGCATTAGGCAGTACAGACTGCCTCCAGAGGCAGAAAATGGGATAGAGCCAGTTATTTCTGCATTGTTGGAACAAGGAGTTTTAGAAAAGACACAGAGCCCATGTAACACTCCGATACCAAAGGTTAATAGGCCGAATGAATGGAGATTTGTGCAAGATCTGAGAGCTATTAATAAGATAGTAGTCCTATCACCCCTGTGATACCGGACACCAACATTATACTATCTGCTATACCACCAACAGCAACTGTCTTTACTGTGATAGACCTGTTTTCAGCTTTTTACTCTATCCCGTTAAATCAAGAAAGTCAGTATCTGTTTGCTTTCACCCACAAGAAGCAGCAGTACACATGGACCAGGTTGCCCCAAGGATACACCGAAAGCCCCGCAGTATTTGCAACAGCAGTACTAACCCAAGAACATGGTGGGGGAAATAGACCAGTTGCTTATTATTCGGTTTTGCTGCCTCCAGTAGTAAGGGGAATGCTAGCATGTCTACGTGCTGTAGCTGCTACTGCGGTCATGGTGGAGAAGTCGGTATCTATTGTTTTGGATCATCCATGTACTGTCATTACAGCCCATGCTGTGTTATTACTTTTGAATTCAGCTGCCACACAACACTTTACAGCGTCTCGAAGAACAGGTTATGAAGTATTACTGCTGTCACACCCTAACTATACCTTTCGACGTGCACCGGTAGTGAACCCAGCCACCTTTCTTCCTACTAAAGAAGTAGAGGATCCAGACCAGCATGATTGTCTGTTAACGGTGGAAGTAGCCACCTTACCAAGACCCGATTTGCTCACAGAGCCCATGGACAATCCTGATCTTATTCTCTATACGGATGGATCATCACATAGGCCGTCGGATGATTTGTTTTTGGCAGGCTATGCTATTGTAAATCCCTACAAAACTGTTGAAGCATTCGCCCTGCCTCCTGGAACCTCGGCTCAGGCTGCTGAATTGTTTGCCCTCACTAGAGCTTGTATAATAGCTAAAGATCATACTGCTAATATCTATACTGATTCTAGATATGAATTCGGTGTGGTCCATGATTTTGGACAACTGTGGAAAAACAGAGGCTTTATCACCTCTGGTGGAAAGCATATTAAGCACTCTCAACTGGTGCTTAATCTATTAGACGCCATTCAGTTGCCAAGTAAGGTAGCCGTTATCAAATGTGCAGCTCACACAACCGGTGAGGATGAAGTATCAGTAGGAAATAGGAGGGCTGACGAAGCAGCCAAACAGGCCGCTTCGGCACAGGCAGACTGCCTTCAAGCAGTCTCAGTTTCCCCTCCACAGGTACTTGACATCCAACAACTTAAAACAGCCCAACAACAAGTTACCATGCAGGAAGGAAGAACTTGGGAAAACCAGGGTTGTTTTTTAAAAATACGACATTTGGTATCACCCTGATGGGCGAACTGTTTGCCCTAGATCTCTATTTTTGCCCCTGCCTCGCCTAGCACACGGTCAGGCTCACATGGGCAAAGGAGGGATGATACATGCTATTAATGCACAGTGGTATGCACCAGGAATAACAGTAGTAATTGAGAAAGTTGCTAGAACATGCCAAATTTGTCAACAAAATAACAGAGGTAAAACACCTGCTGGATATGATCATCTACCCCAACCAAGTATGCCCTTTGAAAATGCCCGAACAGAAGTAAAAATTCTATTTAAAGAAATAGTACCAAGATATGGGATACCTATGGGAATCAACATTGACAGGGGAACCCACTTCACCGGAAAAATAGTGCAAAACCTTGCAGAAGCGTTCGGGTTCCAGTGGAAGTTACATATACCATATCAGCCACAGTCCTCGGGAATGGTAGAAAGAGTAAATGGGATAATAAAATCTACTCTTACCAAGGTATGTCAGGAGACTGGACTGAAGTGGCCAGAAGCCTTACCATTAGTATTGTATACAATGAGAAACCAGAAAAACCGAAACACTGATTTGACACCACATGAAGCCTTATTGGGAAGACCAATGCCTACTGGCGTAAAACCACTACTGTCAGATGAAAAAATAGCATTAATTTGGAATGATGAAAAATCACTAAAGTATGCTCAGGCCATGTGTGAAATAGCAAGAAGTCTGCATGAACAAATAAAGCAGACACAGGTGCCCCCGTCGGAAGGAAATATGCACCCTTTCAGACCTGGAGATCAAGTGTTAGTAAAAACATTAAATAAAGAATCCTTTTCTCCTAGGTGGAAAGGACCGTATCAGATAATTCTCACAACACGAACCGCTTTGAAGTTGGAAAAGCACCCGAACTGGGTGCATGCAACCCGCTGTAAATATTATTTCCCTGACGAATTACAGCCGAAGGAAAAGGCATTGAACCAGGACGTACTACGGTCGCCCGACTAAGAAAACAGCCATCTTTTAGCTGAAGAATTGTACCTGCTCTTGTATTAAATATTTGGACTTGAAAATATTGCCCAAAATTCACGGATGGATGTCAGAGCTCATTTGCGTGCCAGTTTGGGCCTTTATTATTTGGGTCACTGTTACTATCGTGTGGACGTGTTATTGTAACAACTTATTTCAAGAGTGGTATAGAAACAAACAAGAAAGGGAAGATGGGAAGGGACTCTTGGAAAAATTATAAATGGACGTTAGGTATACTGATCATTTTAGCGACAGGGAACTCCCAGCAGGAGGAAGAAGTCCTAAAAGAAGGAAAAATATGGTATGGGAAAGAAGTAATAGTATAAGGCAGCAAGGCAATTTTATATGCCCAGTAGGCCAAAGTTGTAAAGTAGGGAATTTTACGGCACGATGTGAGGCATGTGGAATGAAGGAAGAAAGAGGGGAATTCCAGTTTATATTGGGGAAAGGGTATCGGTTGTTCATAGAATACCAGGCCGATGTGTGGATGAAGTGTACCCTGAGCACAGGGAAAAACAAGAGATGGGGGTACATAGGAGGGCCGGACAGGGGAAAAGGTAGTTATTCTTTTACAAGTATGGTAGAAGGGCAGCGGATGTTGTGCATGAATAACACCCCGGTGAATGGAGGAGACCCATTTGTGGTAAAATGGTCAGTAAAAGAATCCGACCACCCAGAAGACCGGGACCCGGGACATCTAAAAAGGATACTGACCACTTGCATCCCAGTGGTAAGATCCCCAGGTGTATTAAATCTAACAATACGAATTAAATATCCCCCAAAGAAAGAAGATGGTTGCCACACAACCAGTGTTAAGGTATCTTTTGAAAAAGAAAGACCCCAAAGAAAGAAACGGGATGTATTAGGGACTGTGTTAGGTGGAGTGGGAGCAGGAATAGGAGCATTGAACTCCATGGATATCGAGACCCTACAAAATAAAATCCAGGCCGTCGGGGGACTGGTAGGGGAAGATATAAAGATCAGAAATGCCTGGGATGAAGGATTACAGCAGTACTGAAGCTTGCTATACACCCCATAGTAATCGTAGGTGTGGTTATGCTTGTATTATTAATAATCCTTTGCGGAATGTGGATAAAATTAAAAAATTTAATTTGTCAAGTAATAGGCCTGCTCTCCGAAATAGAAAGAAAAGGTATATAGATGAAAGGAAGGTTAAGTCGCTTAGAGGAAAAGGTTGATGAAGACGAATATCTCCAAATGCGACTCAATCCTGAAGGGTATACACCCCCTTTTGCTCAAGAAGAGAATACAGGAAATTGTGTTGATCTAAAAAATAAAAAGATCAACAAGGAGGGAATTGTGGAAGAAAGAATCTATGAACACCTGGCTTAATTTAGAGGGAAGGGTTAAATTCTGTTTTTTGCTATGCTTAAAGAAATAATAAGACTGGAAAAATAGCCACGCTTTTTAGCCTTGAAACTTAGAAATGCAATTAGGTGACCATCTGGTATTAAAAGGGAGTCTCCTTTTGACTTTGCTTATCAGACTGTGAACAGAGAGAAACTATGCAAGGACAGATAGAGTGTGTACCTCCCGAGACGACCTTTGTACTCGCGGGACTAATGAATAAGATTCTTTTTCTATTTCTGTATTCAATTTCTGTATAAAGATAAGTGCAATTTGCTTGTACGACAGAGTTTTGCCTTGGTACGGTCCAAGCAGGCTCTCCGAGATATATCTTGCTTTTTAAAATAAATTCTCTCGAAGTGCACTTCTGAAAGTCTCCGCCTGAGTTAATTTAAGCTAAATATTTCCTCGACAGTTGGTCACTGATCGTATCTTCCTCAACTTGTTCCAGTTCATCCGTGTGCCGCAGCTTTATCTGATCAACA
Organism: Pristiophorus japonicus; assembly: GCF_044704955.1. NCBI lineage: Eukaryota > Metazoa > Chordata > Chondrichthyes > Pristiophoridae > Pristiophorus > Pristiophorus japonicus. Next base: position 137,599,537 of record NC_091990.1, on the reverse strand, counting down.
TGTTTCCTGCATGTTTGCCCATTCTTGAGCCTGACAATAAACACTCTGTTACTCTCCTTGGCCGTAACAGTACCGGCGACCCAGTTGGGACCTTGACCATAATTTAGCACATATACAGGATCGTTAACAGAGATGTCGCGTGACACAGCAGCACGCTCATGATACCACTGCTGATTTTGATGTCTGTTTTCAACATGATCTTACAAGTCAGGATGGATGAGAGAGAGCTTGGTCTTGAGACCTCTCTTCATCAATAGTTCACCCGGTAAGTGTGTGGGGTCTTGTCCTGTAACTAAGCAATATGCATGACAAGCGAGTCTGCAGTGAACCCTGAGTTACACTTTCATACTCTGCTTGATTGTTTGGACAGCACGCTCTGCTTGACCATTAGAAGCAGGTTTGAATGGTGCTGACCTCACATGTTTAATACCATTGAGTTTCATGAACTCTTGAAACTCCAGATTGGTGAAGCAAGATCCGTTGTCGCTCACAATGATGTCAGGCAGACAATGAGTAGCAAACATGACACAAAGGCTCCCAATGGTAACTTGGATTTACTGGATGACATGATTATACATTGTATCCACTTGGAATATGCATCCACCACAACAAAAAACATCTTACCCAGGAAAGGACCTGCAAAGTCAATGTGGCTCCTCGACCATGGTTTGGATGGCCACGACCACAGACTCAGCGGAGATTCCGCTGGTACTTTGCTTAGCTGCATGCAAGTGTTGCACTGATGCACACATGATTCCAAATCAGAGTCAATTCCAGGCCACCATACGTGAGTCCTGGCGATGGCTTTCAGCATGACAATACCAGGATGAGTGCTGTTTGGATCACATATAAATTTCTCTCTGCCTTTCTTAGGCATAACAACACGATTACCCCACAGTAAACAATCTGACTAAATGGATAGCTCGTCTTTGCGACGGTTGTAAGGAAGGTTTGGCTGATCACACATTTCCATAGGTATAGCAGACCAATCACCACTAAGGAACCAACGTTTTACAACCGATAACATCAGGTCCTATCTGGTCCAGGTCCTAACTTGTTGAGCAGTGACAGGGGTTCCTTCACTCTCAAAAGCATCCTTAACTAATAGTAGATCTGCAGGTTGTGGCGTCTCCATCACTGGTGTAGGCAAAGACTGATGGTTCAGAGCATCTGCACAATTCTCGGTGCCAGGTCTATGGCGAATGACATAATCATAGGCAGATAATGTCAGCGCCCACCACTGGATGCGGGACGATGCATTTGTATTGATACCTTTGTTTTCTGAAAACAATGAAATAAGTGGCTTGTGATCCATTTTGAGTTCAAAACGACGACCAAACAGGTACTGATGCATCTTTTTAACGCAGGCTAAAGCTTCTTTTTCTACCATACTATAGGCTTTTTCTGCCTTTGACAAACTTTTCGAAGCATACGCAACAGGTTGTAGTTTACCTGACTCATTAGCTTGTTGGAGCACACAGCCAGCCCCATATGATGAAGCATCACAGGCCAATGCTAGACGCTTACACGGATCATAATGTACCAGCAACTTGTTAGAGTAAAGCAGATTTGTAGCTTTCTCGAAAGCTCAATCTTGAGACACACCCCAAACCCAATTGTCTGAGCAGCATGTGCAGTGGCTCTAATAAAGTTCTCAATCTGGGTAAGAAATTACCGAAGTAGTTGAGTAGACCAAGGAACGAACACAGCTCCGTCACATTCTGAGGCCTGGGTGCATTTTTGATGGTCTTGGTTTTCGAGTCCGTAGGCCTGATGACATCAGCAGCAATCTTCCTCCACAGAAATTCAACTTCTGGTGCCAGGAAGACATACTTCGAACGTTTCAGCCTGAATCCCACTTTGTCCAGATGATGTACAACCTCTTCAAGGTTGTTCAGGTATTTGGCACCTGTAACCAGAATGTCATCTTAAAATACGACGGTTCTAGGGACGGACTTCAGTAGACTCTCTGTGTTCCTCTGAAATATGGCTGCAGCCGAGCGAATTCCAAAGGGACACCTGTTGTAGATAAACAGTCCTTTATGATGCATATAAGTTTCTTTGACGTGTCAATGAACTCCTGTGTCATATAGCCTGAAGTCAGATCCAGTTTAGTGAATGACTTTCCACCTGTTAGCGTTGCAAACAGGTCATCAGTCTTCAGTAACGGGTACTGATCCTGTTTCGAAAATTGGTTGATCGTGACCTTATAGTCTCAGCAAATCCTGACACTGCCATCACTCTTCAACACAGGAACAATGGGAATGACCCATTCGTTAAATTCGAACGGTGATATGACCCCCTCACGTTGGAGTATGTCCAGCTCAATTTCGACCTTCTCCCTCATCATCCCCCAAGCTTTGTGATGGATGGGTCTTGCACCCAAGTCCAGGTGAATCTGCACTTTGACTCCCGTGAAATTGCCGATGCCCGGTTCAAACAGCGAGGGAAACTTGCTCAGCACTTGAGTACTCGAAGTGTCATCCACCGATGACAACGCTTTGATATCATTCCAATTTCATTCGATTTTTGAGCCAATTCCTGCCGAACAGTATTGGAGCATTTCCTCGAATGATCCACAACGGTAGATCATGAACCACATCATCATACGACATCTTGACTGCCATTCTTTGGTGTAAGTATGCAACTTGGCATTGACGGGACTCAGCTTAGGCTTCACAGTTTTAGTGTCCCACAGCTTTTCAAATCCTTTGGCTCATTATCGACTGACTCGCACCCATGTCCAATTCCATCGATACCAGCACGCCATTTAGTTTCACTTTAACCATTGTCGGTTGGCTCTTTGTCAGGAACGAATACAGTCCATACACTTCCTCCTCGGGTATCTCTGGTTGCATATCCAGGTCCGCTCTGGACTGGTCATCATCCACGTGTTGAGTTGCAGCACGCTTGCTCAGTTGTGGACACATTCGCTGAAGATGTCCCACTTTCGAACAGCCTTTACAGATGTACTGTTTAAAATGACACTGATGATGCCGATGATTGCCCCCACAATGCCAACAGGGTGAAATCGGATTCATACCCATTGGCGGACTTTGAGCAGCTACAGGTTTCTCATATGTAATTGTGTAGGTCCTGCCATAAGCAGCTCTGCCATACGATGACACAATCTTGTTTACAATACTTGCCGTGGAGCTACCTTAAATTATCATCCCTCATCATGCATGCCTGGGCATTGCGATGGCCTTGCTCAAATCCAGCGTCTCTGCAGCCAATAACTTCCAGAGGATCACCTCGTGGTTGATTCCTATTACCAAGAAATCTCACAGCATGTCTTCCAACGCATGTCTTCGAACTTACATGGCCCAGCAACATGTCTTCGGTCGGCGACGAATTCCAACACATCCTGGCCCTCAGAACGAACATACGTATAGAATAGATAGCGTGAGATGATGATGCCTTCGTTTGGTTTGAGATGGTCACGTACCAGAGCACACAATTCCTCATAGTCCTTGCCCGCTGGACGTGCAGGCAAGAGGAGATTCTTTATGAGGCCATAGATTTTCGGACCTCAAACAGTGAGGAAAACCGCCCTGTGCCTAACTGTGTCAGTAGCTTCCTCCATTTTGTTGGATACAAAGTACTGGTCCAGGCGATCGATAAAATCTGATCAGTCCTCTCCCTCCACGAATCTCTCCAGAATTCATATGGTGCTCATTTTGCAAGCGAAGGTTCTTGAGTTACCTCGTCGCCAAATGTTATGTATGTAATAACTCAATAGACTGAGTACTGTATACTCACTCAGGTACAAACCTGGCTCAACTTTATTCGGCCCCAAAGTGCCCGAATTACATGGTGGCTTCCTTTATATATCTGATCCGCACACGTGCATACAGCCCAATGACCTCCAACAGTGGCGCCCTCTGATGGCTAGTAACCCCAAGCATACATACATTACATAATGGGCCTTTTTGGGGAAAAAAGAAGGAAATATAGCCTGGAGTTCTGCTCAGCCATGTCAAAGTTTGCTGGGTGTGTCCTGTAGAAGAATGATCACTTTCTCTGGCTCTGTCATCTTATTGCACCCATGAAAATGAATGGTTCAATATTTAGGGAATCACAACTAATCTTGTCCTGTTCATACTCTATCCATACTGCAAGATGTTCTTGTGACTAATTCAGAACTGGACTGCAATAGGCTGGCATAGCTACAGTTTTAACAAGTGCCCAAGGTGTAGAATATCGAAAGGATAATTCCCCAAAGAACAAACTTTGAACTTTATGAATGAACACATTAGTAAACCCTGTATTAACAACATATTTTAAAACTCAGAGCGAAAGTAATTTACCTTATAAAGTATTCTACCATATGCCATTGGGGTATAAAAGTCACAGATGTAATCATTTATATATCAAACTATTTCCTGGTTTCTCAATTCTTTTGAAATATTTTGTGTGCAACAGCACACGTTTTCCTTATGCTGGTTCCAATGTACACAACAACAACTTTTATTTATACAGCGCCTTTAACGTAGCAAAACGTCGCCAGGCGCTTCACAGTAGTGATATAAGATAAAGCAGATAAATTTGACACCGAGCCACAGAAGAAGAAATTACAGCAGATGACCAAAGCTTGATTAAAGAGATAAGTTTTAAGGAGTGTCTTAAAGGAGGAAAGAGAGGTAGAGAGGTTTAGGGAGGGAGTTCCAGAGCTTAGGGCCGAGGCAGCTGAAGGCACGGCCACCAATGGTTGAGCAAACAAAAAAGTTTCAAGGTTGAAAGCTGCTTGCGTTGTTCTCGGTTATGATAACGACAAAGCAAATGGCCCAAGTAAAGCACAGCAAAGGACCTTTAAAAGAACTTCTCTTCTACTTCACTAAACATCATGGAGAGGGAGGAAAGCTCACTTTAGACAATCACTCAGTAAATAACCCTGTAATCCACTTGAAAAAGCAATATTATTATTCTTCCCTGCAATAATAATGACTTGGCAACAGTAACTCAATAAATTAGCTAAAGGTATGGACAGATAATAATGTGCTTGCAACATCAAAATACTGAGGATGCTGGAAATCCCTTCCCTTCCATTCCCTATTCTCTTTCCCTGCCTCTGCACTTGCTTAATACCTGTTATATCTCTAATTTTTTCCAGTTCTGATGAAAGATCATCGACCTGAAACACTCCACAGGTGCGTTCTTACCTGCTGAGTATTTCTAGCATTTTCTGTTTTTATTTAATAAAGTGCTTGGTTTAGTTTTCAAGGAAGAAAATACATTTTCCTTGAGTTGAAATGTGGGCCCCAAGATTTTGGAGCTGATTTTTGGCTACCAGTGTAAGTCAATTTCCTCCAGAATAGACTCAAGATTTATGTAAGTGCTCATTTACACGAGTGCAGGGAACACACAAATGATGGGAGTTGAAAATTGCAACCATGAGAAATTTAAAGTGATGTAGACAATAAAAATGAAGTGGCAAAACACAGAGACAGAAACTCCTACAGCCTTTGAAAGGTTTAAAACTCACCTCAGCCTAGCCTTTGCATAAGCTGAACAGGGAGATGACTAAGAAGTGACAGGCAGAAACGAAAGGAATGAGTCTTCAAGTGAAGAAATTACTCACGGAGAGGTAATCCATGAGGTAGTTGCAAATAAGTGGTTGCCTTGTAATACAAGAAGCGAGAGATTCCCATGGGGAAATCCATCTCCCCACTCTAAAGGTGACATTTACCCGCAACACACTGTAAATGGTAGGAGAACGTTTTAGTGAAGCTCCTGAACCCAAGCAATCAAAAATCACTGTCCAAATAAATCTACAGAAAGATGCAGTAAAGTTCTCCAATAATGGCCTCCTCTATCCACTGTGCTGATCCCACCACCACTTTTATGGTGACATTGATTCCCAACATCTGGTTAGAGATGTTAATTATGGATCGTCTGGTCACAGACATAGACAATTTAGGCATGGTGGGTGGGTTCAGGTTAGATGGAAATGGTGAAGTGAACTGGAAGTAAATTTCTGGTTATAGTTTGTTGGGGCAGGATTTCAGCAATAAAACACATTGTTATGCTTTTCTCTCAAGGCTACAAAAATGCCTAAAAACTGTCATAAATGTATCGCCATTCTCAGTCTGTAAAAGACTTCTGGGTTTGAAGCATCTCTTGATGCTATGGACTCCACTCTACTATACTGCCTCTGGGGCATCCTACAGGCCTTCTCAACATCACATTTGTAATGGTGTTTCCTGGTGCTAGTACAGAGGCAGAAACAAAGGAAAATAGTGAAATCAAGCAAGACACACCTACCACCTACTTGTATCAACAAGAGCAGGCATTGACGACGAGATCCAATGCCACCTCCAGTGCACCAGTGCAGCCTTCGACCAATTGAAGAAAAGAGTGTTCGAAGACCAGGTCCTCGAAACTCATGGTCAACAGGGTTGTAGTAATAACCGCCCTCCTGTATGGCTCAGTGACAAGGACCATGTACAGTAGACACCTCAAGTCGCTGGAGAAATACCACCAACGATGACTCCGCAAGATCATACAAATCCCCTGGGAGAACAGACGCACCAACGCTAGCATCCTCGACCAGGCCAAAATCCCCAGCATTGAAGCACTGACCACACTTAATCAGCTCCGCTGGGCAGGCCACATAGTTTGCATGCCAGACACAAGATTCCCAAAGCAAGCGCTCTACTCGGAACTCCTTCACGGCAAACGAGCCAAAGGTGGGCAGAGGAAACGTTACAAGGACACCCTCAAAGCCTCCCTGATAAAGTGCAACATCCCCACTGTCACCTGGGAGTCCCTGGCCAAAGACCGCCCTAAGTGGAGGAAGTGCATCCGGGAGGGCGCTGAGCTCCTCGAGTCTCGTCACCAAGAGCATACAGAAATCAAGCGCAGGAAGCGGAAAGAGCGTGCAGCAAACCAGCCCCACCCACCCCTTCCCTCAAGGACTTAGCTGTCTCACCTGTGCCAAAGATTGTGGTTCTCGTATTGGACTGTACAGCCACCTAAGAACTCATATTAAGAGTGGAAGCAAGTCTTCCTCGATTCCGAGGGACTGCCCATGATGATGACCTGTAGCATGTACATGCAGCAGAGTGGCCTCAGGGTGGGCGGCCTCAGTGACTACTAAGTTCACTGGTGAAAATTTTTGGTGGGTTCTTTTCGGGTTTCGCCTTGTCAAACCCTCTTTCCACCATATTTTCTTACAGGTGTTCTGTAAGGTTGGTTACCCTCAGAGCAAAGTAATCTTGGGGACCTCAAACGGGCGTTAGATCCTTTATTTGTTTCAGGCATGTGTTAAAGGCACTTCTTGTTTGTCCGAACCTAATATGACGGGTGGCCCATTTCCATTCGGAAGTGTGCGTGCGCTTCCTGCCTGCCATTTTGGGGACTTAGGAGGCCATGCAGCACCTGAAAAATGGCCGCTACATGGCCCAATTTTCTAGGCCATGTAGCCTATGATTTTCTGATCGTTCACTCCCATGTTTCCAGTATGCAGTCCTGGCAAGGGTGGCTCCCTGCTAGAGATGCAAAATAGTGAAATTACCCCAATAGGACCAGGATGTAGCACTACAAGGCCAGAAGAGCAAGAGCTGCCTGAAAAATCGAAGACTGACTGAGAAGTCATTACAATAGAAGTTCTGAGTGGTTTGGAGTAAATAAAGGAGTAAATATAGAGGCACATAGCTTTAAACATAAAGAGAAGCATGTCATTATTTCACTTCCTTTGTCATCTTTGTTTGCTTCAATATTAAATTTGTAATATTCTTTGGATACTCTTTGGTCAGAGAAATGAAAGCACATAAAATTATACTGCATACAGGAATATAATTCTGACAATCCGCATTAACAAAGCATTTTCTTATATTACCATGCACTTAATTGCAAACTTGAAAAAGGGACTACTTAATCTCATGCTGAAAGGATGATGAATGTTTGCCCATGATATTGCCCATGAAATTGACTGTATGATCTATTAATAACAAGTAACACAATTTGCACTCCTGCAAAATCCTCAGTTTCCTTTCACTTACCACTATCATATGTATCTTGTTTAAACACTAGCACAAGGTTAAATGATAAATTGATGTACTGATCCATTTAATATGGACAACACCCAACAAATATGTTCCATTATACACTTTATAAATACAGCATATCGATTGAACAGAAGCTTCAGTCGAATTTAAAATGGCTCAGTGTTTCCATGAAAGAATGTGCAATATCCATCCCTGCCCATGTTATCGAAACATTTAAATCCATATTTGATCACTTAAACAAACTGCCATTACGCAAATGTTAAAGTGCCTTCTGTTCTCATTATAGTATCTATAAAAATTAAATACTTTTTTTTTCAAAATGAATCACCTTGAAATAAATCTTCAATTTATGGCCATATGTTGTGCCAATTTGTATTTCTGCTCAAGACACTGATGGTAAATTCTGGCCAGGCTCGCTTGTGGAACCATCAATCACATTTCACTGCTGACCACCAAATATCCTTTTTGCTCCTCATTGCAGTAAGTTGCTGCATATATAAGGGGCGGATATGTGGTCTGGGACCACTGCTTTTCGATTGCCACAAGTGCCTGCATTGTACTGAGCTGACCTCGTGTTATAATGTGCTCCTGGCGATCAGCGCATGACAAGATGGAATTGCACCTGAATCAGGCAGCAAGAAAGCGGCATAACAGCTCTTAAAGAGCTACTGCTTGCACTTGCAACTGTCTTTGGAGGATAAATGGCTGGAGCAAGGCTCCTATCAATGAAGCAGCTTTGGGGATACTGTCCTGGACAGAAGGGTGTACCTTTTTGATGACAAGGGCCACTCTGTAGTCCAGAGCAGACTGGATGGAGGCGGCAGAAAGCATCAAATCCTATCTCACCAGGAAGGTTACCAAGGTATGTACTGCTCACATTTTACAATGTTGTCTCACAACGTAACTTAACAATGCTTTAGAGTAAGCTTGGTGCAGCATCATAGAGCAGAATGCATAGCAATCCAACAAACCTTTATGTACTTTCCAAATTCACAGCCAAGTGTGCAGGCTTTCAGTGCCACAAGCTCTTCAGGACCTTGTTATTACATACCCTGCACAGGGGCAGTAAGCAGGTCTCAGGTATCAGTCATAATGTGGGACATGAGCACTCGACTGGCCAAACACTGCATTATCAGCCCATAAATGCCTGAAGACACTCTTACATCATGGCTCAGTACAGTTTAAGTCCTGGAAAGGCAATGGCAACACCACCGCCCTGTATTTAAATTCAATGTCTGTCAAAAGTCTCCAGTAGGCAGACTGGGGTCATGGAGGAGGAAGTTCTGGTGACCAATCTGGAGAGCCATCTGAGAAGATGTGCTGTGATCGACACTGAGGATTGTGTCAATTCCAAAAGACTTGCAAATTGGGAATCAAGCATACCACAGTAATATGAAAGTTGCTTATCATTTGGTCCTGGAAATAAAAATTATACTTCCATTCACAAATGAAATATTGAGTATTTAACTGTTAGGATTGGGACTCATCTTCTCACTATTCCATCAATTTCTACACCCAAATACACTCATCCTTACCTTTTTGGCAGCCTCAGTAAAGGGGCCTTCCTTAAGATCAGTTGTTGAACAGCAAGCTTAGAGGTGTACATTGAATCAAACTGAAGTCAGATAGCATCCTTCTCATTTATCTGGCTTGTCCTATATATGGGCTAGGCTGTTTGCTGAGATCAGTAGCGAGTTTGTCGAATGGTAGGATGCTGGTTGGTTAAATGTTTTTAATATCAAAGCACAATCATCAGCCGCTTGTTTTAAAGGAGCCAATCAAGATTTTTAAAGAGAAATCGGGCCTTATGATGGGGTCTATGCTGCCTGCCTGATCTGAATTTCCCAGAAAGCATCCTACTTGCACCCATCAGAATGCCAGTGTGCCTCATCTCACTCAACATAATGGCCTCCAGTTCTACGCCAACATGGGGAATACCTGCTCCTCCTTCCAACAGCACAGAAGGAGCCCATTTGACCAGTCATGCCTGTGCTGGCTCTTTGAAAGCGCTATCCATATTTGGTTGCACACCCTAGCTTTTTCCCCTTAACGCTGCAAATTAGACCCCTTCAAGTACATGTGCAATTGTCTTTTGAAAGTTCCTATGGAATCTGACCCTACCACCCTTTCAACAACAACAACAACAACAACTTGTATTTATATAGCGCCTTTAACGTAGTGAAACATCCAAAAGCACTTCACAGGAGTATTATAAGACAAAAAATTTGACACCGAGCTGCATAAGTAGATATTAGCGCAGCTGACCAAATGCTTGGCCAAAGAGGTAGGCTTTAAGAAGCGTCTTGAAGGATGAAAGAGAGATAGAGAGGCGGAGAGGTTTAGGCAGGGAATTCCAGAGCTTGGGGCCGAGGCAATAGAAGGCACGGCCACCAATGGTTGAGCGATTATAATCAGGGATGCTCAAGAGGAGCTCAGACATCTCGGGGGGTTTTGGAGCTGGAGGAGATTACAGAGATAGGGAGGGACGAGGCATGGAGGGATTTGAAAATAAGAATGAGAATTTTGAAAATGAGGCTTTGCTTAACCGGAAGCCAATGTAGGTCAGTAAGCACAGGGCTGATGGGTAAACGTGACTTGGTGCGAGTTAGGACATAGGCAGCCGAGTTTTGGATCACTTCTAGTTTACGTAGGGGAGAATGTGAGAGGCCAGCCAGGAGTGCGTTGGAATAGTCAAGTCTATAGGTAACAAAGGCATGGATGAGGGCTTCAGCAGCAGATGAGCTGAGGCAAGGGCGGAGACGGCTGATGTTACGGAGGTGGAAATAGTCGGACTTAGTTATGCTGTGGATATGTGGTCGAAAGCTAATTTCAGGTTCAAATATGACACCAAGGTTTGGTTGAACAGTGTGGTTCAGCATCAAACAGATGGTGGAGAGAGGAATGGAGTCAGTTGCTAGGGAACGTGGTTTGTGGCAGAGACCGAAAACAATGGCTTCGGTCTTTCCAATTGGAGAACATTTCTGCTCATCCAGAACTGGATGTCGGCCAAGCAATTTGACAATTTAACCATGGAGGGGTCGAGAGATGTGGTCGTGAGGTAGAGCTGGATGTCATCAGCGTACATGTGGAAACTGATGCTGTGATTTCGGATGTTGTCGCTATAGGGCAACGTGTAGATGAGAAATAGAAGGGGACTGAAGATAGATCTTTGGGGGACACCAGAGGTAACGTTGCGGGGGGTGGGAAGAGAAGCCATTGCAGGTGATTCTCTGGCTATGGTTAGATAGGTAAGAATGGAACCAGACGAATGCAGTTCCACCCAGCTGTATAATGGTGGAAAGGCTTGGAGAAGGATAGAGTGGTCAACTGTCAAAGGCTGCAGATAGGTCGAGAAGTACGAGGAGGGATAGTTTGCCTTTGCTATAGTCACAAAGGATTTAATTTGTGACTTTGATGAGAGCTCTTTTGGTACTTTGGCAGGCATGGAATCCGATTGGAGGGATTGAAACATGGAATTTTGAGAAAGATGAGCATGGATTTGGGAGCAACAACATGTTCAACGACTTTGGAGAGGAAAGGGAGGTTTGAGATGGACCAGTAGTTTGCAAGGAAGGAGTGGTTGTGGGTTGGATTTTTGAGGAGCAGGGTGATAACAGCAGATTTGAGGGAGAGGGTAACAGAACCTAAGGAGATAGAACCGTTCACAATGTCAGCTAACATGGGAGCCAAAAAAGGAAGTTAGGTGGTCAGCAGTTTGGTGGGTATAGAATCAAGGGAGCAGGAAGTGGATCTCATGGACGGGATGAGCTTGGAAAGGTCATGAAGGGAAATCAGAGAGAAGCTGGAGAAAGATGTGAGGTCAGGGCTAGGGCAGGGGGGGTTCCTTAGAGGAAGTTTGGCCCGGCAAGCTAGGGGAAGGAAAGGAAGAGGCAGAGGTGACCGAACAGATGGTCTCAATCTTAGAGACAAAAAAGTCCATGAGCTCCTCACACTTATTGTCGCAGATGAGGGTGGGGACTGAGGAGAGGGGTTTAAAAAGATGGTTTGCAGTGGAGAATAGAAGCCAGGGTTTATCTTTACATTCCAGAATGATTCTGGAATAGTGAGCGATTTTGTCAGATGAGAGTTGGACCCAATAATGCTTTATGTGGTCCAGCCACATCTGGCGGTGAATAGCTAAACCAGTTGTCTGACATATCCGTTAAAGTCTGTGTCCCTTGGACCTAAGTGAACTAAGATCAGGGCTGTACCAGGGGGATCTGCCAGGGTGAAAGAGAGTCATTATTTTAACAGGGACTAGGGCATTAAAAGTGGTGGTGAGGGTGTGACTGAGCAGATCAGTAGCTGCAGAAATATCTTGGTGAATGGAGGGCCAAAGGCTGGACAGTTTGGAGTTCAAAAGTAAGTTGGGAGAGAGTTTTTTCCAATGGTGGACACAGAAGGAGGTCGGGTTGAGGGGGGCGGGGTTGGAAGGGGGATGTGGGTGGAGAGCGATACGAGGAAGTGGTCAGAGATGGCCTTATCTGCAATTGTCACGATGGGAGTAGCGAGGCCACGAGAGATGTCAAGGTTGTCATGTTTGTAACCTTCACATAACTGTAACCAATATGTAACAACACTGTACACTGTATACAACTGTGAAATATACACCTTGACCACAGGGGGTGAACTTGTGGGAGACACTCCTCACCTGGTCAGCCAGGTACTTAAAGGGAGGCTCCACGCAGGCTCAGCACTCATTGGTCCTGGGAATAAAGGTGCAGGTCATGTAGTGACCTTGTCTGCAATACATACCTCGTGTGACTTTATAGTACAGTGCAGAGACACTACATTTGGCGATGGGAAACAGGAATCAACGACTCACGAGAATGGCCACCGGTCGCACAGATGAAAGGTACTGTGAGGACTGGGACGATTTTGTTGAGAGGCTCCAGCAGAGCTTTGTCACGAAGGACTGGCTGGGAGATGCAGCAGTCGACAAGTGAAGGGTGCACCTACTGACCAGCTGTGGGCCGAAGACATACGCGCTAATGAAAGACCTGCTCGCACCTGAGAAGCCGGCGGACAAAACCTTTGAGGAGCTCAGTAAACTGATCGGTGAGCACCTCAAACCGGCGAGGTGCGTACACATGGCCCGACACCGATTCTATTCACACAGACATTGGGAGGGACAAAGCATACCGGACCTCGTTGCGGACCTTCGGCATTTGGCCAGCTTCTGTAAGTTCACAGATGCCTGCAAGGGGGAGATGTTAAGGGATTTCTTCATTGAGGGCATTGGTCATGCCGGGATTTTCAGGAAGCTTATTGAGACCAAGGACTTGACTGTGGAAAGGGCAGCTTTGATAGCTCAGACCTTCTTGGCAGGGGAAGAGGAGACCAAGATAATTTACGTGCGCAGCCCTGGTTTCCACATGGCGATGAACCAGGGAGTTAATGTTGTAAAAAAGACACAGACCCTGCAGGCAGGCAAGGGCAATTCGACACCGCCCAGGCAGGCAGGAAAGGGCAATTCGACATCGCCCAGGCAGGCAGGCAGGCAAGGGCAATTCGACACCGCCCAGGCAGCAACAGATTCCAGGGTGGGACAGCAACAGAGACAATGACAGGAGGATCGGCAATTCACACCATCACAAGGGACAAAGCGTCCCGGGATGGGACCATTGACACTCAGCAACAGAGTGATCAGGAGAAATCAAAGAGACAATCAGAGAGGAATGCCTGGTAACAGTCCCTTAGTCCACAACAATTTCAGCTCATGCTGGAGGTGCGGTGGCAGACACACTGCGAAAACCTGCAGGATCCACAATTTATCTGCAAAAGCTGCAATTTCAAGGGACATTTGGCCAGAATGGGCAGAAAACCCATAGCGAGGTTAGTTTACGAGGCAGAGGAACCAGACGAAGAGTCTGCAAGGCAGTTGGATGCTTGAGGTACAGCCATGGACGCTGAAGTCCAGCGGGTTCACGTGGTAGACATCCACAGCTCATATACTAAAACGCCGCCTATAATGATGAAAGTTCTATTGAATGGCATTCCTTTTCAACCATCCCAGGTAGAACGGGGATATGGGATGGTTGAAAAGGAAGCACTCGCATGTGTCTATGGGTTAAAAAAAGATGCACCAGTATCTTTTTGGCATAAGGTTCAAGTTAGAAACGGACCACAAGCCGTTAACATCCCTGTTGTCCGACAGCAAGGCTGTCAATGCCAATGCGTCAGCTCGCATACAGCGATGGGCTCTCATGCTGGCTGTGTATGATTACACCATACGGCACCGGCCAGGCACCGAAAATTGCGCTGATGCGCTCAGCAGGCTCTCACTGGTGACCACTGAGGGGGCGTCGGAGCAAAGCGCGGAGATGGTCATGGCTGTTGAGGCTTTCGACACCGCAGGCTCCTCCATCACAGCCCGCCAGATCAAAATCTGGACCAACAGAGATCCCCTCCTATCACTGATAAAGAAGTGTGTCCTGACTGGGGATTGGGCGCCCGCACACGGAGCGTGCCCCGAGGAGGTCAGACCGTTTCACAGACGGATGGACAAGCTCTCCATCCAAGCCGACTGCCTACTATGGGGAAGCCGGGTAGTCATGCCCCAGAAAGGAAGGGAAGCCTTCATCAGGGAACTTCACAGCGAGCACCCAGGCATCATGCTAATGAAGGCCATTGCCCGATCACATGTATGGTGGCCGGGAATTGACTCAGACCTGGAACACTGTGTTCGCAGGTGCATGACGTGTGCTCAGCTGGGAAATGCCCCTAGGGTGGCCCCCTTCAGCCCGTGGCCTTGGTCCACCAAGCCATGGTCACGCATTCACGTAGACTATGCACGCCCGTTTATGGGAAAAATGTTCCTGATTGTTGTCGATATATATTCGAAATGGATCGAGTGCATCATATTGAATTCGCACACGACATCTATCCACTATGGAGAGTCGGCGCATGGTATTTGCGACACACGGCTTGCCAGATATCTTAGTTAGCGACAATGGCCCGTGTTTTACCAGCTATGAATTCCAGGGGTTTATGTCGGGTAATGGAATCAAACACGTCAGGACGGCACCGTTCAAGCCGGCTTCCAATGGCCAGGCGGAACTTGCGGTTCAATTCATAAAACAGGGCATGCTCCGGATTCAAGGACCCTCTCTTCAGTACCACCTATCGCACCTCCTGCTGGTCTATAGGTCCCGCTCGCATTCACTCACGGGAGTCCCGCCCGCGGAACTACTCATGAAACGCGCACTTAAAACGCGGCTGTTCCTCATTCATCCTGCTCTGTCGGACATTGTTGTGGACAAGCGCCAGTCCCAAATCGAGTGCCATGATCGCAACTCAGTGGGGAGATGCATAGAAATCAATGACCCTGTATTCGTTCTCAATCACGCATTGGGACCCAAGTGGCTTGAGGGTACTGTAATAGGCAAAGTGGGGAATAGGGTCATAGTGGTCAGACTAAACAATGGGCAGATATGCCGCAAACATTTGGACCAGGTAAAGAAAAGGTTCAGCATGGACACTGAGGAACCTGAAGACAACCATGGGATGTCAACCACTGCCAGTGAACGAGCAACAAGGATATTCAACAGCATGCACAGTCCCTGCGGCCAGCCCGGACAGGCCGGAACCAACTCAGGCCACAGAGACGCAGGCCACGGCTCAACCACCAGAGCCACAACTGCGGTGCTCCACGAGAGAGCGTCGACCGCCTGAAAGATTCAATCTTTGACCCAAAGACATTAGCGGAGGAGATGATGTCATGTTTGTAAGCTTCACATAACTAGCCAATATGTAACAACACTGTACACTGTATACAACTGTGAAATACACATCTTGACCACAGGGGGTGAACTTGTGGGAGACACTCCTCACCTGGTCAGCCAGGTACTTAAAAGGAGGTTCCACAAAGGCTCAGCACTCCTTGGTCCTGGGAATAAAGGTGCAGGTCATGCAGTGACCTTGTCTGCAGTACATGCCTCGTGTGACTTTATAGTACAGTGCAGAGACACTACAAAGGTCATGGGGGTGGGCGTGAATATGGGTCGGGGAGTTTACATAGAGGGAGAAATTAAGGGAGGATAGGAGGCTAGTGAACTGAGAGGAGAGAGAGCAGGAAAAGCATTCCAGATTTGAACAACCCTCTATGTGAAAAAAATTCTCCTCATATCGCCTCTAGTTCTTTTGACAATTACTTTAAATCTATGACCTGTCGATACTAACCCACTTGCCAGAGGAAACAGTCTTTCCCTACTTGCTCGATCCAAACCCCTCATAATGTTGAATATGTCTATCAGGTCTCCCTTTAACCTTCTCTGTTCGAAGGAGAACAATCCCAGCTTCTCCAATCTCCGCTGGACTCCTGATGATATTTGCCTTCGAAGAGGCAAGCAGTGATTTCATCCCTTAAAAGGCATGCCAGAAAAATCAGAAAATACCAGTCACGCCACGACTAGTTCCTGGCCTTCTCTGGTAGGTTCCGCAGTGTCCTGACAGAGTTCCAATTGTTGTCTGGCAGAAGCCCCATGGCTTTTCAAGGCCTTTAAGCTCGATAACTGTGTCTGGCAGCTTGTTCCAAATATTTATCACACTTTGTATAAATATAGTTCCTCTTAGCATCTGTTCTAAATTCACTCATTTAAATTTATAGTCATTAGTTCTACTGGCCTGACTTATTTGCATGTATCTTGGCTTTCCCTTATAACATTTAGGGATTGTTTTTGAAGCGGTGATACCACCCGAGTGCTGATTTTATTGCCGGGTGTTAGGCACAGCCTCAAAGTCCTAAATTCAGTTTTTACGCCCAAAGATGAGAGAGCAGTGCTAAAAAGTGATGTTGCACACTCATCTTCGGGCGGAAGCTCAGGAGGCCAACTGAATTTCCCGATGGGAGGCAACCGCTGTGCTAGAAAAAATGCGGGAAGAAAACAAAACCTAAATCCTCTCTGATCCACACACACACTTCGCACTCTTAAAACTAATGAAAACATGCAGAAATAAATAAAGAGAAAACTTACCTTCTTTTCTGGGCGATTCCGCCTGAAATCCATTCTTTTACGACAACTATTTCCTGGCTGTACGGCCGCCTGTTTGTACGGCAGCTTCACAAAGCAAATATCGCGACAGAGGCGTTAAAGAGGCATTGTACATTGAATGATGTCACCACGCAGGTGGCGTTAGCTGGCACAGCGTTGCTTCTTGGCGCCTCTGCCAAAGAGCCGACTGAATTTAGGTCGAGGCGTCGATGCCGCTTACCAACGATGGTAGACATTTGCCACCCGTTAACCGCTTCCCGTGCGCGGTAACGGGCAGTGTACAAAACCATATTTTGACCTTTTAATATTTTATTTTTCTCACTGAGGTCCCCCCACCAAGGCAACTTTTCATCAGTGAATCATAGAGCAAACATGAATCTTTAGCTGTGACTTGATATATGTACCAAAATAAAAGTCTTGAACCTGCTGTCAGCTAAACATTTAGCTTGCAATGAAATATATCACAATCTTTGGGTTGTTGCAAAAATATTTGTATTAGGAGTTATTGCTCCACTAAAATTTGCTCCAGTAATATTGTTATGAACTTTTCAAATACAGGTATATATAAAATGCTTAATCTTGTAGACACAGCTTGATTAAAGATACATAGAAACATAGAAAAAACGTGCAGGTGTAGGCCATTCGGCCCTTCGAGCCTGCACCGCCATTCAATGAGTTCATGGCTGAACATGCAACTTCAGTACCCCATTCCTGCTTTCTCGCCATACCCCTTGATCCCCCTAGTAGCAAGGACTTCATCTAACTCCTTTTTGAATATATTTAGTGAATTGGCCTCAACAACTTTCTGTGGTAGAGAATTCCACAGGTTCACCACTCTCTGCTGAAGAAGTTTCTCCTCATCTCGGTCTTAAATGGCTGACCCCTTATCCTTAGACTGTGACCCCTGGTTCTGGACTTCCCCAACATTGGGAACATTCTTCCTGCATCTAACCTGTCTAAACCTGTCAGAATTTTAAATGTTTCTATGAGATCCCCTCTCATTCTTCTGAACTCCAGTGAATACAAGCCCAGTTGATCCAGTCTTTCTTGATATGTCAGTCCCGCCATCCCGGGAATCAGTCTGGTGAACCTTTGCTGCACTCCCTCAATAGCAAGAATGTCCTTCCTCAAGTTAGGAGAGCAAAACTGTACACAATACTCCAGGTGTGGCCTCACCAAGGCCCTGTACAACTGTAGGAGCACCTCCCTGCCCCTGTACTCAAATCCTCTCGCTATGAAGGCCAACATGCCATTTGCTTTCTTAACCGCCTGCTGTACCTGCATGCCAACCTTCAATGACTGATGTACCATGACACCCAGGTCTTGTTGCACCTCCCCTTTTCCTAATCTGTCACCATTCAGATAATAGTCTGTCTCTCTGTTTTTACCACCAAAGTGGATAACCTCATATTTATCTACATTATACTTCATCTGCCATGCATTTGCCCACTCACCTAACCTATCCAAGTCACTCTGCAGCCTCATAGCATCCTCCTCGCAGCTCACACTGCCACCCAACTGAGTGTCATTCGCAAATTTGGAGATACTACATTTAATCCCCTCGTCTAAGTCATTAATGTACAATGTAAACAGCTGGGGCCCCAGCAAAGAACCTTGCGGCACGCCACTAGTCACTACCTGCCATTCTGAAAAGTACCCATTTACTCCTACTCTTTGCTTCCTGTCTGCCAACCAGTTCTCAATCTACGTCAGCACACTATCCCCAATCCCATGTGCTTTAACTTTGCACATTAATCTCTTGTGTGGGACCTTGTCGAAAGCCTTCTGAAAGTCCAAATACACCACATTAACTGGTTCTCCCTTGTCCACTCTACTGGAAACATCCTAAAAATTCCAGAAGATTTGTCAAGCATGATTTCCCTTTCACAAATCCATGCTGACTTGGACCTATCATGTCACCTCTTTCCAAATGCGCAGCTATGGCATCCTTAATAACTGATTCCATCATTTTATCCACTACCGATGTCAGGCTGACCGGTCTATAATTCCCTGTTTTCTCTCTCCCTCCTTTTTTAAAAAGTGGGGTTACATTGGCTACCCTCCACTCCATAGGAACTGATCCAGAGTCTATGGAATGTTGGAAAATGACTGTCAATGCATCCGCTATTTCCAAGGCCACCTCCTTAAGTACTCTGGGATGCAGTCCATCAGGCCCTGGGGATTTATCGGCCTTCAATCCCATCAATTTCCCCAACACAATTTCCTGCCTAATAAGGATTTCGCTCAGTTCCTCCTTCTTACTAGACCCTCTGACCCCTTTAATATCCAGAAGGTTGTTTGTGTCCTCCTTAGTGAATACCGAACCAAAGTACTTGTTCAATTGGTCTGCCATTTCTTTGTTCCCCGTTATGACATCCCCTGATTCTGACTGCAGGGGACCTATATTTGTCTTTACTAACCTTTTTCTCTTTACATATCTATAGAAGCTTTTACAGTCCGTTTTAATGTTCCCTGCAAGCTTCCTCTCGTACTCTATTTTCCCTGTCCTAATCAAACCCTTTGTCCTCCTCTGCTGAGTTCTAAATTTCTCCCAGTCCCCAAGTTCACTGCTATTTCTGGCCAATTTGTATGCCACTTCCTTGGCTTTAATACTATCCCTGATTTCCCTTGATAGCCACGGTTGAGCCACCTTCCCTTTTTTATTTTTACGCAAGACAGGGATGTACAATTGTTGTAGTTCATCCATGCGGTCTCTAAATGTCTGCCATTACCCATCCACAGTCAACCCCTTAAGTATCATTCGCCAATCTATCCTAGCCAATTCACGCCTCATACCTTCAAAGTTACCCTTCTTTAAGTTCTGGACCATGGTCTCTGAATTAATTGTTTCATTCTCCATCCTAATGCAGAATTCCACCATATTATGGTCACTCTTCCCCAAGGGGCTTCGCACAACGAGATTGCTAATTAACCCTCTCTCGTTACACAACACCCAGTCTAAGATGGCCTCCCTCCTAGTTGGTTCCTCGACAAATTGGTCTAGAAAACCATCCCTTATGCACTCCAGGAAATCCTCCTCCACCGTATTGCTTCCAATCATATTGGTTAGCCCAATCTATATGCATATTAAAGTCACCCATGATAACTGCTGCACCTTTATTGCATGCACTCCTAATTTCCTGTTTGATGCCCTCCGCAACATCACTACTGCTGTTTGGCAGTCTACATCACTACTACTGTTTGGATTTAATGATTAAATTTAATTACATGTATGCTGCGGTGGATATAGTCGACACAAAAGAAGCCCTGAAGGAAATGTACTTATAATACTAAGAACCTTCATTGCAGATGAAAGAAGAAAAATACAAAGAAAATAAAGCTGAAACATTGAACAATGGGAATATTTTGCAGATCTTTTGTGAAGATTCAACTATGCTTCAATTAATGTCTCAAACGGTACCATGTTGGGGACAGTCTGTTAAAAGGAGTGACATTAAAGTGGGGTGTATTCATTTCAATTGTCACGTTACTCTGACGACAACATTTTATTTCCCTATCGTTGCAACCTGTCTTTTAATTTTTCCATTCGCAATGTGAAAGAATGTTGATGCTGTACCACTGTGGAAGGAGCAGTGACAAGGAAATTATGTTCGGTGCAGGACCTCAAGCTCTGCTAACTGGGGTGGAAGAAGACTGGATTGACGTGTAGATACATAGGATTACATCGGGTTTCATAGGATATACAGCACAGAAACAGGCCATTTGACCCAACCAGCGCTTATGCTCCACTCGAGCCTCTCCCCAACTTTCCTCATCTAACACTATTCCTGTATATTATTCAGCCTGTCCTTAAGTGCATCTATATGTATTTACTGAGGCGTACGAAAGCATGGGCCTTACGCTAAACATCCGTAAGACAAAGGTCCTCTACCAGCCTGTCCTCACCACACAGCAGTGCACCCCAGTCATCAAGATCCACGGCACGGCCCTGGACACCGTGGACCACTTCCCATATCTCGGGAGCCTCCTAACAACAAGAGCAGGCCGCCTGAGGAAAAGAGTGCTTGAAGACCAGGCCCTCAAAACTGCCACCAAGCTCATGGTCCACAGGACTGTAGTAACACCTGCCCTCTTGTATGGCTCAGAGACGTGGACCATGTACAGTCGACACCTCAAGTTGCTGGAGAAATATCACCAGCGATGTCTCCGCAAGATCCTACAAATCCCCTGGGAGGACAGGCGCACCAACATCAGCGTCCTCATTCAGGCTAACATCCTCAGCATTGAAGCACTGACCACACTCGATCAGCTCCGCTGGGCAGGCCACATAGTCCGCATGCCAGACACGAGACTCCCAAAGCAAGTGCTCTACTCGGAGGTCCTTCATGGCAAATGAGCCAAAGCTGGGCAGCGGAAACGCTACAAAGACACCCTCAAAGCCTCCCTGATAAAGTGCAACATCCCTACTGATACCTAGGAATCCAAGGCCCAAGACTGCCCTAAGTGGAGGAAATGCATCCGAGAGAGCATTGAGCACCTTGAGTCTCAACGCCGAGAGCATGCAGAAATCAAGCGCAGGCAGTGGAAAGAGTGTGCAGCAAACCAGTCCCACCCACCCCTTCCCTCAACGACTATCTGTCCCACCTGTGACAGCGTCTGTGGCTCTCGTATTGGACTGTACAGCCACCAAATAACTCATTTCAGGAATGGAGGCAAGTCTTCCTCAATTCCGAGGAACTGCCTATGATGATGATGATGATGACTCTTCACCTCAACTACTCCCTATGGCAGCAAATTCCACATTCACATCACTCTCTGGGAAAATAAGTTTCTTCTGAATTCCATATTTGATTTATTGGTGACTATCTTATATTGATGACCTCTAGTTATGCTCTTCCTCACAAGTGCAAACACTCTCTCTGTGTCAACTCCATCAAAACCTTTCATAATTTTAAAGACCTCTAGTAGGTTACCCTTCAACCTTCTTTTTTCAAGAGAAAAGAGATCCAGCCTGTTCATCCTTTCCTGATAGGTATAACCTCGCATTTCTGGTATCATCCTTGTAAATCTTTTTTGTACCCTCTCCAGTGCCTCTATATCCTTTTTATAATATGGCGACCAGAATTGCTCCAAGTGTGATCTAACCAGTGTTCGTTACAAGTTTCGGAAAACTTCACTACTTTTTAATTCTAACCTTCTAGAAATAAACCTAAGTGCTTGGTTTGCTTTTTTATGGCCTTGTTAACCTGTGTCACTACATTTAGTGATTTGTGTATTTGTACTCCGAGATTCCTTTGCTTCTCTACCCCACCCAGACGCACATCCTCCAAGTAAAAAGTGACCTCCCTATTCTTCCTACCAAAATGTAATACCTCACATTTATCTGTGTTGAACTTCATTTGCCAATTATATGCCCATTCTGTAAGTTTATTAATGTCCTCCTGTAATCAGAGGAGTCCATAGTGTGTGAGGAAAACAGAAAAGACTATGGTTTGTGAGATGATTAGAGAAAGCTTTATCTGTGATAAAGTCAAATGAAGCTATAGTGTGCATGGAGACAGAAATCAGTCTGGAGTCATTTGAAGTCACTGGAAATAAAAATCAGAAGAAATGTAAAACGGGCTGCTGATTTACTATCACCCATGTTACAGTATCGCACAAAGTCAAAAACTACCCCCATTACCGGCTCTGTTATCTCAAAGCTTCAATATGGGTCACTAGTGCTGGGGGAGGATCTTCCATTTTGCTCGACTGTTATGCTCCACAGTCTATGCCCTGGCTTGTCATGAGGAATACCACAGAAGACTTACTATTATTTTAAAAGATATGAAAACACACATCGAGATATCTGTCACTCACAGGGCCACATGTCTTTATGTACATTTTTTGGTGACATCTGTAGAAATCAGTTTTGCTATCTTTTATCAATAATAGGAAGCATGAGGTGAGAATTCTGCTGGTCGTTACTTTTAATTTTGAAACTAATATCATAAACACTTTCTACAATTTCACTAGAAATAGCGAGCAGACGACACCTTTGGAACTATATTCATGATGTTGCTGCACACTGCAATCAGATGACTTCCTAAGCAATGAAAGCATTAAAACAAATGCAAGGCTACTTTGAGTCAACAAAAATACAATCATGATTATTAACATTTGATAGATTAATGCAGATGTTAAATCTTATTTACACTTTAATATCATTAATAATTTGATGCCACCTTTTGTCACATTTCCATGAATTACCAAACATGAATGCTCCACTATAGGGACTGCTAGCAAAATATAGCAGTAGAGTAGTGCTCCTGCATCAGTGTTGGTTCTTATTTTTCCCTTTGTTTTTTTCTTTTTTTTTCCATACAAATAATTCCTTGGAAATTACTAAATATTGCCAATATTCCATCCTCCTCTTGTCTGCTGCAGGCATTCAATTCTTGCCTGAATAAAGTTGTACGTGCTCTGGTAACCCTCTGGTGCCTTGTATGGGTCTTGGCAGTGAGTGTCAGCAGGCTGTTCCGTCATGGTGAGGGAATTTGATGGATGAGGTTGATCCTCTCCTCTCTTGATGCCCATTGACTGGATAACAATTAGGAGTGAGATCCTTGGAATGTTTTCCTCTTCCTAAGCAGGGGTCCCGGAGGCCAATTGTAGCATCCCTAGTTCCATCTTGGAAATCATTGTCGCCCTGTAAGAGCACCCTTCCAGTTGCCCAGATCAAGGCAGCAGGATTCAGCACCTTGAGTCCTGCTCATCAATGTTTGGAAGGACCAGTACAGCGACGCACATCCCATAGAATGCAATTAGTGAACCTGAGGAGATCTTCTGTCACTGGTTTGCTCCATGTAAAGCAAGTATATTAGCTGATACAGCAGTGATGGCCTTGATTGGCACTTGGCAATGCTATGCCAATAGGTTTCCTTGCCACAATGGCAAACTGCAGCCAGTTCCCTGTTCATCGGGAGCCTGTGGAGGAAGTGGTCCTCACTTGTTGGCAGGTAAATGTGCGAAGGCCTGTAAGTATAATTGTGGCCATTGCGGCTCAAGTACCTGCAGTTCTCCCTGGTATGCCTCCTTTCATCTTGTTCCACTTCAACTATGAAAACATGTTTGGGATGCATCTAGAACAACCCCCATCCTTAACTTTGCTTTCACTTTTTAGATTTCCAAAGGATAGTTCAGCTTTATTCGAGGTGTCCTGTGACTCACGAAGTCCCTGTGAAAATTAGGATTGGAAGAATTACTTTTTTTTGTCTGTTCCTGTTCTGCTAAAGTCCTGTAAATGCTTCAGTTACAGTCCACTTTCCAATGATGCAGGATCAATAATAGACAATTTTTTCAGGACGTTGAGAAACAAACTTATTATAATCAGTAAATAAATATTTTCCTTCCCCACATTATTCCAAATGTAAGTATTATTATAAAAATATCATGAATATTTAAAAAATGTAATATGAACATTATACAGTACTAGGAATGATGTGAACATTACAGCATCAATCCCACTGTGTGGTTCCTTTCAATTGGTGACAGAATACGACTAGGCCTCAGAGCCCTGCCACAGTATAGCAGTGGTGGTGATCTCTGAGATACTGGCAAAACATTGGAATTTCCCATTACCATTCCCATTCAATCTTCTCCATTAGCTCTGCCTCAAAAATTAGAAAAGGAAGGGCAAAAGATCCCAACCGTTGGCCACGATTTTACTTACCTTGGCAGGTCCGTGGCGAGTGACGTCGGTGATGGGTCCAGACCCCGCTCTCGGCTGCATTCCGCTCTGTGAAATGAATTTCCCTTGATAGGGCCCACCCAGCACATTTCACGGGCCAATTAGAGGAAGCGGGTCTGGTGAGATCTTTTCATGATGTGTCTTCGGCCGATTTCCATAAAAGGGATTGATTTTGACATTTGTGCTGTCAGTGCTTTACAGCATTGAAGTGCTGCAAAGACTGACAAGCGCTGCACAAAGGTGCAGGGCTGCATCCAGGTTCTCCCATGACTTCCTCCAGATGCTTATGGAAGAAGTCAGAGCAAGCAAGGAGGTTCTCTTTCCTTCCGATGGGCGGAAGAGACCTGCCCAGAAGTCCAAGACAATCTGGTTGCACATTGCAGAGGAGGGCACATGCAGGGATGTTATCAGAAGGACCTGGGCGGAGTGGCACAAATCTTTCAATTATCTCATTCGATCACGACACATTAGCACAAAGCTATGCTCGACCTCATCCTGCTGAGCCACTCTTCACATCCCCATCACTCTGCCTTCTCTACTGTACTCCTGTACATCCTTACTCACAACAACTTACCTTGCACCTTGCATCCATCTATATCTTCATTTTCACATCCCTATCTCACTAGCCACCCATCACACTCACCCTCATCCTAGTCCAATCATTCCAACTAACCACACACAAGGGTAGGCACTTGGGTATTTTATCCAATGTTCATGTAAAGTTTCTGCTAATGTGTTGTCAAACATTGAAACATTTATTTTCAACATGTGTTCTTGGACAGATTTGGATGCACCTTTGGAAGTAGCTTAGTGAGTTGCAGTGAATGGCGAGACAAAATGGCACCCCCCGCAACATTGGTGAGTGTGGAAGCAATGGCTTGGGCTATGTAAGGATGCTTTATTGTGTTGGTATGGGGTGGTGCCAACTTGGCTCATCATGTAGCAGCCAAGGTGTATAGCATCAACTGAAGTAAATCTGGCCATAGTGAGGCCATTTGTCCTGAGAAGCTTCAGGTGATTGAGGAGAAGATTGGTGTTATTGTTGCTGCTGCTGGTGTTGGGGCTGATCATGGTCAGATTCTGAGTACCAAGGTGAGACAGTATTAAAAAGGGCACCCATGTTGATGCAATAGATGGCAGATGAAGTAGAGATACAGAAGCATTCTGTCAATGATGAGAGAGCTCTTCCAAAGAGGTGATACTAAGTGGGAAGTGGAAAGCCTGCCGAATCTGTGTTGGAAATGGACTGAGAAACAACTTGTGGCTGAGGAAAGCGAAGATCTGTCAGCTGGGAGTTTTTACTGTATATTTGAAGCTGTTAAGGAATCAGCTGGAGCAATGTCCACTGAACTCCCGCTTCAGGTTGACAGCTGTGGTCCCCAAACAGCGTGGTTCCCGTGGCCATGAAGTTAAAATGAAAAGTTAAGTTTAAAAAGCCTGTTCATGATCTGTCATTAATGAGATTAATTGTATCCCCTGCTGCTGCCTGTCGGGTCTGCTCAGTGCTGACACACCTGACATTGAGAAAGGTGCGATGTGGCGGGTTGACAGCGGGGTCCTAGCCCACTATTAAAAAAAAACACTTTCCCATCCAACCCGCCATCGATCCTGCCCACTGACCCCTGGAAAATTCACCCCACTGTCTCTGAGTTGCAGAGACCAAGAAGATCCCAGGTTAGATTCCCAGTCCCGACTGGGTTAGCTGATCTCAGTTGGGGAAGTAACTGGTTGCAGTGCTCTTGGATTAGGGAAGGGAAAGTCAGACAGAGGTTTCACTCCTGGGGGTTCATCTGGATTTTGGACAATAGTGTAAAGAAGCCATTTCAGCTTGGTCACCCGCTAAATACCCCTCCCGATTATTTCCATTGGCTTCAACCAACACCTCCAGAGCAGCGCTGGAAAATCAGAGAACCTTTCCTGCATTACCTCTACCTGCCATTTTGACTGTTCAAATGGAATTCAAGAAAAATTCACAACCCCTTCAAGTGGTGCAGACTTTTAAAAAATGCTGTCAGTGATGCACAATGTCGCCGCCCACCTCAACCCCCACAATTGACAAACTGTCGATGAACAGCACGCATAACACTAGAAGCTCGCCAATTTTAATCAAATGTGGCACAGGCACCAATATCCTTCTCACACATGTGATTAAGAGTGTGGAGCAATCACTCTGATCATTTCTTGACCAACTACGGGCGCGAATAAATTTCTCCCCAATATGCATAAAATTAGCAATGTATCTCGAGCTCATCCAACCATATCCGTATGAGCTGGCATGGATGAATTAGTTGCCTTGCCTTTCTTTATGAGACATTAGAGTGATGAAAACTCCATCTGTAGAGATGCTATCCATTCCCACTGGATCTCCTGTGTCTGGACTAGCTGGCTTAAATCCCACCTTCATTGATCTCAGGAAAACTTGTATATCTTGGTGACATGTCTATATCTATCTTAATGTATTGTTTTGGCTGCACAATCTTAACTTCTGTAACATAGAAACATAGACACATAGAAAATAGGTGCAGGAGCAGGCCATTCGGCCCTTCGAGCCTGCACCACCATTCATAATCTTTCTTCTCTCTGTCGGAAATGCTTAAAAAAAAAGAACTCTGACACCTTCTACTACATAGGTTACTACAAGAACTTCGAAAGGAACTTTAACTAAATTAAGAACTAAAAAATGAAAGCTGAAGGTTGAGAACTAAGACTGAACTATATATGGGCTGGATTTTCAGTTTTGACGTTTTCGGGGCAAAAACGGAGGCAGGCAGGAAAGATACCACCCAGGGAATGTCGGTGCTCTGGGGAGAATTTTTTTGCCATCTGGGCCCTGCACCAGGGGTGCAGCGCAAAGGGAGGAGTTGTGCAACTTTTGCGGCGCAAGAATGGGAACCTCGCCAACTAAAGTGCGGGGCCGGGACTGCTGCGAGAGAGGCCTTGGGAGGGAAACACCCCCACCCCCCCATAAAATCACAAAAACATTCCAAAAATATTGCCCACACCACCACAACACAAATCACTACAAAAAAATAAAAGAATAAACACTGGACCTTAGCTTTTTTGCACTTTGTCGACCTCACCGCCGCCGGCATGGCTGGACCGCTCTGTTTTCCCTGGCGGTCATCGCGGGGCAAGCTTCGGGGCATATGGGTTGGGTGCGAGTCAAAACTCGCACTGGTGTTGCAACGAGAGGCGTTGCACACCCGGCACGGCTCTTTCCAGCGGTGCTTCTAAGCGCCGCCGCAAAACCCGACCGGAGGATTGCGACCAGACGCAGAAACCTTGCCGCCCCATTTCTCGCCGCTCCGGGGCAAAACCCGTAGCGCAAAGCACCCAAAAATCCAGTCCATAGTGTCAAAAATATGATCACATATGTCCTACATTTCTGAAAAAACATCTGCTTAATTCTATTGAGCAAACTGAATGATGCATATATTAGAAGAGTTCTGAAGTTAATCACCTCACACAGCCCTCTGGGTACAATGATGACCTCCAAATCAATGAAGGACCTTGACGTTCTGGTTCACTTATTTACTAACAAAGGGTCTCACACAGGTCCAGACAAGGCAGGACATATATATGTCCCCCTTAATGAGCCACCTCTGGTCTGTAGTCTTGATGGCATGTCTTGTATCACCGATAAGGAATGTTTTATTAGTGCATGCCTTCAATTAAGGCAATCTTTAGGGCAAATTCTCCTGCAGTCTGTGATGATTAACTTTACTGATGCTGCAATACATCTCTCTACAGGAAACTAATTCACACTACTGTAATCATAAAGCAATAATTCAATAACAATATACTAAATAAAATTGTAAATTCGTGGTACAAAATGAAATACAGTGAAAATATATTACTTTATGTCACGAGGTTTTTTTAACAGCTATCTATAAGGAAGTCCAACCAATGGAGCGACACCCAGTCTATGTCTGTAAACTGCATGCTGCAGTGTAACTGCTCCTGCCTCCCTTATTCCAGTGGCATCACAGATCCATGAAAATATGAGTCTATACTCCTGATGACTCATCCAACAACCGGAGACCGTTCCTTTGGTCTCCAGAAGCGGCCTCCTGCCACCATGCTGCAGAAGTTGGGATTGTTTGCCCTTGGGCCCAGCCTTCACCTGCATAGCTGCTATGCATCCCCACCCCCACCCCACCTCCCCCCCACCCCGGCGCCACTCCACCACGTTAAAATCGGGCCTACTGTTTATCTGGAACCAAAATCGTATTACTCCTACCACTACCCCACCAACCCCTCAATAAAACAGTGTAATGTTACAGAGATAAAATGTGTGTTGATAGAGAGAGGATGGCAGCAGTGACAGCTGGCATGTTTAGAATTTGTATTTTGAATTTCATCCTGGATTGTTGGCAGGTGGTGCAAAGAATTAATAAACCGTTTCAAAAGTCTCTTTTGGAGCATGTGAAAAGGCAGGACGTACAGACTAAATGGCTTATAGCATTGTCGCGCCAGCCTGTTATCTGTGACCTGCAGCATAAAGAGTATCCGAGATAGCAGATTAGTGCCTATGGTACACTTCACCCCTCTGGAGAACAGGACTGCCAGGCTAAAGAAAGAAACTCAGCTCATCAAAATTAGACAAAGACCCAGACATGCTCCGACACCTTCCCTCATGTTCAGTTTTATCCCACTCTCCAAAGCTACCGCAAACATCAGCAGGCTGGCACACCCACCATGTCAGAGATCACCACTGCTTCAACTCCCAGGACCACTGCAGTTTTTTTCCCAATGGCACGACTGACAATCTCGGGGGCATCTGTGACTGTGATCCGTGGTCATTGGCTACTGCACGCCTGTGCAAGAGCTGATTTTCTTTTTCTGGTACTTGGCCATTTATGTGGCCAATGTAAACAACAACTTGTGGTGATGCAAGGTGCAAGACTGGCATTTGTCTCTGGCTTGGGTGGGCTGAGTAGATCTTGCAGTGTTGGGCTACACACATCTTCCTCAGCCGGAGAGGAAGATCCAGTAGTCAGAAAATTAAAGTCGCAATAACAAGTTATAAATAATTATATTATCACAAAGTCGCACGGGTACGGGTGTTTTTATATTCCAATCGATGCTCTGCAATCTATTCTGCAACATAAGTAGAGCAGATCCAGAGCACCAAGAATTTATAGATATAGAACGCCTTCAATTTGAAATGATTCCGTACAGCACGAACTGGCTATAAATACAATAAGCCAAACCAGAAGCATGTCTGTTCCATTTAGAATGCTTAGTTGGATTTTCTGATGCATTCGAGAACTATGTGCCTGATGCTCAGGCATAAGCATATTGCGGTATAAATGCTGAGCAAATGGGGAATAATGTTCGAGACAGAGCCAGTGTTTTATTTGTTGATTTTGTTTGGCTTCTGTCTCCAGCTGTCCTCTGGTTGTTGTCTTATTACAAGCATGTAAGGCTGTTAACTATTTTGCATATGCTTCAATATTTTTGCATCATTTATTACTTGACTGAGCAGTGTTTGTACGCAAGGCAATAACGATAGTGCTTCTATCTCACATAGATGCTCACACTGAAAACCTACAGTGGCAAAATGCAGGCACCTGTGATGGCCAGCTTCAACTCATTAGGGGCAAGAGCGCAGCCCACCCTGCAGGAGGGATTGTAGCAGCTCATCATTCCATGCTCCAGCAGATCAGCTCACCTTGTGAGGCCATACCTTTGGTGTAGGTTGAGGTACTGTGCAAGGTTTGGTGGTTGGCTACAGTCCTGTCAAGCCCAACATAAGTGTCATTGGAACACTTGGATTTAGGGAGCAACACCATCCCAGGAAACTCCTGGGACTGACACTGGGGTCCACCGGTACAGACAGAGGAGCTTCTACATTCCCAGTACAATATAGGACATAGAATCATAGAAATTTACAGTACAGAAGGAGGCCATTTCAGCCCATCGTGTCTGCCCCGGCTGACCAAGAGTTATCCAGCCTAATCCCACTTTCCAGCTCTTGGTCCGTAGCCCTGCAGGTAATGGCACTTTAAGTGCACATCCAAGTATTTTTTAAATGTGGTGAGGGTTTTAGCCTCTACCACCCTTTCAGGCAATGAGTTTCAGACCCCCACAACCCTCTGGGTGAAGAAATGTCCCCTCATATCTCCTCTAAACCTCCCCCAATTACTTTAAATCTATGCCCCCTGGTTGTTGACCCCTCTGCCAAGGGAAACAGGTCCTTCCTATCCACTCTATCCAGGCTCCTCATAATTTTATACACCTCAATCAGGTCTCCCATCAGCCTTCTCTGTTTCAAAGAAAATAGACCCAGTATCTCCAATCTTTCCTCATAGCCAAAATTTTCCAGTCCAGGCAATATTCTTGTAAATCTCCACTGCACCCTTTCCAGTGCAATCACATCTTTCCTGTAATGTAGTGACCAGAACTCAGTCACTTCCATACCACACACACTTCCAGGGATCATGCAGATAAGGTGGGTTTTTTATGGCTAAAAACGGGGAAGCAGTGAGATGAAAATCAGATGGAGACCAGAACCACAGACATACCTCCTGGCTGCTCACTTGATCTATGAACACATCAACTGTTGAATTAGGGAATCTAGGACCACTGGATGCTGTTTCACAAAATCGCTTTCCACTAACCACTATTGAAAAGGGCATGTCCCCTTTAAGGGGCTGCAGGCTGCCTTTAAGCTGCAGCTGCCCTGCTGAATTACTCACCTTCCCAATTGGCAAGCTGTCTATGGGGAGTGCAATTAACACTGGCAGCTTACCAGTTATATGCTAATGAGGTTTGACCATGAAAATGCTTTGGGTCTCTCACTAACTGCAGCAGGTGGGCAAAGCAGATGCTCCACCCAATACCTATGAAAATCGACTCTGGCAGATTAGCACTCAAAGGTTTGAGAAGGAGAGCTCTGGCTAGAAGAACACAGTTCTGCACATGTACAATCATAGCAATGTCACCTCACCCATTCACATTGTGGTACTTATTTGAATTCCAATCCAAACAAATCCAGCCAATTGCTGCCCCATCAGTCTACTCTCAATGATTAGCAAAGCAATGGAAGGTGTCATCGACAGTGCTATTACGTGGAACTTACTCACCAATAACTTGCTCACCAATGCTCAGTTTGGATTTCGCCAGGACCACTCGGCTCCAGTCCTCATTACAGCCCTGGTCCAAACATGGACAAAAGAGCTGAATTATAGAGGTGAGGTGAGAATGACTGCCCTTGACATCAAGGCAGCATTTGACCAAGTGTGCCATCAAGGAGCCCTAGTAAAATTGAAGTCAATGGGAATCAGGGGGAAACCTATCCAATGGCTGTAGTAATATCCAGCACAAAGGAAGATGGTTGTGGTTGTTGGAGGCCAATCATCTCAACCCCAGGACATTGCTGCCCAAGAGTTCCACAGGGCTGTGTCCTAAACCCAACCACCTTCAGCTGCTTCATTAATTACCTTCCCTCCATCATAAGGTCAGAAGTGGGGATGTTCGCTAATGATTGCAGTGTTCAGTTCCATTCACAACTCCTCAGATACTGAAGCAGTCCATGCCCACATGCAGCAAGACCTGGACAATATTCAGGCTTGGGCTGTTAAGTGACAAATAACATTCATACCATACAAGTGCCAGTTGGGGAGTCTAGCCACTGCCCCTTGACATTCAAGGGCATTACCATTGCCGAATTCCACACTATCAACATCCTGGGGCTCATCATTAACCAGAAACTTGATCGGACCAGCCATATAAATACTGTGACAACAAAAGCAGATCAGAGGCTGGGTATTCTGCGGTGCGTGTCTCACCTTCTGACTTCCTAAAGCCTTTCCACCATCTGCAAGGCACTCGTCAGGAGTGTGATGGCATACTCTCCACTTGCCTGGATGAGTGCAACTCCAATAACACTCAAGAAGCTTGACACCATCCAGGACAAAGCCGCTTGCTTGATTGGCACCTCATCCACCACCTTAAACATTCACTCGCTGCATCACCGGCGCACTGTGGTTGCAGGGTGTATCATCTACAAGATGCATTGCCGCAACTTTCCAAAGCTTCTTCGGCAGCACCTCCAAAACCCGCAATCTCTACTGCCCAGAAGGGCAGGGGCAGCAGGTGCAAGTAAACACCACCACTTCCAAGTTCCCCTCCAAGTCACACACCCTGACTTCGAAATATATTGCTGTTCCTTCATTGTCTCTGGGTCAAAATCCTGAAACTTCCGACTTAACAACACTGTGGGAGTGCTTTCACCACACGGACTGCAGCGGTTCAAGAAGGCGGCTCACCACAGGGCAATAAATTCTGGCCTTTCCAGCGACTCCAACATCCCATGAATGAATGAAAAAAGAAAAGATTATGTTACACAAGTACCAGGCAACTGTGTCCACCATCCCAGGGATACTTACTCAGTCTTCACCGGCCCGAAGCTCATTTTGGGTGGGCTGCTGTCCAATGGAATGTTAATAAGGCCATTAAAATGGACTGGCCCTCCAACTGCAGTTCCAGCTTTCCGCTCTGGAGTTAAAATCCCCCATTTATTGTGTGCAGTTGCGAGTCTTCTATAAAGCCATTGCTCCTACTCTGCCTTCAGTCTTCTGTAGTAATACAGGATAGGACATATTGCAGCTGTAGTACTCGCCAGCAAATCTTCTTCACCCGGAAACATAAACACTCCAACTCATGTGGACATCAGCAGAGAATTTATTGTGCGAAGTGGAAAACATTACCAATCAACATTATGGCCCATTCACAAGCCCATAATTGCCATTATTAAGCACTAAAATAATGGCAGAGGATTAGTGTTAATAAATTATGTTATAACAGAGTGCAAAACTACGATTAGTAGCACAAACATCAGCTGACATTGCCATCACTTTTTTCCTGGTTTCCTGACCCTTTTAACATCAATCAGCTTGGGTGCTAGTAGTGGAAAACAAACCCTTAGATCAGTTGAATTGTTCTTTGTAATAGAGTGATGTTGCATTGCAATAAACTTAGTTTGGCCTGAAAGCAACCACTTTTTAGTGTTCTGTTTATGCCCTTAACATACAGATTACAGGTCATCCCCATCTTTATCCCAACATTAGTTAACATCATTTAAATGTAAAAGTTCTAGTCCATATTAATTTCAACTTGTGTCCCATTCAGCCTTCAAAAAAATGCTTCCTTCATTGTTCAAGCCAGTCAGGGAAGTTATCCTTCCTGGATTATCTGACCACATCTTGCTGGAAAAGGTGAATGAGTTCGCCACAGAATGTGGAGCTGACCCTGTTTCTGCATTGTGGATCAGCCATTCAGTTAACAACTGCAATGCAATCAAGATTAATTCCACACATGGGGTGGCAAACAATATTCCCACAGAAAGCGGCAACAATTGTGGGGCATGATAAAAATTCTTGACATTTTATGATTATAGGCCCAAAGACATCTTTAAGGATGATAAAATTGCCTTTTGATTAGCTGACCAAAGCAGAATGCTAGCTTTCATCAACAGAAAATGCATAGTTGGAGAAAAAAAAGCTCAGCAGATGATTTACCATTGTGGTTTGTGCTAGGATCACTGGGGAAGAAAGGAAACAGCTGGCCATTGGGAATTCCAAAACTTCCTCGATGCTTTTGTGGAGCTGTGACCTATAGAAAGAACAAGAAGGCATGGATGACTGCTACTGTTTTTGAGGAGGGCCTGTATCTCTTTGACCAAAGCATGGTATTGCAAGGCATAAAAGTCACCTTGATAGTGGGACACATGAGAAGTGTGTGGACCTCAATGAGATACAAGTTATGGGGTGAAATTGGTCTCGGGCAGTAGCGCAAATGGCCAAGTGGAAAAGAAAACCGGATGATGTGTAAAACGTGCGGCTGATTCACTATTGCCCAATAAATGGTTGGTATGAAAAGTGATTGTTGAATAATTCTCCAGGTAATCCAGATGATCCATTCATCACAGGGGTATCAGAAAGCACCATTTATTACCAACAACTGTTGGCACTCTAAATTCATCTTGCTAGCAGAGAAAGCATCTGCACCTGATGCACTATAGGATTCTCATCATAGGCAGTCCCCCGTATCGAGGATGACTTGCTTCCACGCCAAAAAGAGGATGAGTTCACATGTGTTTCAATGAAGGACCTAATATTCCAGGTCCCGAACTACATCTTAAAGAGTGGAAGATGCCTGTGCGTGGATTTTTTTAACGTGTGGTGGCCATTGCACACTAGTCACCACACGGGCTTGACAGAGCTAGGTCTTGATCCAGTAGCAAGGATTAAACAAGAAGAATGGAGACCAGCTCTGCTGCACGGACCGAGTGCGCAAACATATTGCATTGTGATATCGTATAGGATTCTACATAGGCACTGATAGCCTACTGTGAGCCAGTGGATCTCATTGAGAACATATGTTTTGTGTGGCAACTGCCAGAAGATATGGGTTTTGAATCCATTGTTGATGTTCTTAATAACAACAACAACCTGCATTTGCATGGTGCCTTTAATGTAGAAAAATGTCCCTAGGCACTTCACAGAGGTGTAATCAGACAAACAAAATGGATGTAGAGCCAAACAAGGTCATATTAGATTAAAAGCTTGGTCAAAGAGGCTAGTTTTAAGGAGGATCTTAACAGAAGAGAGGAAGGTGGAGAGGTTTAGGGAGGAAATTTCAGAGTGAATGGCCTTTATGACTAAAGTCATAAGAACATAAGAACATAAGAATTAGGAACAGGAGTAGGCCATCTAGCCCCTCGAGCCTGCTCCGCCATTCAACAAGATCATGGCTGATCTGGCCGTGGACTCAGCTCCACTTACCCGCCCTTAATTTCCTTATTGGTTAAAAATCTATCTATCTGTGATTTGAATACATTCAATGAGCTAGCCTCAACTGCTTCCTTGGGCAGAGAATTCCACAGATTCACAACCCTCTGGGAGAAGAAATTCCTTCTCAACTCGGTTTTAAATTGGCTCCCCCGTATTTTGAGGCTGTGCCCCCTAGATCTAGTCTCCCCGACCAGTGGAAACAACCTCTCTGCCTCTATCTTGTCTATCCCTTTCATGATTTTAAATGTTTCTATAAGATCCCCCCTCATCCTTCTGAACTCCAACGAGTAAAGACCCAATCTACTCAATCTATCATCATAAGGTAACCCCCTCATCTCCGGAATCAGCCTAGTGAATCGTCTCTGTAGCCCCTCCAAAGCTAGTATATCCTTCCTTAAGTAAGGTGACCAAAACTGCACACAGTACTCCAGGTGCGGCCTCACCAATACTTTATACAGTTGCAGCAGGACCTCCCTGCTTTTGTACTCCATCCCTCTCGCAATGAAGGCCAACATTCCATTCGCCTTCCTGATTACCTGCTGCACCTGCAAACTCACTTTTTGGGATTCATGCACAAGGACCCCCAGGTCCCTCTGCACCGCAGCATGTTGTAATTTCTCCCCATTCAAATAATATTCTCTTTTACTGTTTTTTTTTCCAAGGTGGATGACCTCACACTTTCCGACATTGTATTCCATCTGCCAAACCTTAGCCCATTCGCTTAACCTATCCAAATCTCTTTGCAGCCTTTCTGTGTCCTCTACACAACCCGCTTTCCCACTAATCTTAGTGTCATCTGCAAATTTTGTTACACTACACTCTGTCCCCTCTTCCAGGTCATCTATGTATATTGTAAACAGTTGTGGTCCCAGCACCGATCCCTGTGGCACACCACTAACCACCGATTTCCAACCCGAAAAGGACCCATTTATCCCGACTCTCTGCTTTCTGTTCGCCAGCCAATTCTCTATCCAGGCTAATACATTTCCTCTGGCTCCGCGTACCTTTATCTTCTGCAGTAACCTTTTGTGTGGCACCTTATCGAATGCCTTTTGGAAATCTAAATACACCACATCCATCGGTACACCTCTATCCACCATGCTCGTTATATCCTCAAAAAGTTCCAGTAAATTAGTTAAACATGATTTCCCCTTCATGAATCCATGTTGCGTCTGCTTGATTGCACTATTCCTATCTAGATGTCCCGCTATTTCTTCCTTAATGATAGTTTCAAGCATTTTCCCCACTAAAGATGTTAAACTAACCGGCCTATAGTTACCTGCCTTTTGTCTGCCCCCTTTTTTAAACAGAGGCATTACATTAGCTGTTTTCCAATCCGCTGGTACCTCCCCAGAGTCCAGAGAATTTTGGTAGATTATAACGAATGCATCTGCTGTAACTTCCGCCATCTCTTTTAATACCCTGGGATGCATTTCATCAGGACCAGGGGACTTGTCTACCTTGAGTCCCATTAGCCTGTCAAGCACTACCCCGCTAGTGATAGTGATTGTGGTCATGACGAAGGGCATTAGAGATGCAAAAATGTCAGAGTTGGAGCAAGGCAGAATTCTCATGACGTTGTAGGGTTGGAGAGGGATACAGAGATAGGGAGGTGTGAGGTAATGAAGAATTTAAAAATAAGCATGAGAATTATAAATTGGAGGTGTTGGGGTCTGGGAGCCAATGTAGGTCAAGGAGCACAGAAACGATGGATGAGTTTTGGTTGAGATTAAATATATGAGGGTAGAGGATTGGAGGCTGGCCACAAAAACACTGGAATAGTCGAGTCTGGGAGTGGCAAAAGCATGCATGAAGGTTTCAGCAATAGTTGGGCTGAGTGAAGGACAGAAGTGGACAATATCATGGAGGTGGAAGTAGATGGTCTTTGTGATGGAAAGGAAATTATGTTTGAAGCTCGGGGTCAAATAGGATGCCGAGGTTGCTAACAGACTGCTTTAAACAATGCCCTTTTCAGAGAGAGCTGTGTTAGGTACAATAGATTGCAATTATGTTGGATACCTAGGCTAGCTTGTACTGCATGCCTTCTCTGATCCTGAGAGATAGAGATGCAGATATAAAATGGTAGCCAACAGGATATCCAAAGGATCTCTTTAGGTAATTACAGTTCCTTCACCTAACACTCACAGATCATAGATGGGTTGCAACTTCAAGAAGGTATCAGGTATAATTAGCTACAATAATGAGACCAAAATGACATCCAGCTCCATTCACAACTCCAATAATGAAGCAAGTCATGCTAGCATACAGCAAGACTTGGACAACATCCAGGCTTGGGGTGACAAGAGATAGGTAACATTCAAACATAAGTGCCAAGTAATGACCATCTCCAACAAAAGAAACCCAAATTATTCCCCTGACCTTCATCAGCACCACTTTTGCTAAGTTCCCCACCTTCGACATCTGGGTGGTGGGTGTTACCATTGACCAGAACCGTAACTGGATTAGCTATATCAAAACCACAGCTGCAACAACAGAGCCGAGGCTGGGCACTCTGCGATGATTGTCTCACCTCCTGACCCTTCAAAGCCTTTGTATCATCTACAAGGTTCAAGGCAACTAAGGATGGACAAAAATGCAGCCATGCCAGTGTCATCCATATTCCATCAACAATGAAAAGTTAATGGCCATTATAATGGTTTCTTGGTTTACATTTGCGATCCAAGGCTAGACCAGATATTTTTAATTTTTTGAAATATATATATATACATTTTAGGAGAATGTATTCTCATAATGATTAAGGTGAGATATGTCAATATTAGGGAAAGAATACTTTCCACATTACTCTCAATGACAGCAGTAATTATTCCCAGGTTAGATCTAAGGGTGAATTCTGCAATGTGATGTCCTGCGGAGAAGCTTTGCTCCACAAGGCCTTGGATCATGGAATTGGGTGCTGATTCCTGTGCCCAATTTGCAGCACCCTAATTAAAATTAAAAAGTAAAATTAATCACCAAAAATATGGCATGTTTGAATCAGTGAATATTAATCTCTGTGCTTGATAGCTCCTGCTGAGCAAGGCTCCGCATATCCTAAACTTCACCCTGCATTTGGATGCAAAAAAATCTCCATGTACTCTACCCAAACAATGTAACACCATTGTATAAATGCACCCTGACTACTTTGGTGAGCCCACTTCTTATGAAAAAAATCATTTGTCATTTGTTTTGCGTGAGACTGGTCCGCGTTCTGTTGAGGTGCAACCCATCTGACCTGTACAAGTCCCACCTCCTCCAGACCCAGTCCCAATGCCCCAGGAATCTAAAGCCCTCTCTCCTGCACAAATTGTACTGAATTATTTGCAGTTTTGTGCTGCAGACATGAGGTGAGATTATACAGTACATTTCAGGCAGCCTTACAACCAATGGGAAGAGGAAATTTTCATCAACCCTGTCTATGCAAGCATCACATTAAAGTAAAATAACAGTTTGCTAGCACTTTTGATCTTTTTCATTTTTAGTATAGTATCATATAGTTTTGTTCATAGTGAGGCCTTTGTTGGATGCTTGATAATAGGGGATATTCAATTGATGTAACATAGAAAACAAAGAAGTGGTATCCTGACAATTGTCCCCAATACCTAGATTTATAACTTTTAAAGAAGATACCAAAACATTTTGTATGGGAAAAAAGCTTATAAACTAGCAACAGCATCTGACTTGTCGAAATTTATTTTCTTACCAGATATTTTTTTTCAAAAAAGTATTTGTATTGATTTTGTGCTTTAGTGCATATAACAAAACCACCATGACATACATTTCAAGCAAGTAAGTCGATAAATCATACCAAATGACTATAGAACTGGCAGGATAGAGCAGATGAATGTGTGGTTGGAGAAATGGTTTAGCAGAGAGGGCTTTATATTTCTGGGGCATTGGGACCAGTTCTGGGAAGGGTGGGACCTGTACAGGTCAGATGGGTTGCACCTCAACAGAACCAGGACCAATATCCTCATGGGAGAGTTTGTTAGTGCTGATGAAAAGGTTTAAACTAATTGATGGTGGGATGGGCACCAGGACGTAGCATTAGAAAGGAGAAACAAAGTACTCAAAGGGATCAAGAGAGATAGGTAGCAGTAGAGTAAGAAATGGTATGGTATTAGGTGGGGTCAGACGAAGAGAGAATACAAAAAAGTCTAAGACAAGTTTACAGTGCACGTGTGTAAACACACAAAGTGTGGTAAACAGGGTTGGTGAGCTGCAGGCGCAAATAGTCACATGGGAATGTAATATTGTGGTGATAACGGAGACCAGACTCAAAAAAGGGCAGGATTTGGTACTAAATATTCCTAGATGTAAGGTGTTCAGAACATAAGAACATAAGAATTAGGAACAGGAGTAGGCCATCTAGCCCCTCGAGCCTGCTCTGCCATTCAATAAGATCATTGCTGATCTGGCCGTGGACTCAGCTCCACTTACCCGCCCTCTCCCCGTAACCCTTAATTACCTTATTGGTTAAAAATCTATCTATCTGTGACTTGAATACATTCAATGAGCTAGCCTCAACTGCTTCCTTGGGCAGAGAATTCCACAGATTCACAACCCTCTGGGAGAAGAAATTCCTTCTCAACTCGGTTTTAAATTGGCTCCCCCGTATTTTGAGGCTGTGCCCCCTAGTTCTAGTCTCCCCTACCAGTGGAAACAACCTCTCTGCCTCTATCTTGTCTATCCCTTTCATGATTTTAAATGTTTCTATAAGATCCCCCCTCATCCTTCTGAACTCCAACGAGTAAAGACCCAGTCTACTCAATCTATCATCATAAGGTAACCCCCTCATCTCTGGAATCAGCCGAGTGAATCGTCTCTGTACCCGCTCCAAAGCCAGTATATCCTTCCTTAAGTAAACTGCACACAGTACTCCAGGTGCTGCCTTACCAATACCCTATACAGTTGCAGCAGGACCTCCCTGCTTTTGTACTCCATCCCTCTCGCAATGAAGGCCAACATTCCATTCGCCTTCCTGATTACCTGCTGCACCTGCAAACTCACTTTTTGGGATTCATGCACAAGGACCCCCAGGTCCCTCTGCACCTCAGCATGTTGTAATTTCTCCCCATTCAAATAATATTCCCTTTTACTGTTTTTTTTCCAAAGGTGAATGACCTCACACTTTCCGACATTGTATTCCATCTGCCAAACCTTAGCCCATTCGCTTAACCTATCCAAATCTCTTTGCAGCCTCTCTGTGTCCTCTACACAACCCGCTTTCCCACTAATCTTAGTGTCATCTGCAAATTTTGTTACACTACACTCTGTCCCCTCTTCCAGGTCATCTATGTATATTGTAAACAGTTATGGTCCCAGCACCGATCCCTGTGGCACACCACTAACCACCGATTTCCAACCCGAAAAGGACCCATTTATCCTGACTCTCTGCTTTCTGTTCGCCAGCCAATTCTCTATCCATGCTGATACATTTCCTCTGACTCCGCATACCTCTATCTTCTGCAGTAACCTTTTGTGTGGCACCTTATCGAATGCCTTTTGAAAATCTAAATACACCACATCCATCGGTACACCTCTATCCACCATGCTCGTTATATCCTCAAAGAATTCCAGTAAATTAGTTAAACATGATTTCCCCTTCATGAATCCATGCTGCGTCTGCTTGATTGCACTATTCCTATCTAGATGTCCCACTATTTCTTCCTTAATGATAGTTTCAAGCATTTTCCGCACGACAGATGTTAAACTAACGGGCCTATAGTTACCTGCCTTTTGTCTGCCTCCTTTTTTAAACAGAGGCGTTACATTAGCTGCTTTCCAATCCGCTGGTACCTCCCAGAGTCCAGAGAATTTTGGTAGATTATAACGAATGCATCTGCTATAACTTCCGCCATCTCTTTTAATACCCTGGGATGCATTTCATCAGGACCAGGGGACTTGTCTACCTTGAGCCCCATTAGCCTGTCCAGCACTACCCACCTAGTGATAGTGATTGTCTCAAGGTCTTCCCTTCCCACATTCCTATGACCAGCAATATTTGGCATGGTTTTTGTGTCTTCCACTGTGAAGACTGAAGCAAAATAATTGTTTAAGGTCTCAGCCATTTCCACATTTCCCATTATTAAATCCCCCTTCTCATCTTCTAAGGGACCAACATTTACTTTAGTCACTCTTTTCCGTTTTATATATCTGTAAAAGCTTTTACTATCTGTTTTTATGTTTTGCGCAAATTTACCTTTGTAATCTATCTTTCCTTTCTTTATTGCTTTTTTCGTCATTCTTTGCTGTTGTTTAAAATTTTCCCAAGCTTCTAGTTTCCCACTAACCTTGGCCACCTTATACGCATTGGTCTTTGATTTGATACTCTCCTTTATTTCCTTGGTTATCCACAGCTGGTTATCCCTTCTCTTACCGCCCTTCTTTTTCATTGGAATATATTTTAGTTGCGCACTATGAAAGAGCTCCTTAAAAGTCCTCCACTGTTCCTCAATTGTGCCACTGTTTAGTCTGTGTTTCCAGTCTACTTTAGCCAACTCTGCCCTCATCCCACTGTAGTCCCCTTTGTTTAAGCACAGTACGCTCGTTTCTGACACAAGTTCCTCACCTTCAATCTGTATTACAAATTCAACCATACTGTGATCACTCATTCCGAGAGGATCTTTTACTAGGAGATCGTTTATTTTTCCTGTCTCATTACACAGGACGAGATCTAAGATAGCTTGCTCCCTTGTAGGTTCTGTTACATACTGTTCTAAGAAACAATCCCGTATGCATTCTATGAATTCCTCCTCCATGCTACCCCGTGCGATTTGAGTTGACCAATCGATATGTAGGTTAAAATCCCCCATGACTACTGCCGTTTCTTTTTCACATGCCTCCATTATTCCTTTGATTATTGCCCGCCCTACCGTGAAGTTATTATTTGGGGGCCTATAAACTACGGCCACCAGTGACTTTTTCCCCTTACTATCTCTAATCTCCACCCACAATGATTCAACATTTTGTTCATTAGAGCCAATATCATCTCTCACAACTGCCCTGATATCATCCTTTATTAACAGAGCT
Source organism: Pristiophorus japonicus (assembly GCF_044704955.1). Taxonomy (NCBI): domain Eukaryota; kingdom Metazoa; phylum Chordata; class Chondrichthyes; family Pristiophoridae; genus Pristiophorus; species Pristiophorus japonicus. The sequence continues at coordinate 137,557,017 of NC_091990.1, read as the reverse complement.
ACCCCACCTCCTTTCCCTTCTTGTCTATCTTTCCGAATCGTCAGATACCCCTGTATGTTTAATTCCCAGTCTTGGCCACCCTGCAACCATGTTTCTGTAATGGCCACCAAATCATACCCATTTGTAATGATTTGTGCCGTCAACTCATTTACTTTATTTCGAATGCTGCGTGCATTTAGGTAGAGTGTTTTAATCCTAGTTTTTAAACCATGATTTTTAGTTTTGACCCCTCCTGCAGCCCTTTTAGATTCAGTGGCCTTTTTGTTTTTTGCCTTGGGTTTCTCTGCCCTCCACTTTTACTCATCTCCTTTCTGTCTTTTGCTTTTGTCTCCTTTTTGTTTCCCTCTGTCTCCCTGCATTGGTTCCCATTCCCCTGCCATATTAGTTTAACTCCTCCCCAACAGCAGCAGCAAACACTCCCCCTAGGACATTGGTTCCGGTCCTGCTCAGGTGCAGACCGTCCGATTTGTACTGGCCCCACCTCCCCCAGAACCTGATCCTATGCCCCAGGAATTTGAATCCCTCCCTGCTGCTATCCTGCATTTCCTACTCTGACTAGCACGTGGCACTGGTAGCAATCCCGAGATTACTACTTTTGAGGTCCTACTTTTTAATTTAGCTCCTAGCTCCTTAAATTCATCTCGTTGGACCTCATCCCTTTTTTTACCTATGTCGTTGGTACCAATGTGCACCACGACAACTGGCTGTTCTCCCTCCCTATTTAGAATGTCCTGCACCCGCTCCGAGACATCCTTGACCCTTGCACCAGGGAGGCAACATACCATCCTGGAGTCTCGGTTGCTGCCGCAGAAACGCCTATCTATTCCCCTTACAATTGAATCCCCTATCACTATCGCTCTCCCACTCTTTTTCCTGCCCTCCTGTGCAACAGAGCCAGCCACGGTGCCATGAACTTGGCTGCTGCTGCCCTCCCCTGATGAGTCATCCCCCTCAACAGTACTCAAAGCAGTTTATCTGTTTTGCAGGGGGATGACCGCAGGGGACACCTGCACTACCTTCCTTGCACTGCTCTTCCTGCTGGTCTTCCATTCCCTAGCTGGCTGTGGACCCTTCACCTGCGGTAAGACCAACTCGCTACACGTGCTACTCACGTCATTCTCAGCATCGTGGATACTCCAGAGTGAATCCACCCTCAGCTCCAATTCTGCAACGCAGTCCGTCAGGAGCTGGAGGTGGAAACACTTCCCGCAGATGTAGTCGTCAGGGACACCGGAAGTGTCCCTGAGTTCCCACATGGTACAGGAGGAGCATATACGTGACCGAACTCTCCTGCCATGACTTAACCCTTAGATACCCTTAAATTGGCAACAACAATGTTAACAGGTTACTTACTGATAGAAAAAATAAAAAGAAAAGCTACTCACTAATCACCAGCCAATCACTTACCCCCTTGGCTGTGACGTCACCTTTTGGTATCTTTCTACTTCTTTTTTGCCTTCTCTCCCCGCTGCAGCTGCACCGGCTGGCCTTTATAGGCCTCACCAACGCCACGAACTCCCGCCGCTCGGAGTGCCGCCACCTCTCGCTGCCGCTGGGCCTTTATAGGCCTCACCAATGCCATGAACTCCCGCCTCTCGGACTGTCGCCGCCTCTCGCTGCCGCTGGGCCTTTATAGGCCTCACCAACGCCAGGAAAGGTAGTGACGGAAAGAAAGGAGTCGGGGTGGCAATTTTAATTGAGGAGAATATTATAGTGCTGGAGAGACATGATGTCCTGGACGGGCCATGGACAGAATCTATTTGGTTAGAGTTAAGAAACAATAAAGGTGCCATTACATTACTAGATGTATTCTTTCGGCCACCAACTCTTGGAAGAATAAAGAGGAGTAAATTGGTATGCAAATTACAGAGAGGTGCAAGAATTACAGAGTAGTTATAATGGGGGACTTCAACTATCTTAATAAAGACTGGGATAATGATAGTGTAAAGGGCAGAGAAGGGGAAGAATTTCTGAAGTGTGTTCAGGAGAACTTTGATCAGTACGTTTCCAGCCCAACGTGGAAGGAGGCATTGCTGGATCTGATGAATGAGGTGGGCCAAGGGGAGCAAGTAACAGTAGGGGAGCATTTAGGGAACAGTGATCATAAGGTTTAGATTAGCTATGGAAAAGGACAGGGAGTAATTTAGAGCAAAAATATTTATTTTTGGAGGGAAGGCAAATACCAGTGGGTTGAGAAGGGATCTGGCCTGGGTAAACTGGAATCAAAGATTGGTAGGCAAAACTGTAATTGAACAATGGGTTGCCTTTAAAGTGGAGATGGTTGGGGTACAGTCGAGATACATTCTAATGAGGGGGACAGACAGGGCAACCAAAGTCAGGGCACCTAGATGACGAAAGAGATAAAGAGTGAGACGAAACAGAAAAAGCGGGCGTATGACAGATGTCAGATTCAGAATACAAGTGAGAACCTGGCTGGCTGGCTGTGGGCAGGTAGGCCTGCAGATGCAGAGAGCGAGCGAGGGGTCAGTCTGGGGGAGGGATCGCGGGGATGTGGTCATGGATCGGCTGACTCGAGAAGTCGCAGTGTAGGTCGGGGATCAGCAGACGGATATCAGGAATCACGAGAGGGCAAGATCGGGGATGGCGCATTGCCGGGGATCATGGCGGGGGGGGGTCATCCGGGGATCGGCGGGGGGAAAGAGAGGATCGAGGCCGGCCATCAGAGGGTTATGGCTGGCCTCAGCACTCAGCATCATCAGTGGAGTAGGGGGGAGGCCTCATGGTGGGGATTGAAGGCCGGGGGAGGTAATTGGAGGCCTCATGGTGGGGTCCTCGATTGCCAGGGTTGGGTTAGTTAAGGACCCTGGATCCAAGAGGTAGGTATAAAGCCATTTACTTCCTGTATCCAGCAATCCCTGCCTTGGTTTAACTGCCGGGTTTCATGAATCGTGTGAAACCCGTCCACATGCAGTTAAATTCAAAATGGAGGTTAAAAAAGAAGCTTCCAGCCTCATTACAATATTTAAATTGATGTACCGCCCTCTGGGAGCGGGTAGGTTGCCCACCTCTGTTAAAACCGGAAGTGGCCGGCTTGGAGGCGGGATCAGGTCAAGAATCCCATTTTTAACAATTTAACTGCCAACGCACTCCAAACCCACTTGTATTTTTTTAGGAGAAATTTCCGGCCATTGAGCTTTTTGATGAGGTAACAGAGAGGATTGATGGGGGCAATGTGGTTGATGTAGTTACATGGATTTCCAAAAGGCGTTTGATAAAGTGCCACATAATAGGTTTGCAAGCAAAGTTGAAGCCCATGAAATAAAAGGGACAATGGCAACATGGATACAAAACTGGAGCAAGGTATACAGTGGTGTTTCCCAGGGTTCAATACTAGGAACACTGATTCTCTTGATATGTATCAATGACTTGGACTTGGGTGTACAAGGCACAATTTCAAAATGTGCAGATGACACAAAACGCGGAAGTATAGTGAACAGTGAGGAGAATAGTGATAGACTTCAAGAGGACATAGACAGGTGAAATGGGCAGATGCATGGCAGATTAAATTTAACGCAGAAAAATGCGAAGTGTTACATTTTGCTCAGAAGAATGAAGAAAGGCAATGTTAACTAAAGGGTATAATTCTAAATGGGGTGCATGATCAGAAATTCCTGGAGTATGTGCACAAATTGTTGAAGTTGGCACGGCAGGTTGAGAAAGCATTTAAAAAAGCTGAAAAGATTTATAAGAATGGTTCTGAGGATGAGGGACTTCAGTTACATGGATGGACTGGTGAAATCTGGAGTTGTTCTCCTTAGAGCAGAGAAGGTTGAAGGAGATTTGATAGAGGTGTTCAAAATCATGAGGGGTCTAGACAGAGTAGATCGAGAGAAACTGCTCCCATTGGCGACATGAGAAAACCTTTTTCTGCAGCGATTGGTTCGGATCTGGAATGCACTGCCTGAGAGGATGATGGAGACATTTTCAATTGTGGCTTTCATAAGGAAATTGGATAAATATCTGAAGGAAAAAAAATTGCAAGGCTACAGGGAAAGAGCGGGGGAATGGGATTAGCTGAAGTGCTCTTGCAGAGAGCCGGCAAGGGCTCAATGGGCGAATGGTCTCTTTCTGAACTGTAACCATTCCATGTTTCGAAGATTCCAAAGACAGCTACATAGTGCCACAGTGGTGCAATCAATTGTAATACATCTGTCACTACATACAATTAATTTATAATATTCAGGTTATACCCGCTCTGAAGTTAATCTGAACAAATTTCACATTTATGAACACCTACTTCTCGTTCCAGGTGAACTCCTTTACAAACCACTCCTGCATCTCCCACATTGTCCATATGCCCGACACGAGACTCCTAAAGCAAGCGCTCTACTCAGAACTCCTACACGGCAAGCGAGCCGCAGGTGGGCAGAGGAAACGTTTCAAGGACACCCTCAAAGCCTCCTAGAAAAAATGTAACATCCCCACTGGCACCCGGGAATCCCTGGCCCAAGACCGCCCAAAGTGGAGGAAGAGCATCCGGGAGGGCGCTAAGCACCTCGAGTCTCGTCACCGAGAGCATGCAGAATTCAAGTGCAGGCAGCGGAAGGAGCATGCGGCAAACCAGGCTCCCCACCCACCCTTTCCTTCAACCACTGTCTGTCCCACCTGTGACAGAGACTGTAATTCCTGTATTGGACTGTACAGTCACCTGCGAACTCACTTTTAGAATGGAAACAAGCAAGTCTTCCTCGATTTCAAGGACTGCCTATGATGTTACATCCATCCTGGTGTCCATCCCACCATCAATTAGTTTAAACCCTTTCCGTCAACACTAGCGAACTCTCCCATGAGGATATTGGTCCCGGTTCTGTTGAGGTGCAACCCGTCCGACCTGTACAGGTCCCACCTCCCCCACAACTGGTCCCAATACATTTCCCAAGGGAATAAGGAGTTATGGGGACCGGGGAGGGAAGTGGACCTGAGTCCATGATCGGATCAGCCAAGATCATATAAAATGGCGGAGCAGTCTCGAGGGGCTGTATGGCCTACTCCTGCTCCTATTTCTTATGTTATGTTCTTATGATGAAGATGACGAAGCAGCTTTAAAAACATTATAGTTGAAATAGTCAAGGTACACAAGGAAGTGTTCTCAGCAACCACTGTTCCCACCAAAATCAAATACATCATCATCATCATAGGCGGTTCCTCGAACGAGGATGACTTGCTCCCACATGGGTTCCCAAATGTTTCAATGAAGGATCTGATATTCCAATCCTGAACTCCAATTGAAGGGGTGGAAGATGCCTGGGCATGGATTTTTTTAACGTGTGGTGACCGTTGCACATCAGCCATCACACGGGCTTGACAGAGCTAGGCCTTTATCCAGTGGCCAGGGTTAACCAGCATGACTGGAGATCTGCTCTGCTGCATTGACCTAATGCGTACACATATCGCAGTATCAATACAAATCATAGTAAATCAAATATACCCTGTGGCTAAAAGCTCAACTTTTTGCAATGAGCTTATCAGTTGATGTATTAAAAAAAATGTACAATCAATACTGCATTTATACTCCCAGAAATTATATCACAATACATGAAACACAAAAAAATGCAACAATAATTAAGTAATGTGTGTTTTGCATTCCAATTGCTTCCACTAATAAAGCATCAAAAAATCAATACAAGTTAGTATCTGTTGTAGAGATTAGAAATATATATAAAACTAGGCATTAGGCACCTGCTGGATATTTAAACTCATATAAGACTAAAGGTGACCACATACAAAATGGCTGCCCAGACATGATGGGAAATCAGGTAGTCAAGCTGTGAACTATTGACTGATCAATGGCCGAGCAATAACCCTGTGAGGCCCACTATAGGAATGCCTTGGATGCAGGATAAGAATAATAAGGAGAGAACCCATCTTTCCTGTAAACAAGGGTCATAAACCAATTAATTCCCCAGGAGGAAAGAGATAAGGAACCCATACAAGGCCATAAACCAATTAATTCTCCAAGAAGAAAGAAATAGGGAGAAAACCTATCTCCTGTAGTAAAGTCATCAATCAGCCCAAGCTGACAAGAACCGAACATATGGTTCCTGAGACATCAGGGGAATTCTATTGGGTTAAAAGAACCTATATGTAATCTATAATCATTGTGATTGGCTTGTGTCCAGCCGTGATGGGCTGTGTAACTGTAGTAAACTGTTTGTAACTGTTGTGAAACATATAAAAGTGCATGTAACCCTTTGTTCTGTGGAGAGAAGCCTGGACTCAGTCTTGTGATTTCCTCTCCGCTAAGCGTTAATAAAAGCCACGACGGCGTTGGAACCGACTCTGAGTGTTGAGTGATTCTTCTAAGAAAACACTAATGCTAACAATGGCGTAGTCGACGGGATTTCCCGGAGTCGCTGGACGCCCTTGGAAAAACCCGGGTGAGTATAAAAAACAATTTTTAAGTATAAAGGGTGCGGAAGGTGGAAGCTGGTTGATCGACACGAGGAGATGGTCTAATATCTCAAACGCCTAGCCTGAGCCTGAATTAAGAGGACTTTTGTCCCACGTGATGGCCAGGAACCAAGTAGGCGTAGGGAACACACTTAGACCGTGGGATCGTGATACCGAGAGACATCTTCCGGACCCAGTAGTGTAATTTGAAATACCCCTGGGTAGAACCAAGCGGTGTACAGCGGCTAACGGAATCCAAACCTGTGAACAGGGTCGGACCAACGGGCAGAGCGGTGGTAGGTAGTCGTTAAGGTTAACGTAGAGCACTGTGGGAATTGCTTAAACGCGTTTTTAAGAATTGTATAAGTGTGTGTAACAGCAGAACTTGTGACCTGACAGTAGCTAGGACTCGGTTTACTACAAGTTACGCTAGGTAGAAAGCGGACCTCTGAGAGTAGATTCCTAACGATACTAGTCCTACCCAGGAATGGCCATGAAAGCAAGTAAACTCGAGTGGGGATCAGAAGGATCCATTACCCGCCATCTGGCGGAAAAAACAAAAGAAGCTAATCGAAAAAAAAAAATGATTAGCTCAGGGTGGAATCCTCAGGAACTACCAGCAAAGCAAAGGGAATTAACATTGGAAACTAAGATTTAAAAAAACTGACGGTGATTGTCTTAAGTGAAGTATGGAAGAGGAATAGAGCCGGCCAAAGAAAAAAAAAGATTAATAGGAAAGAAGAGAGACTGTTGTAAATGTCTGGTCGTTGAGTGAGAGTCTCTGTGTGATTTTGTGACTGCGGAATGAATTTTTCTGAAAGCCTGGTTGGAAGAGGAATGCAAGTGACTGTTTATTTTAGCTAGCCCTTTGTAGTGTTGTCCTGTATGTGGGAAGTTTTAAGACATTTAAGTTAGAAACGCAGGTGTGGATTTATTCGGATGATAAGTTACGGAGCTAGGAAAGTAAACAAATGTATAAAGGATAGGTTTGTTGAGCAAAAGATTTATTTGACACGCTCACTTACTTGCCGAAAGAAAACATGCAATGATTGATTGGGTTGAAAGACATAAATTTAGTCTCGGAATGAGATAAAGAATGCTTTAAAAAAAAAGAGCTTCTAGCAAAAAAAAAAGTTTTAAATAAAGATTGAAATTACAAAGTTTGAATTGGGATTTTGAGATATTCAGAGAAGGCACAGAAAATACTGAGGTGGATTCAAAAAAAAAATTATTAAATTAAATCTGATCAGGTCAAATTTCTGGGCGAGTGGCGAGCTATCTGCGAAGGTGTAAAAGGAACTTTTGGAAAATGTTAAAAACAGCAAGCTTTAGTAACGACTTTGAAACTGGAGCATTTTGAGATAACGAAAGGCAGCCCTCAAATTCTCAAAGCTGGACTCCATTCCAGTTATGGAGAAAAAGAAAAAGATAAAGACGCCACTTTGAAAGTAAACAAATGATTTTAAATTCACAACTTTATGGAGTTACGAACCCTCCGTGTAAAATACAAAACCTAATTTGAAGAAAGAAAAAAAAAGATGCAACAGACTAAATGGAAAAAGACATAACTTACTAAATACTAGTTGATGTTTGCTGTGAAAAAGATATTGGTTTAATTAGAAGGAAAAAAAATTGGAATAGGTAAAAAACACTCTACATGGATTCGAATTTTAAATTATGAGAAAGTTTCAATGCAGTTTGAAAAGATTTCCAAAATGGACAGTGTTTATCAAAAAAAGTCCCGAACAGTCTAAACAAGCAGAAGGGTTTTGAAGATAACGAGGAGAAAGAGAGAAATTAAAAAAAAACAGAATTGAATTTCAGTAAACAAAATTGCTATTGTATGTGTGGTCTCGTTTTAAAACAATTAAAAAAAAATTATTTGGCAAGTACTTGAATTAGAAGTTAAGAAAACATTGGAGTTTACTCGAATGATTTATGCTGTTTAACGGATTCCCAATTTCGAAGCCAGTTTTGAAGGCACAAAGACTTTTTTTTTCAGATGATTACGTGAAGTCACGTAATGACATCAGGTCTTCTTACAAACCTGGAAAGGAGTTAACCCTTTCCATTGACAGCTGTTTTATACTGAACATTATTAATTTGAATTTCTTAATGGAAAAAAAAGACTCACCTAACAGAGGAAACAAAAATAAAAACAGAACTAGCTTATGTAATTGAAGAGTTAAAAGCTAAGATAAACAGGCTGGAAGAGATAATGGGACTAGACGGATAGTGCAGTGCGCAGCCATAGCACCATCACCTATGGCAATAGAGCCAATGTACCCCACGGTGGGTAGGTGTAGTCCACAAACCCAACCTAATGGTAAAGCAGACAACGATGTTCGGAGGAATAGCTTTGGCCTTGGTCATAGGAGTTTGGGTAATATTTAAGTGGGTAAAGACACTGGCGCACACCTCACAGATTCAACTCGAAATGGTTTGATTATAACCTTGTGCTTCTGATTTTGCAGGGTGACAGGGACACTCGTAGAGCAAAAACTTAACCCCTGGTGACGACCAGGCCGTCTGTTTAAAATTACAGATAATACTTACCGAAATGGGAATACGAACGGCGATACTCGTAATATGGACAGCCCTGCGACATACACGGACCCTGGGCAATACCGACGGACAGCAGAGCACGCTGGAAATAAACAACTACATGAACTATGGAGTCTTGTTTAATTTAACGGATGGAATGTGCATCCCAGCAGCCAAGGACTGGAGCAAGGACAGGACTTATTTTAATGCATGGTTACAAGTGAATCCTAATAAGAATCCTAATAAGAATAAGAGTATGTGTACAGTGCTCCACGGGTATAAGGAGCAGATGCATTAAACGGAGGGATGTCAAAGGGCCCGATGAATGTACTTTCGGCATAATTTGCACGCCTCCGGGACAATCCCAGCAATCGGTCATCCGCAAGAAGGGAATGGGGCTGTGTGGGTATTACGAGGAGGCGGGGGCGGCTGCAATATCATTGTATGTATGTTTCTCACCCCCTCCAACACCGCGCCCCATAAGAACCACTATATTGCCCGAGGAACTGCCCTGTCCCATAACTACTAAGGGACCAGAGAATGGGATCGTAATGTACAATGAAGGGGAACTGTTGTATGATAATGTTAAACATGAAATTGTGCCTGTTCTGATCAATATTTCAGGCATCCAGATGCCGGAATACTGTACCGAAAATTCAAGGAAAATGTACAAAGTATTAAGTAAAGTTGTAATGCAGCAGGCTGCCGATACAATGGGTGCCAGTAGGTTCCGGGGACAGGGGTTAGCCCCCAGGATGAAGAGGGAAATAGTTAACGATGTTGCTACCGTTTTCAATACAGGGACCTCCGTAGTGAACTCGATAGACATACAAGGATTAAATGAGAGGGTGGAACAGCTTAGAGGGGTGATGAAGGGGTTATTAGAGAGGGTGGAGCAGAACCAGGAAGACCAAGCCAACCTAGGAAAGGAGGGTGCCGAAATCCAGTTGGATGGCATCTCAGTCCTGGAAGCTCACGCCAGAACCATCAATCACCTCATTGATAGAGAAAAGGAAGATACAGGAAAACAAAGACAGGGGCAACTCTGTCACGCTTATGGTCTGTGGATGGTGGGACAGATCCACCACAACCTCGACCAGATCCAACGCGGGGAAGTACCCGATTGGATAGACAGTTCACATTTAGCTCAGTTGGCTAACCAAAGGGGGACACTGGATAATTGTACTCTGAAGGGACTGACCCGAGTATACCCAGCAATTCCAGATTGCCAGATGGGTAGGACGACCGGGATAGGGATAGTCCTGATGATCCCTATAGCCACGCCGGACTCAGGTCCGCTCCCCCTATACCAACTAGAGAATATCCGAGTAATACGGGAAAACGTCTCCATACGCTACTACCTGACCACCACCTCTGCCGTTCATCGAAACAACATACTTACCGGGATTTCCCTAGCAGATTGCAAGCAAAGGGGGGAAATCACAGTATGCCCTCACCCGGTGGGCCGAGGGGAGCTAGACGAGTGCGGGTTTAACCGAACCGACGGGTGTGTACTAGAAATAGTGCCCGCACACATGCACTTCGCGAGGGCAGGCTACGGAGGGAAGGGAAGATACTGCGTCTCTACCACAGAGTGTTCATACCAGTATAATGACCTGCAGTGCCCTATACCACAGCCAAACTTTTGCTTTACACCACTACGACCTGTCGCGATCGGGCAAGCGCATATCACACAGGTTAGGCGCCGGAAGTCCGAAGTTATTGAGGTAACCGATCAGCTCCATGATCATTTGCAGGATTATGACGAACCAGATCAGGTCCCTATCCCACATCTAACCGAAGTATTACGAGAGTTGAGGCTCAAAGTGGGTCAATCCGTAAAGCTCTATCACCAACTACAAACTAAAATCAAAGTACTGGAAGAAGATACCGAGGTAGACTTACAAAGTCAGAGTTGGTGGAGATAGGTCTGGGACTGGGGAATAAATGTGAACATCCACCCATGGATTCGAATAATTTCACATATACTGGTCGGGATACAATTGATCTTAGCAATAACATGGGGCGGAATGGCCTGCCAGGCATGCAGACACCACGCACAGCGAAGACGGACAAATCACCGTTCCCCAGATACTAAACAAGCCTGTTTGATAAGGGGGCAGGAGGATTTAGCCTTTGTCAATTTGATTTAAGCAACCGGGACTCCTGAAACCGCGTGACTGGCCAGCACGTTGAGGCAGGGAGTACCGGGCCGTGCACAAAAATCTAATAAAGGTCGAATGGTCGGTTAAAAGGGGACTAGGTCTAGTCCCTTTACCGAAAGGGGGAATTGTTGTAGAGATTAGAAATATATATAAAACTAGGCATTAGGCACCTGCTGGATATTTAAACTCATATAAGACTAAAGGTGGCCACATACAAAATGGCTGCCCAGGCATGATGGGAAATCAGGTAGTCAAGCTGTGAACTATTGACTGTTCAATGACCGAGCAATAACCCTGTGAGGCCCACTATAGGAATGCCTTGGATGCAGGATAAGAATAATAAGGAGAGAACCCATCTTTCCTGTAAACAAGGTCATAAACCAATTAATTCCCCAGGAGGAAAGAGATAAGGAACCCATACAAGGCCATAAACCAATTAATTCTCCAAGAAGAAAGAAATAGGGAGAAAACCTATCTCCTGTAGTAAAGTCATCAATCAGCCCAAGCTGACAAGAACCGAACATATGGTTCCTGAGACATCAGGGGAATTCTATTGGGTTAAAAGAACCTATATGTAATCTATAATCATTGTGATTGGCTTGTGTCCAGCCGTGATGGGCTGTGTAACTGTAGTAAACTGTTTGTAACTGTTGTGAAACATATAAAAGTGCATGTAACCCTTTGTTCTGTGGAGAGAAGCCTGGACTCAGTCTTATGATTTCCTCCCCGCTAAGCGTTAATAAAGGCCGCGACGGCGTTGGAACCGACTCTGAGTGTTGAGTGATTCTTCTAAGAAAACACGAACGCTAACAGTATCCAAGCAAATGTTACCGCTATCAGGAGAGTTTCATTCTCAGTTACCTCCTGAACCATAAGTAACACTGAGCAAGGAGATAATATTGCAAAATAGATGAAAATTGACATTACACACATCTGCATGAAGTTCTCTCATTCATGAAATATATATTATGCACATTATTCAATATTAAGCACATTTCTTTTGAGAACTTAATTTTTTCCTAGTCATAGTTGAGAGGTGAGATGAATTCCATGGCGTATATGTTTTCATTTATTTTAATATCTAGTTTTAGGATACTATAATGATAAAGCAATGGAGTTAATACTCATCAGAATTGTTGTATTAGAGTCAAAAAAGTATTTCATTTTGTTTTACCTTCCCTTCAAAGCTTTATATGAAGTCACTTAAGTGGCAGGTATTTAAAATATTGATTTTTAGATAAATCTTAATTTCTGCTGTAACAAAGTCATAGAATGAACTTTTCTCATATAAATCACACATTATTGAATTCAGGAACTAATCCAATCAATTCAGTTGCTGGATTTATCATTAGAAATGTAGGGCTAAACTTTCCTTTCATTTTTGGTGGGTTTTCGACGATTTTCTCGGCGGTACAGCCGTTTTTCCGCCCAGCGAAATTTTCCCCCTTAGCTTTTCAATGGTATGGCCCAAATCTCAAAATGCCCGCCGGGACCAAACCGCCGACGTGCACTGCCGAGAAAATCACCAGGGCGTAAGTTTGGCCTCAACGGAAGCCCATCCAGATGGCTGAGGGAACTGCCCTGTAAAAGCTGCTTAAACAGGTAGGGAGGTGAGTACTCTGCAAAGAAAGGTAAATTAACGGTTCTTTATTTTTTTAATTATAAAACAGCAATTAGCTTGGGAATGTTTTTTAACTTTTTTTTAGTGAAATTGTTTTTTTAAAGATTCCCTCCCCCCCCCTCTCTAAGCCCAACCGCAGCCTCGAACTAAATTTTTAAAAACATTTAAAGAACCGCCCCTTTACCCGCCGAGAATAATGGTGCAAGATCCATTTTCTCGCCTGGTGATTATCTTTAACTTAAAAGTGGAAATTTTCACCAACGTTACTTACAAAACGTTAGCGTTTTTTTTCTGGGTGGGCAATCGGACGTTGATGGGCTCTCGGGAAAGTCTAGCCCATAGGAACAAATGAACAGGATTAGCCTATTCAGCCCCATGAACATTCCACCATTCAATTAGATCATGGTTCATCTGCATCTCAATCCCATTTACCCACCTTTGCGCCATAACCTTTGATATCCTTTTATTGATGTCAGTCTTCAAATTTCCAATTGACCCAACATCCACAGCTTTTTGAGGACAGAGTTTGAGATTTTCACTAGCCTTTGCATGAAAAGATGCCTGGTGATTTCACTCCTATTGGCCTAGTTCTAACTTTAAGATTATGGCCCTAATTCTTGATTTCCCCACCAGAGGAAATAGTTTCTCTATATCGATCCGATTGAATCCCTTTATCATTTCAAAGGCCTCAGTTAGATCACCCCGCAACCTTCTAAATTCAAGGGAAATCAAACCAGGTTGATGTAACCTGCCCTCATAATTTAACCCTCTAGGCCTTGGCATCATTCTGCTGAATCCACATTATATCCTTTCCAAAGCCAATACATGTTTCCTGAGGTTTGATACCCAAAACTTAATGCAGTACTCCAGGTGGGGTCTGACCAAGGGTCTTTACAATTGAAGCATCATTTCCTCAGTTTGTATTACAACTCCCTTGAGGTAAAGGCCAGAATTCTATTGGCCTTTTTGATTAAAGGGGTGCGACAAAGGTTGCCACAAAAAAACATTTTAAAAATGTTTTACATTCCTGAATGTGGAGCGATGAGGAGCAAGTGTGTTCTCCCTGAAACACTGAAACAGCAGGCCACTGACGATCACCACTCGACCTCCCTACACCCCCCAAACTCACCGTGAGCTTGGTGCTGGCATCTCCGCCGGCCTACTTTCATCCTTTTCACGTCCAATGTATGGCTTCCTGTGGTACAGGTACAATTTCTGCACCCCAGCAGTCTGATGACAGAAGAGGATCCATCTCACATATTCATCAGTTTCGGTGCAACATCCATTGCTGTCAGTGGCCTCACGCCCAAAGTTAACTGTCCCTGATAGAATTTTTCAAAACATCACTGCTATGTTTGCAGAGTAAATCTTTGTTCCTTTTGGTGAGGCATTTGATAAGCAGTCCAGAATATGAACTATAGCCTCACATCACCACCGTGTCAATATCAAATAAATGATTACTTTCAAAATTACTACATTTATTTGATAGCAACAAGATAGTTAGAAAATAATAATCAGATTGGGTAGAGTCAGCATGGATTTATGAAAGGGAAATCATGTTTGACGAATCTGTTAGAGTTTTTTGAGGTTGTAACTAGCACAATAGATAAGGGGGAACCAGTGGATGTGGTGAATTTGGATTTTCAGAAGGCATTCGATAAGGTGCCACACAAGAGGTTATTAAACAAAATTAGGGTTCATGGGATTGGGGGTAATATACTAGCATGGATTGAGGATTGGTGACCGGACAGAAAACGGAGTAGGAATAAACGGGTCATTTTCAGGTAGGCAGACTGTAACTAGTGGAATACCACAAGGATCAGTGCTTGGGCCTCAGCTATTCACAATCTACGTCAATGATTTGGATGAGGGGACCAAATATATCCAAGTTTGCTGATGATACAAAGCTAGGTGGGAATTTAAGTTGTGAGGAGGATGCAAAGAGGCTGCAAGGGGATATAGACAGGCTAAGTGAGTGGGCAAGAACATGACAAATGGAATATAATGCGGAGAAATGTGAAGTTATCCTCTTTGGTGGGAAAAATAATAAAGCAGATTATTTTGTAAATGGTGAGAGATTGGGAAATGTTGGTGTTCAGAGGGACCTGGGTGTCCTTGTACACGAATCACTGAACGTTAACTTGCAGGTACAGCAAGCAATTAAGAAAGCACATGGTATGTTGGCCTTTATTACAAGAGGATTTGAGTATAAGAGTAAATATGTCTTATTTACATATAATTGCAGTACAATTATATAGAGCCCTGGTGAGACCACACCTGGAGTATTGTGTACAGTTTTGGTCTCCTTACCTAAGGAAGACTATACTTGCCATAGAGGGAGTGCAACGAAGGTTGACCAGCTGCCTGACCCGCTGAGAGTTCAAGCATTTTCTGTTTTTATTTCAGATTCCAACATTCGCAGTATTTTGCTTTTCGGTCCATCTCCGACTCTCCCTTTCCCTTCCTTGACTTCTCTGTCTCCATCTCTGGGGCTAGGCTTTTGACCAGTATCCACTATAAGCCCACTGACTCCCACAGCTACCTGGAATACACTTCCTCCCACCCCGCATCCTGTAAGGACTCCATTCCATTCTCCCAGTTTCTTCGTCTTTGTTGCATCTGCTCTGATGACGCCACCTTTCACACTAGTGCCTCTGACATGTCTTCCTTTTTCCTCAACCGAGGATTCCCCTCCACCATGGTTAACATGGCCCTCGACCGTGTCCATTCTATTTCCCACACTTCTGCTCTTACCCCTTCCCCTCCCTCTCAGAACCACAAGAGGGTTCCCTTTGTCCTCACCTTTCACCCCACCAGGCCCCCGCATTCAACCGATCATCCTCCGCCATTTCCGCCACCTCCAGCGTGATCCCACCACCAATCACATCTTCCCCTCCCCCTCCCCTCTCAGCATTCTGAAGGGATCACTTCCTCCGCGACATCTTGGTCCATTCCACAATCACTCCCAGCACCCCATTCCCTTCCCATGGCATCTACCCGTGCAAGCGCAGGAGATGCAACATCTGCCCTTTTACCTCCTCCCTTCCCACTATCCAGGGCCCCAACTACTCCCTCCAGGTGAAACAGTGGTTTACTTGTACTTCTTTCAATTTAGTATACTGTATTCACTGCTCACAATGTGGTCTCCTCTAAATTGGAGAGACCAAGCACAGATTGGGTAACTATTTCGCGGAACATCTCCGTTCAGTCCGCAAGTGTGATCCTGAGCTTCTGGTCACCTGTCATTTTAATTCCCCGTTCCACTCTGATCTCTCCACCTTGGCCTCCTAAACGAAGCTGAATGCAAGCTCAAGGAGCAGCACCTCATTTTTTGTTTAGGCACTTTACAACCTTCTGGACTCAACATCGAGTTCAAAAATTTCAGAGCGTAGCCACTGCCAATCTTTGGCTCCCTTCCGCACCACACCACCCCCCGCCACCGCCTCCTCCCGCCTCACCCTGCCACCGCCTCACCCTGCCACCATCTCCCCCCGCCACCGCCTCCCCCCGCCACACCACCCCCCGCCAACGCCTCCCCCCGCCACCGCCTCCCCCCGCCACACCACCCCCCGCCAACGCCTCCCCCCGCCACCGCCTCCCCCCGCCACACCACCCCCCGCCACCGCCTCCCCTCGCCACACCACCCCCCGCCAACGCCTCCCCCCGCCACCGCCTCCCCCTGCCACACCACCCCCCGCCACACCACCCCCCGCCACCGCCTCCCCCCACCACAACACCCTCCGGCACCGCCTCCCCCTGCCACACCACCCCCCGCCACCACCTCCCCCGCCACACCACCCCCCGCCACCGCCTCCCCTCGCCACACCACCCCCCGCCAACGCCTCCCCACGCCACCGCCTCCCCCCGCCACACCACCCCCCGCCAACGCCTCCCCCCGCCACCGCCTCCCCCCGCCACACCACCCCCCGCCACCGCCTCCCCCGCCACACCACCCCCCGCCACCGCCTCCCCCCGCCACACCACCCCCTGCCACCGCCTCCCCCCGCCACCGCCTCCCCCTGCCACACCACCCCCCGCCACACCACCCCCCGCCACCGCCTCCCCCCACCACAACACCCTCCGGCACCGCCTCCCCCTGCCACACCACCCCCCGCCACCACCTCCCCCGCCACACCACCCCCCGCCACCGCCTCCTCCCGTCACCGCCTCCCACCGCCACCGCCTCCCCCTGCCACCGCCTCCCCCTGCCACACCACCCCCCGCCACCGCCTCCCCCGCCACACCACCCCCCGCCACCGCCTCCCTCCGCCACCGCTTCCCCCCGCCACCGCCTCCCCCTGCCACCGCCTCCCCCTGCCACACCACCCCCCGCCACCGCCTCCCCCGCCACACCACCCCCCACCACCGCCTCCTCCCACCACCAGAGGCTATGTTTTTTCTCTTTGTCTCCAACAGCAGCTGGTCATTATTCCGTCATTCACACCCTATCTTGACTAATCCTTTTCTAACTCTGGCCATTACCATTTCAATTCAGTCCATCATTCCTTTTGTCTCTCTAATCTCTCCTGCCTTCCAACCTATCTCAGAACTTTCCTTTTCTTCTTTCTTCCCCTCCCCTTTTCAGTGCTTCTTTAGAGTGTGCTCGTTCCAAATACTAGCCAGTTCTGATGAAGGGTCATTGACCCTAAACGTTAAATCTGCTTTTCGCTCCACAGATGCTGCCTGACCCGTTGAGATTTCCAGCATTTTCTGTTTTCATTTCAGATTCCAGCATCCGCAGTATTTTGCTTTTGTGTTCACCAAACTGATTCCTGGGATGGAGGGATTGTCCTATGAGGAGAGATTGAGTAGACTGGGCCTATATTCTCTAAAGGTTAGAAGAATGTGAGGTGATCTCATTGAAACATACAAAATTCTTACAGGGCTTGACAGGGTAGATACAGGGAGGATGTTTCCCCTGGCTGGGGTGTCTAGAACCAGGGGTCACAGTCTCAGAATAAGGGGTCGGCCATTTAGGACTGAGATGAGGAGAAATTTCTTCACTCAGAGGATAGTGAATCTTTGGAATTCTCTACCCCAGAGGGCTGTGGAGGCTCAGTCGTTGAGTAAATTCAAGACATAGATCAATAGATTTTTGGATATTAAGGGAATCAAGGGCTATGGGGATAGTGCAGGAAACTGGAGTCGAGATAGAAGATCAGCCATGATCTTATTAAATGGTGAATCAGGCTCGAGGGGCCAAATGGCCTACTCCTGCTCCTATTACTTATGTTCTTATGTTCAACAGCATTCCAATTAAATGTCAAATAAAAGAACCTACAAAATTGGATCGAAAAGAAAAACAGAAACTGTCACACATACAGAAAGAATCTATGCAAGGGCTGCTCACTTTGGGTGGTTGCTTCTTTGACCCGAATGTGACGAGAGACAGCTGTGATTAATACACTGAACTAACTATTCCTTCATGTTAAATCAGTTTGCTCTTATAAATGGATCGGGATGAAGCCATTACCATTATGGTTTTCAGTTGATAAGCAACACAATGTTCGAACAGATCAAGTAACCTCCAGATTTTCTTCAACTGAGAGCCATTCCAAACTAATTATATGACAAAATCGCTCTCAATAAATTTCCTAAACATCTTGTTAAGGTTTCAGAAGAAAGAGTCATGAATTTTAAGTGGGATCATGCTGAATAAGTGGCTCTGTAATTACTGTCTGGGATTTACTGTTGTTTTGATAGTATACATTCATTCTCAATAGGATGACGATAGGTTGCACCATTATTTTAAATTAATTTTTCATTTTTGTAGCAACGGATTCATGTTAATCTCTAGAGCCTCTCTGGTGTCGGAAGAGACTATAATACCTAGATTTAAAATTGTTTCTAGGCTATTGAAATGGTAAAGAGTTACTATCTGCAGCAGTGAAAAAGCTTTGAATCAGTGTCAGCCTCAGACTTCTTCCAATTTATTATATATAATTAATCAATGTTTTGAACTGTTGCACCATGCTAAGTTGACATGGTATTGGTTTGATCATATTTCATAAACAATTCACTCAATTTCCTTTGATTTGGCACCAAAGTGTATGGGGACAGTTTCCTATCATTGCTCCCTATATATGCCTATTTCTGCAACACTAAATTAAAAATAAGGGCAAAAACCCATGGAGTTATGGCATTGGAATCTCAGCTCTGAGGCAAATAGAATGCTGAAGTCTGGTTCAGCCTGAGATAGTGACCAGGGAGAAGGGTGTAACCAATGGTAAGGGTTCAGAGTTTGTGGCGTGGGCCGGAATCAATGGCTTGTACCAATGCAATCAGAAAATCTGGCTCATCCAAGACTGGATGTTGGAAAAGCAGTCCAACAACACCAACAACAACAACAACAACTTGCATTTATCTATAATGCCTAAACGTCCTAAAATTTGACACCGAGCCACGTAAGGAAATATTAGATATAAAAAAAGAAAATGCTGGAAATCTCAGCGGGTTAGGCAGCATCCGTGGAGAAAAACAGAGTTAATGTTTCAGGTCGATGACCCTTCATCAGAACTGGCAAAAGTTCAAAATTAACAGGTTCTTAGAGAAGTGCATGGGGCACTGAATGGGGGAAGGGAGGCAAGAAGAAAAGGGAAGGTCTGTGATAGGATGGAAGGCAGGAGAGATTTGAGAGACAAAAGGGATGATGAGCAAAATTGAGATGGTAATGGCACGAGTTAGGAAACAAAAGATGAGTCTAGGTAGGGTGTGAATGACGGAATAATTACCAGCTGCCATGGGAAACACAGGAAAAAATAAAAATAAAGATAAAAAGCTGGGGGAGTGGGTTTAAAAAAAAGGGAGCAAAAGGAACAAAATATGGGCCGAGGTTATGGTTTGAAATTGTGAAATTACTGTTGAGTCAGAAAGGCTGTAAAGTGCCTAAACGAAAGATGAGGTGCTGTTTCTCGAGCTTGCGTTAAGCTTCATTGGAACAGTGTAGGAGGCCGAGGATGGAGAGGTCAGAGTGCGAATGGAGCGGAGAATTAAAGTGATAGGCGACCGGAAGCTCGGGGTCATGCTTACGGTCTGAACAGAGGTGTTATGCAAAGTGGTCACCAATCTTTATTTGGTCTCCCCAATGTAGAGGAGACTACATCGTGAGCAGCAAATACAGTATACTAAATTGAAAGAACTACAAGTAAATCGCTGTTTCACCTGGAAGGAGTGTTTAGGGCCCTGGAGAGTGGGAAGAGAGGAGGTAAAAGACCAAGTGTTGATTCTTAAAAGAAGTGCAAGGGGCACTGAAAGGGGAGGGGAGGAACGAACAAAAGGGAAGGTTTGTGATAGGGTGGAAGGTAGTAGAGATTTGAGAGACAAAAGGGATGATGGGCCAAATTGAGATGGTAATGGCACAAGTTAGGAAAGAAAAGATGAGTCTAGATAGGGTGTGACTGGCAGAATAATTAGGAAATATTGGACAGGTAACCAAAATCTTGGTCAAATAGGTAGCTTTTAAGGAGCATTGTAAAATCACTGGCCTCCCACATTCTACCCTATGTAAAATTGAGGTAATCCAAAACTCGGCAGCCCATTTCCTAACTCGCACCAAGTCCTGCTCATCCATCACCCCTGTGCTCGCTGACCTACATTGGCTCCTGGTTAAGCAACGCCGCGATCTCAAAATTCTCATACTTGTATACAAATCCCTCCAAGGCCTCTCCCCTCCCTATCTCTGTAATCTCCTTCCGCCTCACAACCCTCCACCACCCCTCCCGCCCACCAACCCGAGAATTCTGCGCTCCTCAAATTCTGCCCTCTTGAGCATCACTGATTATAACTGCCCAACCAATGTTGGCCATGCCTTCAGCTGCCTGGGCCCTAAGCTTTGGAACTCCCCCCTAAATCTCTCCATCTCTCTACCTCTCTTTCCTCCTTTAAGACACTCCTTAAAACCTACCACTTTGACCATGCTTTTAGTCATCTGTCGTAATTTCTTCTTATGTGGCTCGGTGTTATTTGTTTTGTTACATAACATTCCTGTGAAGCGCCTTGGGACATTTTACTATGTTAAAGATACTACATACATACAAATTGTTGTTGTTGTTGAGAGAGAGAGATAGAGAGGTTATGGGAGGGTATTCCAGAGCTTTGGGCCTAGACGACTGAAGGCACAGCCACCATGGTGCTGCGATTAAAATCAGGGATGCGCAAGAGGCCAGAATTGGAGTACGCAGTGATCTCGGGGTGGGGGTTGGGTGGAGGGGGGTTGGTGTGGGTGTTATGGGGCTGAACGAGGGAGGAGCAAGGCCATGGAGTGGTTTGAAAATAAGGATGAGAATTTTCGAATCGAGGTGTTGTCGGACCGGGAGCCAATATAGTTTAGCGAGCAGAGGGGTGATGGGTGAACGGGACAGTGCGAGTTAGGATACGATCACCAGGGTTTGGATGAGCTCAAATTTATGGAGGGTGGAAGATGGGAAGCCACCAAGTGAAGTGGTCGAGTGATGTGGTGGAGACATAAAGCTGAGTAAAGTTAATATACAAGTGAAAACTAACGTGGCGGATGATGTCACCCAGCATGTAAAGAAGAAAGAAGCTTGCACTTATATAACTTCAGAATGTCGCAGAGTTTCACAATGAAGTATTTTGAAGTGTAGTTTCTGTTATGCAAAGATAACCCACGGCTTATTTTTTCTACTGCAAACCGTCTTCTTAAACCCTTCTCCCCTGTCTGTTCCATGCTCACCTCCAACAAGTGTGAGGAGATCAGGGACTTTTTTGTCTCAAAGGTTGAGACCATACAATCAGCTGCCTCTGCTACTTCCCTTCCTTCCCCAGCTCACCGGGCCAAACTTCCTCTCAGGCTTTAACCCTGCCCTAGCCCTGAACTCGCATCTTTCTGCAGATTCTCTCCGATATCCCATCAAGCCCTCTGACCCACTTCCTGCTCCCTCGCACCTATTCCCACTAAACTTCTGACCACTCACTTTCTTTTCTGGCTCCCATGTTAGCTGATATTGTTAACAGTTCTTTCTCCTCAGGTACTGACTCCTCTCCTTCAAATCTGCCGTCATCACCCTTCTCCTCAAAAAAAACCTTTGACCCCTCTGTCCTTCTTGTGCCATCTCCAACCTATCTTTCCTCTCCAAAGTTCTTGAACGCATGTCGCCTTCCAAATCCATGCCCATCTTTCCCGGAACACCTTGTTTGAATCCCTCTAATTTCTGCCCCTCTCACAGTACCGAAACGGCACTTATCAAAGTCACAAATGGCAACCTTTGTGACCGTGAGAAAGGTATCCCTCCTCGTCCTTCTCGACCTGTCTGCCGCCTTTGACACAGTTAACCACTCCATCCTCCTTAAACACCTAACCACCATCGCCGAGCTGGGTGGGACTGCACTCGCCTGGTTCCATTCTTACCTATCGAATCATAGCCAGAGAACCACCTGCAACAGCTTCTCTGCCATCTTCCGCATCATTACCTCTGGTGTCCCCCAAGGATCTATCCTTGGCCCCCTTCTATTTCTCATCCACATGTTGCATTCGAGTACAAAAGGAGCGGGCCTGAGCATGGCGAGAGCAACCGAGCAGCGGGGAGTACAAAGGGAGCTAGCTGCAGCAGCCCACCAACCTGGGAGAATAAGAAGTTAAAAAAAAATCAAAGTGTAACATTACAGTCAAGCAGGGAATTGATTGGTTGGTGAGTTTTTCTCTCTTTTCTTGGGCATTGGTTTAAATTAAGAGCCGGGATTAAAAACTAAACGTTAAAAACTTGAGAACTTAATTAAATACATTAGAGATGGCAGGACAGGCGATGTGTCACTGCTGCTGCATGTGGGAGCTGGTTGACCCCATTGAGGTCCACGGCGACCACATCTGCAGGAAGTGTCTGCAGCTCGAGGAACTTCGGCTCCATGTTAATGAGCTGGAATCCGAGTTGCAGACACTGCGACACATCAGGGAGGGGGAGAGTTACCTGGACGCTGTGTTCCAGGTCACACCCCTTAGATTAATTAATTAAAATTTGGTCCATGGTCAGGGACAGGAGGATGTGACCATGAGTGGAGCAGGTATGGGGACCAATAACCTAGTGATGGAGGAGCCTCAGCCCTTGCAATTGTCTAACAGGTACAAGACTTTTGCTTCCTGGACGGACGAAAGCAAGGACTGTAGGGAGGAAGAGCAAACTGACCACAGAACCATGGTGCAGGGGATCACTCAAGTGTGGGGAGTAAAAAGAAATGTGGTAGTGGTACGGAACAGTATAGTTAGAGAGATAGATAATGTTTTCTGCAGCCGAGAGCATAAATCCCAAAGTCTGTATTGCCAGGGTTAAGGACATTTCCTCTGAGCTGGAGAGGAACTTGGAGTGGGAGGAGGAAGATCCAGTTGTCGTGGTCCACGATGGTACCGATGACATAGATAGAACAAAGAAAGAGGTTCTGCTGAGGGAGTATGAGCAGCTAGGGGCTAAATTAAAAAGCTGAACCACAAAGGTAATAATCTCTGGATTACTACCTGAGTCACAAGCAAATTTTCACAGGGTAAATAAGATCAGACACATGAACGCGTGGCTCAAAGACTGGTGTGGGAGAAATGGGATTCAGTTCATGGGGCACTGGCACCAGTACTGGGGTAAGAGTGAGCTGTTCCATTGGGACAGCTTCACTTGAACCATGCTGGGACTAGTATCCTGGTGAATCGAATAACTAGGGCTGTAGAGAGGGCTTTAAACTAAATACTGGGGGGGGGGGAGGGTTCAGGTGAGTAGAAATTTTAAAAGTCAAAGAGCAAGGAGAAGGCAAAAGAGCAGAGTAGCTGGGGGGGCAATGATAACCAGAGTGTAACAGGAAGGGACTGAATGTATAAAAACAAGAGTTTATCAGAAAATAGGGTCAAAGCAGGGAAAATGGTAAAAAGACAAAATGACAAGCTCTTTATCCGAATGCACGCAGCATTCGTAACAAGATAGATGATTGGACGACACAAATAGATATAAATGGATATGATCTGATAGACATTACAGAAACATGGTTGCAAGGTGGCCAAGGCTGGGAACTGAATATTCAGGGGTATCTGACAATTCGGAAGGAGAGACAGAAAGGAAAAAGAGGTAGGTAGCCCTGTTAATTAAGGATGAGATCATTGCAGTAGTGAGAAATGATATTGGCTCTGAAGATCAAGATGTAGAATCAGTTTGGATGGAGATAAGAAATAATAAGGGGAAGAAGTCACTGGTGGGCGTGGTCTATCGGCCCAATAATAATAGCTACACTGTTGGACAGAATATAAATCAAGAAATAATGGAGGTTTGTAAGAAGGGTACAACAGTAATCATGGGTGATTTTAATCTTCATGTTGATTGGACAAATCAAATTGGCCAAGGTAGCCTTGAGGAAGAGTTCATAGAGTTCATCCGGGATGGTTTCCTTGAACAGTACATTGCGGAACCAACCAAGGAGCAGGCTATCTTGGATTTGCTACTGTATAATGAGACAGGATTAATAAATGATCTCATCGTAAAGGATCCTGTAGGAAAGAGTGATCATAGCATGGTTGAATTTCAAATTCAGTTGGAGGGTGAGAAAGTTGGATCTCAAACCAGTATCCTGATCTTAAATAAAAGCAATTACAAAGGTATGAAGGCAGAGTTGGCTAAAGTGGACTGGGAAAATAGATTATAGTGTGAGACAGATTGATGAGCAGTGGCAGACATTTAAGGAGATATCTTGTAACTCTGAACAAAAATGTATTCTAGTGAGAAGGAAAGAGTTTAAGAGAAGGGAGAACCATCTGCGGCTAACTAAGGAAGTAAAGGATGGTATCAAATTGAAAACAATGGCATACAAAGTTGCCAAGATTAGTGGGAGGCCAGAGGATTGGGAATTTTTTAAAAAAACAGCATAGCACAACTAAAAAAAATAAAGAGAGAGAAGATAGATTATGGGTTCAATTTTCCCCAGCTATCTGTGCCGTTTTTTGACGCGTGACACTTTTTTTGGCGTAAATTAAAATATCCAAGTTTCCCCCAAATTTCTGTGCCAGTGTAACTTAGTTAGTTCTGATTTTTTTAGGGAAGGATTTTTTTGCATCGTAACCTGATGCCAGCGCCAGTTTTTCATATTTAAACAAGTTTGGCCATCTTACAATTTTCCTAGGATGGTGTATGTGACCAATCCCAAAAAACCTTCTGAGCACTTAAGAAAATCCAGTGCACATTACAAAATAGTTGCAGAAAGATGCCATTGTTTTTATGCGATATTTTGGAGGGAGTGAAGAAGACAAAGTTTATGCATCATGAAACTTAATTGTTTCAAACTCTAGAGGGAGAAAATGGAAGTTTAATGCAATTCTTTAATTTTGGATTTTTTTCAAAGCGCCACGCCATCAGTGAACGTCTCCTCACCAGGCTTGAGGGTCAGAGCGTCGGCCGGCAGAATCACTCCCTTGCCCGGACACAGGGGCTCGGGGCTTGGCTTCAAAACAAGCCCAGGGGTTGGGGGCTGTGGGATGGGGGTGGGTGGAAGCCGAACTGAAGGGATGAGAACCTATACATGGTGCAGCAACTTAAAAGAAGCCCGGGGCTGAGGGTGGATGCCGAGCCCCTGTGTCCTGGCAAGTGATCAATTCTGCTGGCTGAACCTCGAGCCCAGTGAGGAGACATTCGGTAGGTGGTGGGGTGGTACTGCGTTGCTGCAAATGTCCTCATTGAATGCCCAGCTTCCCATTCTAAGCAAGTCTACTGGGCATGCGCAGACCAGGGTGTAGTCCATACTAGGGCGTCAACCTTGGGGAGAGAGAGAGGGAAGAAGCTTTAATTCCTTGTCCTGCAGTTTTGAGCTTCTTGCAAAGCTACAATTTAATTATGAGGGCAATATTGACAATGCCATACCTCATGCAAGCCTTCTGTATGATGGTGCTGTGGAGAAGATGATTTATTCGATGTCATCGCATGAGGAACCACAGAGCACGTAGGATAAGGCCTTACCCACATCAGATATATCGAGACAGGCATTCATATCTGCACCTGAGTGATGCAGACTGTGTGAGAAGGCTGCATTTTCGCAAATAAATTGTAACCAAGATCTGTGAGTTGGTAAAAGCAGACCTGCTTTGTCAGTTGAAGTGAAGGTTACAGCTGCACTTTCATTCTATGCATCTGGATCATTCCAGGTCACAATTGGGGATGTGTGCGCCATTTCTCAACATGCAACACATATCTGCATTCGGCATGTGACTGCTGCACTATATGCCTGGAGGAATGACTTCATAAAGTTCCCCATGACCACACAAGCAATGTGTGACAGGGCTGTGGGCTTCTCCAGGATTGCTGACTTCCCAAAGGTACAGGGCTGCATTGATTGTACCCACATCATCTTGCGAGCACCTTTGGAGGATCCTGAGATGTACAGGAACAGAAAATGCTTCCACTCCCTTGGGGACAGGTTAAACTAATATGGCAGGGGGATGGGAACCTATGCAGGGAGACAGAGGGAAGTAAAATAGGGGCAGAAGCAAAAGATAGAAAGAAGAAAAGTAAAAGTGGAGGGCAGAGAAACCAAAAGCAAAAACCAAAAGGGCCACATTGCAGCAAAATTCTAAAGGGGAAAGTGTGTTAAAAAGACAAGCCAGAAGGCTCCGTGCCTCAATGCGAAGAGTATTCGTAATAAGGTGGACAAATTAACTGCACAGGCAGCAATTAATGAATATGATATAATTGGCATCACGGAGACATGGCTCCAGGGTGAACAAGGCTGGGAACTCAACAACCAGGGGTATTCAACAGTCAGGAAGGATAGTAAGAAAGGAAAAGGAGGTCGGGTAGCGTTGCTGGTTAAAGAGGTAATTAAGGCAATAGTAAGGAAGGACATTAGCTTGGATGATGTGGAATCTGTATGGGTGGAGCTGCGGAATACCAAAGGGCAGAAAATGCTAGTGGGAGTTTTGTGCAGACCACCAAACAGTAGTAGTGAGGTTGGGGTCAGCATCAAACAAGAAATTAGGGATGCGTGCAATAAAGGTACAGCAGTTATCACGGGCGACTTTAATCTACATATAGATTGGGTTAACCAACCTGGTAGCAATACGATGGAGGAGGATTTCCTCAAGTATATTAGGGATGGTTTTCTGGACTAATATGTTGAGGAACCAACTAGAGGGCTGGCCATCCTAGACTGGGTGATGTGTAATGAGATGTGTAATTAGCAATCTTGTTGTGCGAGGCCCTTTGGGGAAGAGTGACCATAATATGGTAGAATTCTTTATTAAGGTGGAGAGTGACACAGTTAATTCAGAGACTAGAGTCCTGAAATTAAGGAAAGGTAACTTTGATGGTATGAGACGTGAATTGCCTAAGATAGACTGCTGAATGATACTTAAAGGGTTGACAGTGGAAAGGCAATGGCAAACATGTAAAGATCACATGGATGAACTTCAACAATTGTACATCCCTGTTCTGAGTAAAAATAAAACGGGGAAGGTGGCTCAACCGTGGCGAAAAGGGAAATTAAGGATAATGTTAAATCCATGCAAGAGGCATATAAATTGGCCAGAAAAAGCAGCAAACCTGAGGACTGGGAGAAATTTAGAATTCAGTAGAGGAGGGCAAAGGGTTTAATTAGGAGGGGGAAAATAGAGTATGAGTGGAAGCTTGCCGGGAACATAAAAACTGACTGCAAAAGCTTCTATAGATATGTGAAGAGAAAAAGATTAGTGAAGACAAACATAGGTCACTTGCAGTCAGATTCAGGTGAATTTATAATGGGGAACAAAGAAATGGCAAACCCGTTGAACAAATACTTTGGTTCTGTCTTCATGAAGGAAGACACAAATAACCTTCCGGAAGTGCGAGGGAACGAAGGTCTAGTGAGAAGGAGGAACTGAAGGATATCCTTATTAGGTGGGAAATTGTGTTAGGGAAATTGATGGGCTTGAAGGCAGATAAATCCCCGGGGCCTGATAGCCTGCATCCCAGAGTACTTAAGGAAGAGTTGATGGATTGGTGATCATTTTCCAACAGTCTACCAACTCTGGATCAGTTCCTATGGACTGGAGGGTAGCTAATGTAACACCACTTTTTAAAAAATGAGGGAGAGAAAAAACGGGTAATTATAGACCGGTTAGCCTGACATCATTCATGGGGAAAATGTTGGAATCAATTATTAAAGATGAAATAACAGCGCATTTGGAAAGCAGTGACAGGATCAGTCCAAGTCAACATGGATTTATGAAAGGGAAATCATGCTTGACAAATCTGGGACTTTTTGAGGATGTAACTAGTAGAGTGGACAAGGGAGAACCAGTGGATGTGGTGTATTTAGACTTTCAAAAGGTTTTTGACAAGGGCCCACACAAGAGATTGGTGTGCAAAATTAAAACATATGCTATTTGGGGTAATGTATTGACATGGATAGAGAACTGGTTGGCAGACAGGAAGCAGAGAGTCGGGATAAACTGGTCCTTTCAGATGGCAGGCAGTGACTAGTGGAGTGCCGCAGGGCTCAATGCTGGGATCCCAGCTCTTTACAATATACATGAATGATTTAGATGAAGGAATTGAGTGTAATATCTCCAAGTTTGCAGATGACACTAAGCTGGGTGGTGGTGTGAGCTGTGAGGAGGATGCTAAGAGGCTGCAGGGTGACTTGGACAGGTTAGGTGAGTGAGCAAATGCATGGCAGATGCAGTATAATGTGATAAATGTGAGGTTATCCACTTTGGGGGCAAATACACGAAGGCAGAATATTATCTGAATGGTGGCAGATTCGGAAAAGGGGAGGTGCAATGAGACCTGGGTGTCATGGTACATCAGTCATTGAAAGTTGGCATGCAGGTACAGCAGGCGGTAAAGAAGGCAAATGGTGTGTTGGCTTTCATATCTAGTGGATTTGAGTATAGGAGCAGGGAGGTCTTACTGCAGTTGTACAGGGCCTTGGTGAGGCCTCACTTGGAATATTGTGTTCAGTTTTGGTCTCCTAATCTGAGGAAGGACGTTCTTGCTATTGAGGGAATGCAGCGAAGGTTCACCAGACTGATTCCCGGGATGGCTGGACTGACATATGAGGAGAGACTGGATCGACTGGGCCTTTATTCACTGGAGTTTCGAAGGATGAGAGGGGATCTCATACAAACATTTAGAATTCTGACGGGA
The DNA here is from genome assembly GCF_044704955.1 of Pristiophorus japonicus. Lineage (NCBI taxonomy): Eukaryota > Metazoa > Chordata > Chondrichthyes > Pristiophoridae > Pristiophorus > Pristiophorus japonicus. Next base: position 137,528,179 of record NC_091990.1, on the reverse strand, counting down.
CTGGACAGGTTAGAAGCAGGAAGAATGTTTCTGATGTTGGGGAAGTCCAGAATCAGGGGACACAGTCTAAGCATAAGGGGTAAGCCATTTAGGACTGAGATGAGGAGGAACTTGTTCACTCAGAGCGTTGTTAACCTGTGGAATTCCCTACTGCAGAGAGTTGTTGATGCCAGTTCATTGGATATATTCAGGAGGGAGTTAGTGGAAGGGGTTTTCACAGGGTTGTTGTTATGCCTTGGGTGTCTCTCTCTGGGCTTCTGCCCTCACAGCTTATGCCTGGCCTGTGAGGTACCCTGAGTGCTGCAAGAGCACCCCTGGAGAGACTGTGTCCACAGCTTATGAAGGGGGTTTGGAGACTCGTGCGTCCCCACAGCTTATGCCTAGCCTGTGAGGCACCTGTGAGTGTCAAACACTCCTAACCCCTTCTTCCCTAGCCTGTGACACACAGTTGAGCGTTTTCGAGGTGCTCCTAGCTTCCCTTACACGGTTCTGACATAAGACTCATGATCAGGAGATGTAATACAATAGAACTGAGACAAGATGATTCCAAGAGGAACTTTAGGCTTCCAATTTATTTGACAAGGTGTAACTCAACAAACAGCAATACACCAACAAAACAATCCCCCTAAATCCCACTAAAACGGACCCAACGAAAATCTTTACACCAGTTTAGCAGTACAATGCCCAACCTCCCACCTTTCCTGGCCTAACTGAGTTGGGAGTTCTGGGGACCAGAGGTTATACTCACTACTGTGCCTTCCGCAGTCTGGTGGTTTGTTTCTTCTATCTTCGGTGTCTTCGGACACTGGTTTTCCTTCAGTGTCGAGAGGCTTGCTAGTTGTGCTTGTTGAATCACGAGGGCAGGGAAAATCATCACTTCTTTCTTCACTACGTCAGAAACCCTTTTTTTATAGCCAGATTATCCAGTCCGCCTCTCTTGCTGAAGTCGATTCTTCTCATTGGTGGACTTTTGATTTTGAAAAATGCAGCAGTTTTAGATTGAGGGTTTTTTTTTCCACTGATCTTAACCTACTCAAGGTTTGAGTGGGTGTTGATTGCATTGGCCTCCTGTAGCCATTATGCTAGTCTGGCCTGAGCCAGATATTTCTATGCCTGATAAAAAAGGTGTTGGAATATGTATGTGGCATTGTTTAAATGCTAATGTTTTCAAGGGGCAAGTTTCGAGGGTATACAGTTCACAGACAATTTGATTAGTTCCAATGTCCAAACTGGCCCTTTTGATATTGACTCCACCCCTTTTCTTGCAGACCCAAGATACATCTTTTTAAAAAATCCCAAATTCGATTAAAGTTCGTAGTTTCTTCCATGTGCACTTTAGGATTTCAAACTTTCTGGTAGATAGTTCCAAATTAAATTCTCTTTCCTATGAGTCCAAACACTGGTGGGGGGGGTCTCCATGAATGCACCCCCTTTTATCTCCTGCAGACATTGTCTGCTCTTTTAAAATTCATTTGTGTCCCAAAGTTTTCCTTCCATCGGTTTCAATTCACAGCCCAGACTGATCCCACAGCCCTTTTCCTTCTGGGTAAAATGAGGGGGTTTTCGTCCTCCCCTACATAATCCTCCATCTGACACAGTCAGACACCACTCGAGTGTGTCAAAGTTCAGGGTGGTGAGAAAACCCTAGGTCTCCCAAATTGCCCAACTTTCCCCAGTTTAACTCTAAACTGATCCCGTCGATATATATCGTAATTCCTTTTAACGCGGTACTAAACACAGAAATCCAACAGGTTACAATATACGACAGCAACATACATATATGTACTTAAGGTTACAGCAGTAATTGTACATTGAGTCTCATTTCAGTCTCAAATGTAAAACAAAGAAACCTGCCCTGCTAACTCCCCAGGAGCCATGTATGAAAAACGCAGTCATCCCTGGAATAACAAAACCGCCTAAGTGTCGCGGTCAAGCTTTGTTTACACACCTTGAGTGTTTAGCAACAGCTCTCCTGGCTGTGTAGTAGCCTGAGGAACTGCGTTCTTTTTCTTTTTCTCCTGACCTTACAGCTTGTAACTAGCAGATAAGCTACAATCAGGAGTTGGCCGATTACTAAAGCATGCGATCCCACCCGGATCTATGCCGGTATGTCTGCCCGTATTCCCAAATCCCACCATGCTGGGGGTTTAATCTGGGCAATCTCCCCTGTTAAAATTTCAGTTTTCTGCTCCATGGTGTAAAAATGTTTTTGAGACAAACCCACTGCCGGGAGGAGGGCTGTAAGTTTCTCAGGTAGTGGGGCAATGGGATAGCCAAACTGAGCGACATATTGTTGTAGATGGCTGAGGTTGTTTTGTACCGTGAGGTGAATTGTGGAAGGTTCAGGGATAGGTGTGATTCTGGTGTGTGCCACTTGAACCTCTGCCCTGGGTTTAAAGCAAAAGCTGCTGTACAGTATTGGACACCACCTTCCCGGTCCGTGTTCATACCGATGGGCACTTGTGGTGACACAATATGTCCCACCGCCTACATATGCTACCTGTGGAGGCATGTGGTTAGGGGCCATTACCTCCATTGTGCAATTGATAGGCTCTGCCCCAGCAGTGCTGAACCCGCATTGTGGCCTTGCAAAAGCGTTCAAGTGCTGGGGGCACAAGATTACCTGTGCTCCCCTGCTCCGACAACCCGAGAGGTCTGTACCTGTCACAGTGTGCTCCCACATTGTGACATAAGGTGGGACCTCTTGGAATCGAACATGCACCCCTCCACGAATGACTCCCACATTCTCCACTTGGTACAGGGGTGCTGGTCGTGGGGACGCCCCCATCACGGGCATCCTGACCACCACACCCATGATGGTATGATTTGACTTTCCACAGTCCACCGGTACCGGGTAGGCTTCCGACGCTACACGAAGTTGGCAAGGACTCAAAACATTATCATAAGGGTGCAGTGCTGCTAAGTGCTGGTTGCTGACCCAGGAGGGGACCTGTCCCTGTCTCAGATCCTCAAGGTTACTCCGTCCCTCTCCCAGCAACCAGGTCCCATAGAGCACGCACACCTCATTTTTGGCGGCTTGATCGGAGGCGTTTCTATCCTCCCGAATCAAGGCGTTTACAGCCCTGGCCTGCGCCTCCAATTGAGAGATAATCTCCTTTAAGTGAACTGTCATTGCCACCTCTTCGTGGAGCGCGGATCCCACTATGGTATTCTCGTCCCCCAGGACTTTGCGTAGCTGATTCTTTAACCCATTTATCTGGAGGGCCAGCTGCATGTTATCCAAACTGTTTATGGCGGACGCCCCGGTGTTAAACCCCGTAAGAATGTCATTTAAAGTGCCACGCCTCTGCCTGCCCGGTTCGGCCCTATCCCACTGTTTATATAAGTCTGTCACTTTGACATCCCCGAAGTCCAGTTCATAGAACTTCCGGAACATCTCCCGCAGCAGAGCCTGGTATAACAGCTCGGTTTCCCGGGGACACCACGTAGGTAGGCGGACTTCTGTCAGATTTAGCACCACTGATGCCACTGAGTAGTGTACCCCCTGATAAAATAGTTTCTCGGTAGGGACCAACACTAAACCATTCCCCGGCCCCCTGGTTGTTGTCAGGCACTCGGGTGGGATGGTGGGCTTGGCCGTGGGTGGGGGTTTTCTTTCCCGAACTACAAGTTCGGTGGCATTTATTGGTACCCGGGGATTGGGGATCACACACGCCTCCCCGCTGCGATCCCATACCACCCCATCCCCGGCATCCTGCCACCACCTATAAAAAGCAATGGAGACCCCCTCTGAACACACGCGAGTGGATCCCCACATACACAAATAAATTCCTTGGTCGTACGCCCACCATTTCTCCCAGCACACCGTTACCCCGCCAGATGACCCCATGATGGTTCGGTAGGTATTATTATCCAGACGTTCCCAGTCCGAGTGTCGGTCTCCCATGTCCCTCTTGAGCTTTCTGAGCCACCACCACCGTCCCAGAGGTATGTCCCCTTGGCAAGTTAGGCATACCTTCCTGCCTTCTGTCACTCTCACTCTGGAAGTGGCCACAGTGATCTCCGGGCAGGGGATGGAGGCCTCTCCGTAGGTAAAGTCCTTATGGTTGGAGTACTTGGTGGAGTTCGATCCCAACCACCCAGGCCATTTCCCCTCGTGGGAGTAGGTGACCCGGCCATCCGCCGCCGGAGTCCCTTCTCCCGTGGTCACTGTCGGCGCTCTGCTCCCGGAGCATCCGAAAACTAGGGAGTCCTCGGTGTCCCCTCAGTGCCCGGTGCAGATCCTTAGCGATACCAGCATCACTAACGTCCAGTAGGGAGGTGTTGACATCTGAAAGGCAAGAAGAACATGGCCTTGCCTTGAGAGACCTCTCCAGGCTCGGCCCACTTAACATGTTCCAAACACACAAAATGCTGTACCCAACCGTCACTGCCTTACCTAAACACATATGCACACAACACAAAGTAACAAAACAGGAAGGGAAAATATATACACCGCCACCCATCCCCGGGTGGCCAGGCTATATCCTGTCACTGTACAGGCGTCGTCGACCACTCGGCTGACCGTACCTTGGGGACCAGGATGCCCTCCGCTGAGGGGCTCGTATGGTCCCCCTTAATGAGTCTTGTGCTGCCCTCCAAGGCCCTCCCGAGCCCCGGATAATCGGTGGGAGACCCTTGCTAGCGCAACAGAGCACCCTCCCTGTTGTCTTTCGCCGTATCGGTCTGGGACGGGAGGCTAAGTAAACACGGCGCCCTGGGCTGTGGCACTCTGTTACTCCTCTTTACTGTCAGTGCAGAGTCCCACGTTATGGGCTGCAGTGCCATCTCCTCCACCTCTTGGGCTAGCCCCAGCTGATCCACCATGGGAGGTTCAGCTTCCCCTTGAACCTTGTTAATGGTAGAGCCTTTCTCCCTACTTCTGTTAGTGGGCTGGGAACCTCTACCCAGTGGTGGGATAGCCTTACAGGAGCAGTGAACCAGCCCCGGCTGTAGAGCTTTGGGGCCCGCTGCCTCCTCCGGAGCCTCCAAATCCACCGGGGCCTGTTCTTCCCCCAGTGCCTGATTCGCTTCCCTTGCTCGTCCCCTCTGTTTTTTACCTCTTTTGGGGTCAAACAATTTACACTGATTAATGTGATACCACTTCACCCGGCGAGGCAATTGAACCGCATAGACCATAGGGCTAGCCTTGTCGACTATGCTGTATGGTCCCATATATAATGCTTCAAAAACCCCGACCCGAGCATAGTTCCTCACCATGACCTGGTCCCCTATCTCCCATTCGTGGTGTTTGCTGGGTTCTAGCAGCAATCGGTTACTCTGATGCTGTCTGCCCATGTTATTAGCAGCCCGCCAGTGAATCTGTTTGAGGTGTTCAAACAGGTTCCTGACAAACCGGTCCCGGTTCACCTCTCGGAGCTGCCCTTCGGTGAGAACCGGCGCCAACACATGCACTGGGGTTCTCATGATCCGGCCCGTTATCAGCTCATGGGGTGAATACCCTGTGCTCTTTGACTGACTGGCCCGGATTCCCATGAGGACCAACGGTAAGACCTCCACCCACTTGTTCGGTGAGTCTCCCGTCTCCTTGCGCAGCCTTTCCTTTAGGGTCCGGTTCAGGCGTTCTACGGGGCCTGAGGACTGAGGGTTGTAGGCGACATGCCATTTGGCTCTTTTCCCCAGCACCTTTAGGGTGGCCTGCATTACCTGGCCAGTGAAGTGGCTTCCCCGGTCGGACTCCACGATTTGAGGTAGACCCCACCGAGAGAACACCTCCCTCACCAGGATTTTTGCAGTCCCCACCGCGGTAGCTGTTCGGCAAGGGAAGGCTTCCACCCACTTGGAAAACACATCCACCAGGACAAGGCAGTATTTATAACCTCCCTGGGCGGCCAGTAGGGGTCCGATGTAGTCGATCTGGATCGACTGCCATGGTCCCTCTACCCGCCTGACGTGTCCCATAGACACCTTCCTTTTCTGAGGGTCTGGGTTGTTTGCAGCGCAAACCAGACAGCTCGCACAGAAGTTGCGGACGTCTTCCCGGAGGTCTGGCCACCACCCTGCCTTTTCTACCCGTTGCCAAGTAGATTCCGGCCCAGGGTGTCCCGCACCTGGACCCTCATGGGCCAGCTGAAGGAATTCCCTCCGGTGTTGTGGCGGCACTGCCCATTTGTCCCCTTTAAACAACATGCCTTCCCGCACAGCAATATCTACAGCACTGTATGGGCCCTCCGCCTTTTCCCCCCTTTTGATAGCAGCCAAGGCAGCCTTCAGGATCGGATCCTGCATCTGGACTACTTTAAGGTCCGGGGCCGCAGCCGCCCCTACGCTCCCTTGTGTCCCTGGCTTGCTTCTTGCTGCTGCTATCCTGCCTGCCTCGTATGGGTCCCATGGGCAACCTGTGCGAGCACCTTCCCTTACCAGCAGGTCTGCCTGCTGGTTACCTTCCCCCCGTGGCTCAGTTTTGGAGTGGGCCTTTACCTTATGGATATATACATCCCCGGTTTCTCCCACTGCAGCCACGATCTTTTCTAGCAGGGGTTTGGTCACAAGGGGCTTCCCATCCGCAGAGGTGTACCCCCGGCGTGACCAAATCGCCAGATACTCTGTACACGAATTGCAAGTGAACATGCTGTCCGAGTAAATTGTGTATGGGGTAGGGAATTCCTCGGGGTGTGTGACCACATACATCACTGCCGAGAGTTCCGCCTGCTGGGCGCTTAGGGTGCATGGGAGTTTAAGAGCCAAGGCAATTCCTGCCTTGGGATCCCAAACTCCACAGCCCGTGAGTCTTGTACCCGCGGACACTGAACTGGAGCCATCAACATAGATCTCGCGGCCTGTGGGGTGTATCCCTGCCCAAAATCCAAAGTTAATGTCCCATACTCCCTCCACAGAGCATCGCTGCAGCTGCCCTGGATAGATTAAATTTGCTGCGAGCCTGGGCTCGCAGAGGCCCTTGACCTTTAAAGTCATTTGGGAGAGGAGGAGGGTCCAGCGAGTGATTCTAGCACTGCTCACTGTCCCGTCCTTAATCCTCCCGTCCAACAGCATCTGCGTTGGGGTATGATGGGTGAGGAGTGTAATGGGGGATATTCCGGTAAAGATCTGAGCTCTCTTTACTGCCCGGTGGCAAGCAAGTGCCTCTCACAATTGGAGTGTCCCTTTTCTACCTCCGTGAGGACCCTGGAGGAGTACACCACTGGTCTCAGCTGACCGTTTCGCCCCTGGAGCAACACTGCACTTAAGCTGTCACCACTGGCTGCCACCTCCAGGAAGAATTCCTCCCCCCCATCAATTGCCCCTAGGGCTGGTGCTACCTGCAGGTCTCTCTTAAGACGGACAAATGCTGCCTCACAGCCCTTGTCCCATTCCCACTCGACCCCCTTATGTAGGAGTCTGAGCAGAGGGGCGGCAGTGGCTGCATGGTCCTCAATGAAGTCCCTACCCCAGTGATTCCCAGGAAAGACCTTACCCCCGACACATCCCTAGGGACAGGGAGTTCCTGCACTGCCTTTCTTCTAGCCTCATCAATGGCCCTTTCTCCTGCCCTTATCGTCAAGCCCAGGAATTTTACCTCTCCTAGAGCTATCTGGGCTTTCTTGGGGTTAACTTTAAAACCCCCTTCCTTCAGTAAGACCAGCAGTTCGGCCAGCAGTGGACCGTGTTCCTCACTGCTGTCTGTGAACAACAACATACTGGACCAGCTGGTGTGGCTGGCTGAAGCTTTTTAAGCAGTTCGCCATGCATTGGTGAAAGATGCTGGGACTATTATGAAAGCCCTGTGGGAGGCAGCTCCATGTATACTGCTGTTCCCGGAAGGTGAAGGTACAGGGATAGACCAGAACCCGTTGGATATGTCCAACACTGTGAACGTGGTTGCGGATGCAGGGATTTCCCCTATCAGATCCGCAACCGCCGCTACTGTGGGGGCACAAACTGGGATGTTTTTATTGAGCACCCTATAATCCACCGTAGCCCTCCAAGAATTATCCGGTTTCCTAACCGGCCAAAGCGGGGAGTTGACATGGGTGGCTATGGGTCTCAAAACACCCTGCTCGACAAGCGAGCTTAAAGCTGTCTCCAAGTCTGCTTCTGCCTCTCGGGGAAAGCCATACTGCTTTTGCGGGCGGGACATGGGATCCCCATCTATTCTAACCTCCACTCCTGTGACTCTCCCACAGTCGTGTTTATGGGTGGCAAATGCTGCAAGATTTGCTTGCACATAGGCCCGGTACTCGGCCGGGGTGTTACCGACCAGAACCTCCAGGTCGTAACCCCCTTTTGGCTTCATTGTACACAGAGTCCCTTTTCCCTGTTTCTTATCAATAACCATGACTTCTCCCTCTGCTCCCGTGCCCACTGTGCCACATAGACAGTGATTCCTCAAGTCTACTAGGATTTGGCGAGCGATGATAAAATCAGCCCCCAAAATCCCTTTTCCCACCTGCTCCCAGTTCATCAGGACGCACTTCCATTGTGTTTGGAGTGCTCCTAAACGAACTGCGAGCGGGACTGAGAAAAACCCAGCCTTCTCATTACCTGTGAACCCAACTAGTTGATACGGCACCCCGTTTGATAGAGGTGAGGTTGCGGGGTCCTCCGAATGGACTATCATGCTGGAAGCACCAGTGTCCAAAAGGTAGGTACCCAATACACCCTCAACCTCCATCTTGACCCAGGGTCGTCCCCAGGGGTCATATTCTAGTGGGCACAGGTATACAGGCTGGGTCTGGGCTAGTCACGGCCTCTGTACTGGCAGGGTTGCTGGTGCTTCCCTGCCTGTTGCCGTGGCTACCTTCCCAGTCCCCTCCAGTGCTGTCCTCACTGCAGCTATTATCTCATCAAGGGATGGTGAGGAGCTCCCTCCACTTCCCCCACTCTGGGCGGCTCCTGAAGAACTTCTCCCCCCATATCTCTTTACTGGGCTCCTGCAATCCCTTTTAAAATACCCAGCTTTCTCGCACCCGTAGCACACACCCTCCTTATCAGGCGAGCGGCCACCCTCCTGGTGCCATTCCCTTTTGGGAATCGAGTTGGGTTTTACTTCATTTACCCGACCTTTGGAGGTTTTCTCCTCCTCCCCTCCTCCATTCCGTTGGACAGTGCCAGTTGCCTGACCACTGCTTCCTCGGTGAGGTTGGGGTCCCGGGAATCGAACCACAGTTCTGCCCTGGCCTTGAGCCGGGGCAAGCAGTTTGCCACCAGCATCCTCAGCCAGCGGCCAGTCTGTACCGCGGAAAGATTCACCCGGTCGAGGAGCTCCCCACAGGCTGCGTGGTATACCACCCACAGCCTGTTCGCAAATGCCTGCGGGGTTTCCCCTGTGAGCTGCCTTGTCCTTTCGACCCGTTCGAAAGGACTGCCGTCATCGAAGCCCATAGCCTCAAGGACGGCCCTCTGGACCTCAGTAAATGTGCGCTGCCCCCTCTGGCATTCTGCCGGTAGGGCCTGGTACAATTTGCTGTCCAGAGAGAAGAGCAGCAGCTTGGCTGTCTCTTCCTCGTCGCACCCATTAACTTCCCCTGCCTGCATCACCTCCATGAAGTGGATAGATGCGTCCCCGCTGCGAGTGAGTTTGGCCAAATGGGCCACCATGGCCCTGAGTGATTGAACTCCATGGGGAATAATAAAGTCACTCTCCAGCGCACCCCGACCTTGGCCACCTCCCTGTGGAGGACCGTACTTGCGCTGCCTGACCGGGCACATCTGTCCTGGTTCAGGATCTTTCTGCGCTGGTCCCTTTACCTCCGGCTGTCCCACCATACCCGCTGCAGCAGACAGTGCCTGGTCGCCTGATCCAGCCCTTAACTGACCCTCGGCTGGAGCCTCACATCCCTGCTGCCAAACGGGACACATTGGTCCTGCCCCCAGCCCTGAGTATGCTACTACCTGCGTGCCCCGCCCCTCCTGGTACCCCACCGGACAAACCACCGGTGCCTCAGGAGCTGGTCGGGCGCCTCTTGCCTTTGGATTCTCCTCTACCCCCCAATACTCTCCTTTGTCCCCTGTGGACCCTCCGGATCCTATCAGGGCGACCATCCCCTTTGCCTGGGATAGAGCGTGGGTGAGAGTTTTAATCCTCTCCTGGCAGGGACCGTGATCTGCAAACTCACTGCTACTGGCCACTTTATAGGCTGCCTGTACGTCTTTTAATTTATTCTCCAGTTCCCAAATTTTCTGGGTGTACCGAGAGTTCTGTTCCCGGAGGGACCCCTCACTACCCTTGGCCTCAGTGACCTGACACTGAAGATAGTCCCAGCTATTTCGGAAGGTCTCCTCCAACTGCCGGTTCCTTTGCTGTTTCCCAGCTAATTCGGCCAGCAGGTTGTCCCCAACCACAGCCCGGATAGCAGAGAGCTCCTCTGATTTCTGAAGACTCTGTTCCAAGTCCTTCACCCACTGGTCGAGCTTTCGGACTTGGCGGGTGAAGCAGATAAGCCAGATGGCCTTTTCCACCCTGTGGTTGTGGTCCTTCCCTGCTGTCCACTGAGCAGCAGCATCCACTGGGCGCTCTGCCCGAGTGAGGGCTTGCACCCAAGGTTTGGTGAGGTTCACCTTGCCAAAGATGTATGAGGAAATTCTCTCCTCCATTTTAGTTTCCTCTCTTATCACCTCATCTGTTATATTAACATCTCCTGATTGCTTATGTCCCTTCGTGGTCGCCATGTTCTGTAAGGGGTTTTCACAGGGTTGTTGTTATGCCTTGGGTGTCTCTCTCTGGGCTTCTGCCCTCACAGCTTATGCCTGGCCTGTGAGGTACCCTGAGTGCTGCAAGAGCACCCCTGGAGAGACTGTGTCCACAGCTTATGAAGGGGGTTTGGAGACTCGTGCGTCCCCACAGCTTATGCCTAGCCTGTGAGGCACCTGTGAGTGTCAAACACTCCTAACCCCTTCTTCCCTAGCCTGTGACACACAGTTGAGCGTTTTCGAGGCGCTTCTAGCTTCCCTTACACGGTTCTGACGTAAGACTCACGATCAGGAGATGTAATACAATAGAACTGAGACAAGGTGATTCCAAGAGGAACTTTAGGCTTCCAATTTATTTGACAAGGTGTAACGCAACAAACAGCAATACACCAACAAAACAATCCCCCTAAATCACACTAAAACGGACCCAACGAAAATCTTTACACCAGTTTAGCAGTACAATGCCCAACCTCCCACTTTTCCTGGCCTAACTGAGTTGGGAGTTCTGGGGACCAGAGGTTATACTCACTACTGTGCATTCCGCAGTCTGGTGGTTTGTTTCTTCTATCTTCGGTGTCTTCGGACACTGGTTTTCCTTCAGTATCGAGAGGCTTGCTGGTTGTGCTTGTTGAATCACGAGGGCAGGGAAAATCATCACTTCTTTCTTCACTACGTCAGAAACCCTTTTTTTATAGCCAGATTATCCAGTCCGCCTCTCCTGCTGAAGTCGATTCTTCTCATTGGTGCACTTTTGATTTTGAAAAATGCAGCAGTTTTAGATTGAGGGTTTTTTTTCCCACTGATCTTAACCTACTCAAGGTTTGAGTGGGTGTTGATTGCATTGGCCTCCTGTAGCCATTATGCTAGTCTGGCCTGAGCCAGATATTTCTATGCCTGATGAAAAAGGTGTTGGAATATGTATGTGGCATTGTTTAAATGCTAATGTTTTCAAGGGGCAAGTTTCGAGGGTATACAGTTCACAGACAATTTGATTAGTTCCAATGTCCAAACTGGCCCTTTTGATATTGACTCCACCCCTTTTCTTGCAGACCCAGCATACATCTTTTAAAAAAATCCAAAATTCGATTAAAGTTCGTAGTTTCTTCCATGTGCACTTTAGGATTTCAAACTTTCTGGTAGATAGTTCCAAATTAAATTCCCTTTCCTATGAGTCCAAACACTGGTGGGGGGGGTCTCCATGAATGCACCCCCTTTTATCTCCTGCAGGCCTTGTCTGCTCTTTTAAAATTCATTTGTGTCCCAAAGTTTTCCTTCCATCGGCGGAATGGGGTACTGAAGTTGAATGTTCAGCCATGATCTTATTGAATGGTGGTGCAGGCTCGAAGGGCCGAATGGCCTACTCCTGCACCTATTTTCTATGTTTCTATGTTTCTATGTTTCAATTCACAGCCCAGACTGATCCCACAGCCCTTTTCCTTCTGGGTAAAATGAGGGGGTTTTCATCCTCCCCTACATTAGAGATGGCCCTTACGGCTAAAGGGATCAACGGGTATGAAGAGAAAGCAGGAAAGGGGTACTGAGGTGAATGATCAGCCATGATCTTATTGAATGGTGGTGCAGGCTCGAAGGGCCGAATGGCCTACCCCTGCACCTATTTTCTATGTTTCTATGTTTCTATGAATGTGCAGCTTTTGTGTGACAACATGCATCGCATCATGTCAATTGATGCAAAATACCGTGGGAGCACCCATGATGCATTCATCCTATGCGAGAGCACTATATCTGCCCTGTTTCAGCAGCAGGCAGAAGGGTAGAGCTGGCTGCTGGGAGATAAAGGGTACGAAATCCCCACCTGGCTCATGACGTCCCTAGGCGTGACCCGGACGAAAGCTGACCATGAATACAACATGTCGCACATTGTGACACGCATCAAAATAGAAAGGACCATTGTCATCTTGAAACAACGTTTCCGATGCATGGACCATTCCGGAGGCTACTTGCAATACTCCCCTGAGATTGTCGGTCAGTTCATTGTTGTGTGCTGCATGCTACATAACATAGCCATCATAAGGCAGCAGTAGCTGGTAGTAGAAGATCCACCTGAAGTAAGAGTGGCTGATGTTGAGGAGGAAGATGCAGATGATGATGATGATGATGATGATGATGAGGAGGAGGAGGAGGAAGCCATGCTACTACCTGAACCCGGAGCACGATGGCGGAGGAGGGCGGGCCGTCTTGCCCCTTTAACGATTACTCGAGCCTTGTGCCAGCAGCAACTATTCCAAATGGATCACGTTTACCTGTTCCATAATGTTGTGTTGTGTTAATGGAACAAATAATGGAAATGGTTCTTCTTTAGTTCAAAAAGTTGTGTTAATAATGGAAAAAATAATGGAAATTATTCAGTTATAAATTAAAATATATTTTTTTCAAAAGTTTTACAATTGTTTGTACTTAACTTAACTTTAATAAAAGTATTCCTGTATCAAGCTTTAAAGTTTTCAGTTAAGATCACTGACATATTTTAAGATCACTTTCAAACTCGAAGATCATTTAAAAACTTTGAGACCACTTACAAACTTTTAAACTTGTAAATTTACATAACTTACAAAAAACTTTTAATTTGAGAACAGTTGCAACAGTAATAATAACAACAATAGCAGCAAAGAAAGGCTGTACCCATCTCTCCTCCACCTTATTCTAAGACCGCCCGCTGTGATTGATCATGGTGACTTCACTCCTGCCCGCAGGCGGTGACACAGCATTTCTTGGGTTGGTTCCAAGCATTATTCATTCGAGCATTTTGAGTAATGCGCACTTCTTGATGGGTGGCATGGGCAGGCGGTAATGTGGAAGGCCTGGTTTAGGCCTCTACAGAGGTTGGTCTGGGGATTGGAGTGGGAGTGACAGTTGATTCTGTCAATGTCTGGGCATTTTCCCTTATTCCAGCAGCTAACTCCGACATTGCCTCCCTCATGTGCCCTGACAGTGTCTCAACTACCTGCAACATTCCTTTCCTCATGTTCACCAACAGTGTATCAACTACCTACAATATTCCCTCCCTAATGTTCATTGACGGTGTATCAGCTGCCTACAACATTCCCTCCCTAATGTTCACCGACAGTGTATCAACCACCTACAACATTCCCTCCCTAATGGTCACCGACAGTGTATCAGCTACCTGCAACATTTCCTTCCTCGTGTTCACCGACAATGTATCAACTACCTGCAACATTCCTTTCCCCATGTTCACCGACAGTGTATCAGCTACCTACGACATTCCCTCCCTAATGTTCACCGACAATGTATCAACTACCTGCAACATTCCTTTCCCCATGTTCACCGACAGTGTATCAGCTACCTACGACATTCCCTCCCTAATGTTCACCGACAGTGTATCAGCTGCCTGTGACATTCCCTCCCTCATGTGCCCGGACAGTTTTCACATTTCTTGTGAGAGTGCTGTTACTTCTCCTGACAGTCCTGATACCTCATCACCCACCCCACTGATGGTGTCCAGAAGTGATCGAATAAGGTCAATGCTCTCCATACTCATTGCCATCATCTGAACCACATCTGTTAGAGCTGTCGAGCTCTCCTTCCCCTCCTCACCCTGAGTGTGGCTCGCTGCATCCCACTGGAACCTGCAGCCTCAGACGGTGGGGCCCTGGGTGTGGCTCGCTGCATCCCACTGGGACCCGCAGACTTGGATGGTGGATTTGCAGCATCTTGTGGAGGCAGCACTGGTAGTACTTCTCCAGTGCTTTGAGGTGTCTACTGTTCCACGACAACATGCAAGCCATGATCCTGATCAATGGATCCACCACAGACCCAATCCATGTCTGGACCTGGGTCAAGCAGGACTGAGTCATCACACCAACGCTCTTCTCGATCTTCCTCACTGCAATGCTCCATCTCACTCTCAACAAGCTCCCTGCTGGAGTGGAACTAAAGTACAGAACCAATGGGAACCTGTTCAACCTTTGTCACCTCCAAGCTAGATCCAAGGTCGTCCCAGCCTCTGTCATCGAACTACAGAACGCGGACGACGCTTACATCTGTGCACATTCAGAGGCCGAACTCCAAACCATCGTCAACATACAATAGATGGGATCTTTTACACCAACCTGGGAAGCCAGACAGTGATAATGAATACTGCCAAGGATAGTTCCTTGGGGAACTCCAGAGGTACTGGTGTAGGGAAAGCAATAGAAGCTATTGCTGGAGGTGCAATGGCTACAATCAGATAGGCAAAAGTGGAACTAACAGAGTGCAGTCCAATTGAGATGGACAACTAATGAAAGACATTGAAGGAAGATGTTGTTTGTGACTGACAAAGGCTGCTGAAAGGTCAGGGAGAACGAGGATGGGGTGCCATGGTCATAATGACTGAGGATGTAAATTGTGACTTTTGTTATAGCTGTTTGGTGCAATGGTAATGGTAGAAACCTGATTAGAACAATTCAAACATGGCATTGCTGGAAAAATGGGCATTCGGAAGCCAGCAACATGTTCAAGGTCTTTGGAGAGGAAAGGTAGATTGGAGATGGGGCAGCACTTTGCAAGAACAAAGGGGTTGTGGGTGTTTTTTTTTGAGGAGGGAGGTGATGACGGCATTTTTAAATGGAGAGGGACAGTACCTGGGGTCGAGGAAGGGAAGTTGGGTTGTCAGCAGTTTAGTGGGAATGGAGTCAAGGCAAAAGGAGATGGGAAAAGGCATGAGGGGATAAGGGAGAGAAACTAGAGAAAGATGTGATTTAGGCCTAGGGTAGGGGGAAGCCTGGTAGAAACTTGGCTTGCTTTGCAAATAAAAGGAAAGGAAGCAACAGATGACATCTGAGTGGATGGTCTCAAACATAGTGACCAAAAAATTCATGGGATCCTCATACTCATTGTTGGAGGGGCCAGGGGAGAGAGCTTTAATGAAATGGCAGTGAAGAAAAAAAGCAGTGGGTTATCTGCTCTCCAGAATGATCTTGGAGTAGTGGGTGTTTTTAACAGAGGAGAGTGAGGTCCATTAGCACTTAATGTGGTCCAGCCAGATACGATGATGGATACTTAAACAAGTTGTGCATGCACAACAAATAACTCCAAAATAGATTAACTGGCCATTTATTTTATTTGCTGTTTGTGTGATATTGCTATGCACACGTTTAGTGGAGTTTTGCATACATGACAACAGTGATTTCAGTTCAAAAGTAAGTCATTGGATGTGAAGTGCTTTGTATGACTTAAGGATTTGTTAAGGCACTATATAAATGAAGGCTCCTTTATTCTTCCTTGCTGCGGTACCAACCAATTACTCAGCAGCTGCTGCCCTTTTGACATTTTGTGCAAACCTTACATGTTGTTACATGTTGTTACATGTTGTTACATGTTGTTACATGTTGAATGAGTTGCAGGTGCAACAGCTTTTGTGCTCATTGTATAAACATAGAAGTTGAATTTGAGAGTTAACAATTCTTGTAGTGCTGCTCCAGTCATCGTCTTGTATAGCACAGAAACCCCAGTCTCATCTATTCACAGTCACAAATCACATCTGGTGTGACTGGAACCGTGGCACCCTATCACCTTTCATCCTTCTCAACTTCTCTGCCACTTTAACACCAGTAACAGTTTCACCCTTCTTCAATTTCTCTCTTCCGTAGTCTGCCTTTAGGGCATTGTTCCATCGTATTGCCACACATAACAGATTCAACAGGCACAACATTGTTGCTAATACCTGCTTCTTCTCTGCTTGCATGGTCACCTTCACTATACCCCTTACTCTTCAACATCTACATGGTATCCCTCAGTGACATTATCTGGAAGCACGGGATCACCTTTCAGACGTCTGCAGCTATACCTTACTGCTTCATCCACTAACTCTAAAATTGTTGCCACACTCTCAAATTAAGATAAGAATGTATAGGTCCAGAAAACACACTGTTGTCTATGTAAAGCAGTTCAAAAATCTAAAAGCTCTCAATTACTCAAATATAGTTACAACACTATTTAGCCCATTGTGTCTGTGCCAGAAAGAGCTATCGAATTAGTCCCATCCCCTGCCCTTTCCCCATAGCCTTGCAAATTTCTCCTTTTCAAGTATATATGCAATTTAATTTTTAAAGTGACTATTGAATCTGCTTCCAGCACCCTGTCAGACAATGAATCCCAGATCAGAACAACCCACTGCATTAAAATAAATTCTCCTCATTTCTCCCTGGCTGTTTTGCAAATTATCTTAAATTTGTGTTCTGGCCAGCAGATCCATCACAGACCCAATCCACGTCCTGACCGGGGTCAAGCAGGGCTGCCTCATTGCACCAATACTCTTCTCAATCTTCCTTGCTGCAAAGCTCCATCTCATTATCAACAAGCTCACCGCTGGAGTAGAACTAAACTATAGAACCAATGGGAACCTCCAGGCTAGATCCAAGGTTGTCCCATCCTCTGTCATTGAACTACAGTACGCTTGCGTCTGCACACACTCAGAGGCCAAATTCCAAGCCATCGTCAACACCTTCACCGAGGCATACAAAAACATGGGCCTTACGCTAAACATCCGTAAGACGAAGGTCCTCCACCAACCTGACCCCGCCACACAGCATTTCCACTCAGTCATCAAAATCCACGGCTCGGCTTTGGACAATGTGGACCATTTATCATACCTCGGAAGTCTACTATCAGCAAGGGCAGACATTGATGAGGAGGTCCAACACTGCCTCAAATGTGCCAGTGCAGCCTTCGGTTGCCTGAGGAAAAGAGTGTTTGAAGACCAGGACCTCAACTTTGGCATCAAGCTTATGGTCTACAGGGCAGTAGTGATAACCGCCCTCCTATATGGCTCAGAGATGTGGACCATATATAGCAGACACCTTAAAGCGCTGGAGACATACCACCAGTGCTGCCTCCGCAAGATCCTACAAATCCCCTGGGAGGATAGACGCACCAACGTCAGTGTTCTCACTCAGGCCAACATCCCCAGCATCAAAGCACTGACCACACTCGACCAGCTCCGTTGGATGGGCCACATCATCTGCATGCCCGACACAAGACTCCCAAAGCAAGTGCTCTACTTGGAACTACTACACGGTAAGTGAGCCCCAAATGGGCAGAGGAAATGTTTCAAGGACATCCTCAAAGCCTCCTTGGTAAAGTGTAACATCCCCACCGGCACCTGAGAATCGCTGGCCAAAGACCGTCTGAAGTGGAGGAAGAGAATCCAGGAGAGCACTGAGCACCTCGAGTCCTGTCGCCAAGAGCATGCACAAATCAAGTGGAAGAAGCGTGCGGCAAACCAGGCTCCCCACCCACCCTTTCCTTCGATGACTGTCTGCCCCACCTGTTACAGAGTCTAATTCCCGCATTGGACTGTACAGTCACCTGAGAACTCACTTTTAGAGTGGCAGCAAGTCTTCCTCGATTTCGAGGGACTACCTATGATGGTGATGATGGTCCGTTGCTGTCAATGGGCAGATATTCTGTCAATCAGCAGTGTGCCCTGTTTATTGGTTCATCTCTGAGTACTGGCGCAGATTTAAGCGAGCTTCAATTGGGATTCAAATAAAATGGAAGCCAGTGAGTTTGCAGTCAGGTTTCTTGACCCAGGAACATTGTTTGCCTGGGGATACAGTACCTCATCCAGGAACAGTCTTTGGAAAATGAGGGCATATGGTCACCCTGCTCTATTTATAAAGCTAAGGATCCAGTATGATTTTTTAACAGCCTTTTCAAAGATTTGTGTATGTGAACCTCCACCCCACCCCCCTCCCCCCACCCAAGCCCATCTGTTCCTGCAACTGTATAAAATTGTACCATTTCATTTATATTGCCTGTGTTCAATTTTCCTTCCAGAATGCATCACTTTACACTTTTCGGCATGAAACTCCCTCTGCCATGTGTCTGCCCATTTCACCAGTCTGTCTATGTCCTCCTGAATTCGGCTACTCTCCTGCTCACTGCTTGCTACAGTTCCAAAGTGTAATGTCCTTACTCAATGGCACAAAACCCACACGAGGCACATTTTATGGACAAGGTCACTGTATGACCTGAACCTTTATTCACAGGACCAAGAAGTGATGACCCTGGTGGGACCTCCCTTTATATACTTGGATGACCAGGTAAGGAGTGTCTCCCACAAGTTCACCCCCTGTGGTCAAGGTGTGCATTGCTTAAGTATACACAATATTGCAGTGGTGTTACATAGAGGTTACATACATGACATCACCTCCCACCCCAAAGTCTTATTGGAATCATAGGTTAAGTCTTTCAGGTGGTCTACGCCCCCTCGTGGAGTGCCGCAGTTGGGGCTCTGGTTATTGAGCCTTGGCGTGAGTGTCTGTCACCTGTGGTGATTCTGGCCTGTCTGGGCTGACCGCCAGGAATGTGCATGCTGCTGAATGTTCCTGTTGCTCGTTCACTGGCGGTGGTCTGAGCACCATCTCATGATCTTCCTCGGGTTCCTCAGTGTCCATGCTGAACCTTTTTTTTACTTGGTCCAGATGCTTACGGCATATCTGCCCATTGTTAACTTTAACCACGATGACCCTGTTCCCCTCTTTCCCCATTACAGTATCCTCAAGCCTTTTGGGCCCCACGGCGTGATTGAGGACAAATACGGGGTCATTTATTTCTATACGTCTCCCCCTTGAATTTCGGTCATAGTACTCATTTTGGGACTGGCGCTTGCCCTGAACTATGTCGGTCAGGACTGGGTGAATGAGGGACAACCGTGTTTTGAGTGTTCGTTTCATAAGTAGTTCAGCGGGCGGGACCACCGTGAGCGAGTGCGGTCAGGACCGAAACGCCAGCAGGAGGCACGATAGGTGGCATTGAAGGGAGGGTCCTTGAATCCTGAGCATGCCTTCTTTAATGATTTGGACCACAAGTTCTGCCTGGCCATTGGAGGCTGGCTTGACCGGTGCTGTCCTGACATGGTTGATGCCATTGCCCGACATGAACTCCCGGAATTCGTAGTTCTTGAAACATGGGCCATTATCGCTAACAAGGATGTCCGGCAAGCCGTGGGTTGCAAAGACCACACGTAGACTCCCCACAGTGGTGGATGTCATGCACAAATTCAAAATGATGCACTCGATCCATTTGAGAAACATTTTTTCCATGAACGGGCCTGCGTAGTCTACATGAATACGTGACCATGGCCTGGTGGGCCAGGGCCACGGGCTGAGCGGGGCCTCCCTGGGGGCATTACCCAGCTGGGCACATGTCGTGCACCTGCGAACACAGTGTTCCAGGTCTGAATCAATTCCCGGCCACCAAACATGTGACCGGACAATGGCCTTCATCAGCATGATGCCTGGGTGCTCACTGTGGAGTTTCCTGATGAATGCCTCCCTGCCCTTCTAGGGAATGACTACCCGGCTGCCCGATAGTAGGCAGTCAGCTTGGATGGAGAGTTCATCCATCCGCCTGTGAAACGGTCTAACCTCCTCAGGGCATGCTCCGTGTGTGGGCGCCCAATCCCCAGTTCTTAATCAGAGATAGGAGGGGATCTCTGTTTGTCCAGATTTTGATCTGGTGGGCTGTGATGGGGGACCTGCGCTGTCAAAGGCATCAACGGCCATGACCATCTCAGTGCTTTGTTCCACTGCCCCTTCGGTGGTGGCCAGTGGAAGCCTGCTGAGCGCATCAGCACAATTTTCAGTGCCGGGCCGGTGCCAGACGGAGTAGTCATAAGCAGCCAGCGTGAGAGCCCATCGCTGTATGCAAGCTGATACGTTGGCATTGACAGCCTTGCTGTCTGACAACAGGGATGTTAACGGCTTGTGGTCCGTTTCTAATTCAAACCTCCTGCCAAAAAGGTACTGATGCATTTTTTTTACACCATGGACACATGCGAGTGCCTCCTTCTCAACCATCCCATATCCCCGTTCTATTTGAGAGAGCGACCTGGAAGCATAAGCCACAGTAGTTAGCCCTCAGCATTACTCTGCTGCAACACGCACCCAACCCCATAGGATGATGCATCACATGTCAGAACCAATTTTTATAGGGGTCGTACAGGGTCAATAACTTATTTGAACAAAGTAGGTTCTGCGCCCGATTGAAAGCCCGTTCTTGACAGTCCCCCCAAAACCAATCACAACCCTTATGTAGGAGCATGTGAAGCAGCTCCAACAACGTGCTTAAGTTTGGCAGAAAGTTCCCAAAATAGTTCAAGAGTCCCAGAAATGAACGCAACTCCGATGTGTTGCCGGGCCTGGGCGCTCGTTGAATCGCCTCTGTTTTGGATTCGGTGAGCCGAATTCCATCTGCAGCAACCCTCCTGCCCAGGAACTCAACCTCAGGAGCCAAAAACACACATTTAGACTTCTTGAGTCGCAGGCCTACCAGGTCCAGTCGGTGTAGCACCTCCTCCAGGTTGTGGAGGTGTTCCCCGGTGTCACGACCCGTGATGAGGATGTCGTCCTGAAATACGATTGTTCCAGGAATGGATTTGAGCAGGCTTTCCATGTTTCTTTGAAAAATCACGGCCACTGATCAAATGCCAAACGGGCACCTGTTGTAAACGAACAGTCCCTTTTGCGTAGTGATGGTGGTCAGTAGTTTAGATTCGTCGGCCAGTTCTTGGGTCATGTAAGCTGAAGTGAAATCCAACTTGGTAAACAGCTTGCCGCCTGCCAGCGTGGCAAAAAGATCCTCTGCTCTCAGGAACGGGTATTGGTCTTGTAGGGGCACCCGATTGATAGTGGCCTTGTAGTCGCCACAGATCCTGACAGAACCATCCGCTTTTAGGACGGGAACGATGGCGCTCGCCCAGTCGCAAAATTCAACGGGCGAGATGATGCCCTCCCTCAGCAAACGGTCCAATTCACTCTCAATTTTCTCCCACATCACATACAGCACCGCTCTGTCTTTGTGGTGCACTGGCCTGGCGTCCGGGGTGATGCGTATCACTACTTTAGTTCCTTTGAAAGTCCCGACACCAGGTTGGAATAGTGACTCAAATTGTTGTAGGACTTGTGAGCATGAACTTCGCTCCACAGATGACATTGCGTGCACATCCCCCCATTTCCAATTCATCTCAGCTAACCAGCTCCTCCCCAACAGTGCAGGACCATTGCCCAGGACAATCCAGAGTGGCAGCCGGTTCACTGATCCATTGTGTGTGACCGCAACATTGCACTGCCTAGTACTGGAATGATTTCTTTGGTATACGTCCATAGTTGTGTCTCAATGCGTTCTAGTTTGCGTCTACTGGTTTTGAGTGGCCATAGTTTTTCAAATTGTTGAACACTCATGAGTCTCTGGCTGGCCCCCGTGTCCAGCTCCATGCGTACAGGGATGCCGTTTAATAAAACCTTCATCATCATTGGTGGCGTTTTGGTATATGAGCTGTGAATGTTTGCCACATGAACTCGCTGAACTTCAGCGTCCATTGATTTGCCCCAAGAGTCATCCTGCCTCACAGACCCCTCTTCTGATCCATCCACCTCATAAATTAGCCTGATTGCAGGCTTCCTGCACATTTGAGCTAAATGGCCACTGAGGTTGCAAATTCTGCAGACAAATTATTGAAAACTGCAAGTCCTGGCAGAGTGTTTGCCCCCACACCTCCAGCATGAGCTGAGATTTCCATTGTTGTGAACAAAGGAGCTATGACCCAGCATTCCTCGCTGATTGCCCCTTTGACTGCTCTTGAGTACCCTGTTAGTGGGTGTCAATGGCCCCATCCCGGACCGCATTGTCCACTGTGATGGCGTAAATGTCCGTTCAGCCTGCCATTGTCTCTGTTGAAAACCTACTCTGGGGTCTATTGCTGCCTGGGGTGTGTCGAACTGCCCTTGCCTACCTGCGGGGCTCTGAGTCGTGTTTATAATATTGACACCCTGATCCCCTGCCGCGTTGGAGGCAGAATTGCGCGCGTATATTATTTTGGTTTCCTCCTCCCCCGCCATGAAAGTCTGAGCCATCAACGCCGCCGCTTCCAAAGTCAAGTCCTTGGTCTCAATTAACTTTCGGAAAATCCCCGCATGACCGATGCCCTCAATAAAGAAGTCCCTTAACATCTCCCCCCTGCAGGCATCTGTGAACTTACAGCGGCTGGCCAAATGCCGAAGGTCCACAATGAAGTCCGGTATGCCCTGTCCTTCACGTTGTCGGTGGGTATAGAATCTGTGTCGGGCCATGTGTATGCTGCTCATCGGTTTGAGGTGCTTATCGATTCGTTTGCTGAGCTCTTCAAGATTTTGTCCGCCGGCTTTTCGGGTGCTAGTAGGTCCTTCATGAGCGCGTAAGTCTTAGGTCCGCAGCTGGTCAGCAGATGGGCCCGTCGCTTGTTGGCCGCTGCATCTCCCAGCCATTCTTTCATGACAAAGCTTTGCTGGAGCCTCTCAATGAAATCGTCCCAGTCCTCACCAACACAGTACCATTCCTCTGTGCTACCGGTGGCCATTCTCGTGGGTCGTTGATTCCCGTTTCTCGTCGCCAATGTAATGTCCTTACTCAATGACACAAAACCCACACGAGGCACATTCTATGGACAAGGTCACTCTATGACCTGAACCTTTATTCACAGGACCAAGAAGTGATGATCCTGCATAGGACCTCCCTTTATATACCTGGATGAACAGGTAAGGAGTGTCTCCCACAAATTCACTCCCTGTGGTCAAGGTGTGCATTGCTTAAGTATGTACAGTATTGCAGTGCTGTTACATAGAGGTTACATACATGACACAAAGCTTTCTGTACAACTGCCTCCATTGCCTCTGTGAGTGGTCCATTTCACACATTCACCCCACTCCATGTAAAGTAGTTAAATAAAACCCATCTGTGCACCTTTCCTTCTCTAAGCTTGAGTTCATGTCCCCTGGTTTCAGATTTTTGGCAATCGCAACGTATTACAGTTACCTGCTATCAGGATTCAATTTATCTATTCCCTTAAGAATCTGGAATATGTGAATAATGTCTCCCCTGAGCCTTCTGTTCAAAATAAACAATCCCAGGCCCATCAATCTTTCTTCCTAGCTCAGATGCCTTATGCTAGGGGTCAACTTAGTTGCCTTTTTCTGCACTACACTCAATTCCTAGATATCCTTGCATTCAGAACTGTATGCAGTATTTTGAATGTAGCTCTACCAGTACTTTACACAGATTGATTTAGGAGCGATTGTAAATCTGCCTGACTGATAGATAGCACGAGCAGAATTAAAATCAAGGTGGACTATTTGCCAGCCTGTTCCTGCTCTGCCGCCATTTTAACTTGGACCTTCTGCTGGGCGGCCCAGGCACCCACCTGGATTAGATGAGAGCCTCCCTAATCTACAAATTAGGGTTTTATGATGTACATAATAACTTGATGCAATTTAGTGAGCCTGCTGAGTGGAGCATAGCTGCTCCCTGATGCTCAAGAGAAAGAGGTCCCAAAAAGCTAAGTTTAAATTTATTTTTGTTCAGGCCCAGAGAAGTTTGAGTAGTCTTTTGAGCTTCACAAAATAACGTGAGCTGCTGCCGATCCGAGCTCCTCCCCGCCGTGCCCATCACACCGCCCCCCATCACCCCCACCTCCCCATCAATATGCCTTTCTGCCGGCTGGTCAGCCTCCGGGCCACCCAGTATTGTTGCAAGTTGCAGGAGGGTGTCCATTCAAATCTTGCAACTCTCCAGCTGCATGTTAACCAGGCCCTGTCCTACAATTGGACCAGCTGGAGGGATCAGGCAGCGGCTTGCATGCTCCGCTGGCCAGCTAACCAAAAGTTCAAATCGTCCCTATTATCACCTCTGGCTATGCTTCCCAAAATCTAGTTACCTTCCTTTATAATGCCACGCACTGCACTATTTGGTCAGGAATTTCCTCGGACTTGCTCCCACTCCTCTGCCGTCACTTCACTGGTAGACTAGCGAATACCCCGTTTATATGCACAAACGGGCTTTTGGCTGCATTTCTGACGATCCAACGGCGGAGCAGAAGCAGATTTCAGAAAATACCCAGCCTAGTCTCAACGAGCTATCAACCAATAGCCCCAGACAGCTTTCTTATGCTGTGTTCTATAGCCGAGATCAATTTAAGTTGCTCATTGCCTACTCTGTGAATTCTGTGTTTATTTCCCTTCCCTGATTTTGATATCCTGCCTTTGTCCACTTTAAACGCCAATTGCAACTCACCAGCTTACTCTTGTAACATATCCAGATTCCTTTGTATTTGGTTTACATGTTCCCTATTGTTTGAACCTCTCCCCTCAGTTTCGACAGCTTGTTTTTCTTTTCTTTTCCCATCTTCAAATTATTTAAGTACACCAGCAGCATTAATCCCTGTGGAACCCTACGAATGAGACCTTGCCATTTCAGTGCATCTCCATTCACAACTAGACTTTGTTTTCTCAGAAATAAAAACAGGAAATGCTGGAAATACTCAGCAAGTCAGGCAGCATCTATGGAGAACGAAACAGAGTTAACGTTTCAGGTCAATGACATTTCATCAGAACTGGAGGATGTCATGTATGCAGACATGTTATTGCCTGTACTATTACATAGGATGTGCCACCAGAGGGCACTACTATGGGAAACTTGTACACCAGCTGTATGGTCACTAAGGTGTGCCACCAGAGGGCACTGCAGTGGGAGACTTGTAGGTTACCTGTACAGCGGGCCAGGCCTAGTATAAAAGGCAGGCCACCAGGTGTGAGCCTCACTCTGGAGTTATAGTAAATGGACTAAGGTCACTACAGTTCAAGTGCAATACATTGCCTCGTGGAGTCATTATCAGAACATCCAAAGACCTAACAGAAGAAGTTAGAGATTTAACAGTTTATAAGTACAGAGCCAAGAAAAAAGTGAATGGAAACTTTTTAATAAAACTCTGGTTTCTCTGAAATGAAATTAAACGATGAGTAATATTTGAAATTATTTTTCGGATGAGGGAAATGCCAAAATTGTACCCACTTTGTGGGGAATGCAGAATTTTCAAAAAGCCAATGTGAGGCAACAAGGTAGAAAGTTAAACAAAGTTCTGATTTTAGTTTTTATACGAGCACTAATGGATAGCCCATTTCCACAGAAAGGAATCGGCTCTGGATCAAATAGTATGGGAAAACACTTTTAGTCATCGTGGAGGAATGAATCAATATATCTTCAGCTGTAATGAGAAAATATTTACAGCTACTAAAGATATTATTATTACACAGTCTGGTTGAGTCTGAGATTTAAGGATCAGATTTACAGGCTGATGTAATTGATCAATTAAATGATCTAAGCCCTTTGCTATGCTTAATGACTTGACGATCCCTTAAGGTGCTTAAACAACCTCAAAGCATAAGAAGAAGCATAATCAAAATACTAACCAGTTAAATCAGTGACCTTTTTAGTTAATTAAGCTATTTAATAAGAGCAGGCTGCAGCAGATCACTGGAAATAATCGTGAAGTAGGAAGCACCCTATAAAGTTGAGGGATAGTTTTACAAATCTGCATTTCCAAGGCAGAACTTTGTCCACTGGGAGTGGCATATTGGGAATTTAGAACACGGTAGGTACCATGGAGCATACTATTCATGAGTAATTCAGACCTAGACCCATAGGCCGTAATTTTGTCTGCCTCAGCGGGTCAGTGACGGGTCCCGACCTCGCTGGTGGCTCCAGCCCACAGTATAGAATGATTTTCCCCTGATTGGGCTTGTTAAGCCCGCCCAGCCATTTGCTGGGCCAATTGAAGGAAGCGGGTCTGATGACATCATTTGATGACGCATCATCAGCCGGGTTCTTTAAAGGGACCATATGCAAATTGATTTTGATAGTTATGCTGTCAGTGTTCTACAGCATTAAAGTACTGCAGACACTGACGACCACTGCACAAAGGTGCATGGCTCATCCAGGCTCTCCCATGAGTCCCTTCTTTTCTTATGGAGGGAGTCACAGCATGCAAGGAGGTTCTCTTCCCTTCCAATGGGCGGAAAAGACTTCCCCAAGGGATCAACGCAGCCTAGTTGCACATTTCACAGAAGAACACAAGCAGGGATGTCGTCGGGAGGACCAGGCTGCAGTGGAACAAACCTTTCAATGATCTCAGTAGATCACGAAACGTTACTGCAAAGCCACACTCAACCTCATCCTGCTGTGCCACTCATCACATCCCCATCACTATGCCTTCCCTATCCTACTTCTACACATACTTACTCACACCAAATTACCTTGCACCTCCACCCATTTCTCGCTATCTGCATTATCATTTCCCCATCTCACTAGCCGTCCTTTACACTCATCCTCATCCTAGTCCAATCATACCAACTTACAACACACAAGGGTAGGCACTTGGGTGTTTCAGCCAATGTTCATGTAAAGTTTATGTTAATCTGCTGTCAAGCATTGAAATTTATATTTTCAAAACTTTGCGTTCTTGGAGAGATTTGTGTGCACCTTTGGAAATGGCTTAGTGAGTTGCAGTGAATGGTGAGACATAAGCGTACCCCTGCAATGATGATGAGTGTGAAAGGAAGGGGTTGGGCATTGTGGGGATGCTTTATGGTCCTGTTGTGGGCTTACAAAGTTATAACATTTTACAATGTTTAATAAATTATTTTGTTCACCTTAACCATTCCTGTGTATTGTCTCATTTGCAAAATAAGAGGGAAATAGTCAACATGGTGGCATAGAGTGGCCAGGCAATGCTCAGACGTATCGTTCACTCTTCAAGCAAAGCGTTGAATTATGAGCTGTCGACGGAAGGCATTTGCAGCGGTGGAATTTCCACGATGCCTCCCCTGTGGTTGTGGTGGTGGTGGCATAGGTTCTTCGCTAGGCTCCTCATCCTCGTCATCCTCCTCCCCTCTGCTGAAGTGCCCCTCAAATCTCCCTTGGGAAATCCTGTCCCCTCAAGATGGCTAAGTTGTGTAGCATGCAGCACATCACAATGAACTCAGAGACCTGCTGAGGGGAGTATTGCAGGCAGCCTCCAGAGTGGTCCAGGCATCGGATGCTTGAGCACTCCAATTGTCTGTTTGATGATGTTGCGTGTGGCTGCCTGGCTCTCAGTATAGCTTCTGTCTGAGGGTTCCGGTAGGGGGGGGGTTGTCATGAGCCAGGTGGCGAGGCCATAACCTTTGTCCCCGAGCATCCAGCTCTGGCCTTGTGGTTGAAGATGGAACAGGCCTGAGACAGTGCTCTTAAACAAGATGAAAGCATCATGGATGCTCCCTGGATATTGGGCATTGACTGCCATGATGCACTGAGTATGGTCACAGACGATCTGTACATTCATGGAGTGGAATCCCTTTCAGTTTCGGAAAACCTCTGGATTATGTAAAGGTGCTCGCAGGGCAATGTGCGTACAGTCAATGGCACCCTGAACCTCGGGGATGCCAGCAAATCTTTCAAAACCTACAGCCCTCTCACTTTGGGTCTCCTTGGTCATTGGAAAGTTTATGAAATCCATCCTGCATGTGTATAATGCAGTAGTCACCTGGCGAATGCAGCAATGTATAGCGTGCTGCGAGATGTAGCATATGTCCCTTGTTGATGCCTGAAAGGAGCCGGAGGCATAGAAGGCAAATGCTGCAGTCACCTTCACCTCGATGGGCAGTGCAATCCTGATGCCGCTGGTAGGCTGTAGGTCTGCCTGTATGAGCTGGCATATCTCTGTCAGTACTCTTTTCAAAAGCGCAGCCTTCTAACACACTATGCCTCAGAGAGCTGCAGGTATGAACGATGTTCCCTGTAAAGTCGTTGGGGGTAAGGCCTCCTCCACATACGTTTGCGAACTTTATGATTACATTCAAAATGATCATCAATAAGCCTTCTTGCAGCTCGACACCGTATAAATATAGCAGCCAGGAATAATGGCAGACTTAGTATAGCCCTCCTCTTTTAAAATGTACTTAAATGTCCTTTGAAATGAACTAAAAATACACATAAAACTTCATCATGAAAAACACAGCCTTCTTCTCCAAATCCTTTTATGCACTCAACTTCTCCGTTTTCAAGATGGTGCCGTTAGCACCGGGTGAGCCCTGGGTCTGACCTGGGTGCAACTGCTTTTTGCCGGCGGGTTCCCGGGCGGACGCTAAATCGGGTGATAGCGCCGAAAGTTCCGGCCGAGGCACTAGTGCAGTGATGCATGCCGATTTACATCATCCAAATGGTGAAAACATCGGACAGGCGCTAAGTTTTAATGCTGCTGCAAAACCACTGCCGAAAGCTCCCCCATGGGGCATGATGTTGAGTGCCTTGTTTTGTGCCAAAAAAAAAATGTTTCTCCGTCTCGCCCAGGCGCTAAACAGGGCGCAAATTAGCCAAAAATCCAGCCCAATGACGACAGACCCAACCTGCTCAACCTTTCCTCATAAGCAAACGACCTAATGGGGAACATGGACGCACTGAGAGAGAAGCGTAAGGCGATATTGCTTTCCAGTTGTGGCGATGAGGTTTATTGTCTCGTCAGGGATTTTCTGGCACCTGAGAGCGCCAGGGACAAGTCTTATGAGGAGCTGATCACACTCATTCATGACCAACTGAAACCGAAGGAGAGCATCCTCACGGCCAGGCATGAATTCTACCACTACTGCAGACGTGAGGGCCAGGATGTCACCAAATATGCTGCGGACCTCAGGAGACTCGCGGCGCCGTGTGATTTTGGCACACACCTTGACGAGGCATTGCAGGATGTTTTTGTTATGGGGATTGGCCATGAGGGTCTCCTTCACCTGCTGCTATCCATGGAACCTGCAGTGTCCCTGAAGCAAGCCATCACCATCAGCAGGGCATTTATGACCTCGACACGCAGCACCAAGCAGATGATACACACAGTCTCGAAACTGGCAGGCACTGTCCACAGGATAGCGCCCACCATGGGCAAAACTGCAGAACGTGACTCTGCCCAGGGCAGAGAGCATGGATCTCGGGGTCCTGGAACTCAGAGTCCGCTGAGGGGGGCTAATCGAGTAGCACCATGCTGGCGCTGCGGAGGAAGCCATGGGGCTCACCGGTGCAGGTTTGCGGAGTATATGTGCAATATCTGCCACACGAAAGGCCACCTTCAGCGTATGTGCAAAAGAAACCTGACTCACCGTCTGGCCAAAGAGATGGTAGAGAATCCGCCATCCGGCGAGGAGCAGGCAGAAGAAAATGAGGTGCTGGGACTGTATATGTGTACCGACGATTCGGCCCCAGTGATTATGGAAGTCAAGATCAACGGAGTCCCTGTGAGTATGGAAGTAGACACTGGATTGGATTCGTTGTTGATGAGTCAGAGAACCTTTGATAAACTGTGGGTCAACCCAGCTGCACGATCCAAGCTGATCCCGGTCACGGCAAAGCTGCGTACCTACACCAGGGAACTGATACCTGTCCTTGGCAGAGCGGATGTGCAGGTATCTCACGGGGACGAGACGCACGGATTACCTTTGTGGGTCATTGCAGGTGATGGGCCGATGCTACTAGGCAGGAGATGGATGGGGAAGGCCCGTGGGAGCTGGGAAGACTTCATCCCTCCACAGACCGCTGTCCCCCAGGTCCCTAAAGAGCAACGCCGACCGAGCTGGAAGAGAAAGAAGCCATTCATTAGCAGTCCAAATCCCCACACAGACGAGCAGACCCTGGAAGAGCAGGCGTTGATCGGGAAATCCACCGACGGGCGACAAATCGGTGGGACCCATGCGGAGAGAAAGTCGGGCGGTGGACGCCGGGACGGCGGCGGCGGTGGTGGGGGCTACGGCAGCGGCAGGGGAGGAGGCTACGGCGGCAGAGGAGGCTACAGCGGCAGAGGAGGCGGCCGGCATAACTCGGGAGAACACAACAGCTACCTGGTTGGCTACAAGAGCCAGGGCGACAGGGACGCCAGCAGTTACGGCAAGTACGGAGGCCACAGGGACTATGACTGATCGAATCGTTCTTGGCCATTTTTCCTCCCTCCTGCAGTTATCAGTTATCAGTATGTTCTGCACAGAGCTGCACCTACAACTATATCAGTATTTTCTGCAAGATCTTGAAAGTATATCCACCGCCAGCCATTATTGAATGCTGTGCGCTTCTCCGAATCAGTGGCACAAACGCCCTTATTCAGAACCGCCGTTTCAATAAGAAACATCAACAGCTGTAGTTGAAGCATAGGGGAGGGCGCAGGGAGAACGGAAGGTTTCATATCATCCTGCTCATCGGCAGGCATTAATCCTGACTCGACAAATATCTTGGAAATCAGTAACCTGGGTTAAGGTAGATGCTGAAATATCATGAACAAACTTCTGAAAAAAAAACGTAACTTTGAATTAATTTTAAAATCTAATAATTTTTAATTTAATGGAGAAATAACAAAATAAAGTGATCTCACTGCCAGCGAGCTCAAGATGATGGCGAGCCTCGGGCTGCAAAGAACAAAGGCAAGCAGTAAAACTAAAATGGTGACGCCTAAGGGAAGCCTCGTGGGAATCTCACGATGGCGTCTTAAAAGGGAAATTCACCCGGGGGCCTTAAAAGGGCCTTACACCGTTGGCGGTCCCCACAAAAAGACTTTTGTAAGGCAAGAGCGAGTCTAAATGTGTAATATGATTTGTATGATGTAGTGATTTAGGATAAGAGTTGATATTTTAATGCTGAATGGTTACTGTGTTTAAAATGTGATGGGGATGAATGATTTATGAAAGGAGTCAATACCACGAGGTATAATTAAAAGGATTAATGGGTCCGTGACTAACATGCCTAAGGGACCAAAGCGATTTCCGATATTATGTGATTCATGCAGTGGTTCAGCGGCTGCAGATGAGCCGCTGAGGCGACTACTGAGAACAGAGGCAACGCACTAGTTGCGATACCCTGCCTCAGCAAAGCCCATCACCTCGGGCAAAAAAGGGGCAGTACACTGCCACCATACCTCACCCAGTAGAGCTGGGATTAAATAACTGTTCAGTGCACCTGCAATCTTTTGACATAACATCTGTACCACATATCATATGTACCATACAAATGTATTGTCTATGTATGCATGCTTTCTGTTGGAGGTTATAATCGTGTACTTCATCACCCATGTAAGGACTGCAAATACCACATGCTTGCACTGGATCGCAAGCATAATCTCAACATGGGGGGGAAGAGGGAAGTGGATGGTCATGGACTCACACTCACAAACCAACCAGGACGAACAAGGCCAAGGTTACCGGCAATGGCTTTTGGAACTGGGGGGGGAGTGAGATGTTATGTATTGTCCAGGTACATTAAATGTAAAGTACAATGGTGCACCACAGAGGCCGCTGTGGTGGGAGACCTGAAAGTACCTGCAAGACAGAGTATAAAAGGCTGCTCACCACACCTGAGAAGGCACTCTGGAGTTACCTAATAAAGAACTAAGGTCACAGCAGTTACTACAACACGAGACAGTGTGGAGTCAGTTATTTGAGTGCTACATACATCACACTTTTCATATACTTGTAGAAGTTCTTACTGTCCGTTTTTATATTTCTTGCTAGTTCTCTTAATTTATTTGCACCCTCTTTAATATTTTTTTAGTCATTCTTTGCTATTTTTTAAAATGTTCCCAATCGTCAGGCCTACTACTAATTTTTGCAACATTGTATGGCTTTTCTTTCAATTTGATACCATCCTTAACTTCCTTAGTTAGCCACGGATGCTTCATCTTACTAGTAGACTCTTTCTCAGTTAAGTATATCTTTGTTGAGAATTATGAAATATCTCCTTAAATGTCTGCCTCTGTTCATCCACCGTCTTACCTTTTAATCTATTTCCCAGTCCACTTTAGCCAATTCTGTCTTCATGAGCCTGAACTTGGTGGAAACCAAGGCCCACCCAAGTGCCGCCCAAACGACAGCCTATGGCCGCCAAGAGACCGGGCGGTTCTTTGCCAGGAAGATCCTCCAAAAAGAGATGGCAGTACAGTCCTGCAGCAAAATGATGGCTTACGCCGTCAATCTGGGCGACAGTGGGTGGGAGCTCTCAATCTTGGCGGCAAATGCGATCCTTGCCAAAGTGCCGCCGAGGATTGAGTGAGACATGGGGCCCGAAATTGGTGGCCTTACTGCCGAGTTTTGTAGCCACTCTTCCCCCCCAGGGAGGGGAAACACTGAAAAATAAAGATCTTCACCAAAAAAAATCACCAGAACACCTGCAGGGGATCCCATACAGATAAAACGCTGAAAGAAAAAAAAGAAAAAAATTATCATTAACCTTTTTTTGCAGGTCTTCTTACTTACCGTCGGGGTTAGACATGCCTCCCGCAGTGGTCCTTCCCTCTGCTGCCACCGACTCCTGCCCGACCCATTATTCCAGCTCGGCGGGCGGGAGGTCACTTACATGACTTGGCCACCAGAGGCCGTCAGCGGGCAGTTCCCGGCAGAACTTTCCTCCCGCCGGATGCAGACCTGGAGGAATCTGTCACCGAGGGGAGAGTGACAACAAAATTCGGCAGTAAGGCCACCAATTTCGGGCCCCATATCTTTGTAATTGCCTTTATTTAGGTTTAAGACAATAGTTTCAGATCCAAGTTTCTGACCCACAAACTGAATGTGAAATTCTATCATATTATGATCACTCTTACCTAAAGGATCCTTTACTATGAGATCATTAATTAATCCTGTCTCATTACACATTACCAAATCTAAAATAGCCTGTTCCCTAGTTGGTTCCACAACATATTGTTCTAAGAAACTGTCCCGAACACACTCTATAAAATTGTCCTCAAGGCTACCTTTGCCAATTTGATTTCTCCAATCTATATGAAGAGTAAAGTCACCCACGATTATTGCAGTAACACAACTGCTGACGACCTTATCTGACGTGATCCCCGAACAGCGTAATCATCGTGAACAACCTAGTAAAATGGTAAGTTCAGCTCAAAATTCTTTATAAGTGTCTCTTAACAAGGTCATAAGACCTAACTTGCCTCGCTGGCCACTGGATATCGGGTCTGTTCAGTGTTGACAGTCCCAACATCTGGGAAAGTAGTGCCTGCAGACACGTTTAAATCATGGTAATCAAAATTGCGTGATAAAACCAAATGTTTAAACAGGTGTGTCTTATGAGCAGTACCCACTTCATACCTGTTTTCACCCTTTCCCTAAAATAATACCCTGTGGGCTAGAAATTGGCCAGCCTGGCACCCCTTTTTTCAGTGATATTTTGCCTTTTTTGATGGAAAAATGTATTCACCTAAATTGGACAAAGTTATGCACTGGCAGTTTTTAAAATTCGCTGAAAAATGGGCTTGTGTCGTGCAAGACAAAAAAAAGCAAAATCGCTTTAAATTGGCTGTTCGATGCACCCGTATTCTGGGTGAAAAAAACGCCTGAGAAAAGCCTGCATTGCAGCCCCAGAAAAAATGGTAAATATGAAGACCTGCAAAAAGGTAAGTTAACGTTTTTATTTTTAAATTCTTTTTCATCATTTCGCTAGATATGTCTTTTGTGAATGTTTTGTGTTTTTTTATTTTTTGCTTTTTGCAAATTTTTTTTGCGTTTTCCCCCCTCCCAGGGCCTGTCTTTTTAGCGGTAATCGGCCTCGAACTAAAGTTGGCGAGGACCATGGTTTCCACCGCGAATCCTTGTGCAATGCTGATTTTTACCGTCGGGCACATTTTTTTGCCAATTTTAGGCCTTCAAAAAAAATAGCGGTATTTTTGGCAAAAAATGCAGAAAAAATACCGCTATCGCCAAAAGACCAATTTCTAGCCCCATATCTTTAACTCAATGAGCCTTTGCATCACCTCATCTGGCATTAAGTTGAAAATGATGCATGGTTCTTCTTCATTTTCAAACAAAAAGTTTTCTAAACACTTTTTCATAAAGGTGGTGTCCATTTACCAGGAAAACTGATGTTAATCATTTTAAAGTTAACATCTGGCCCGTCACCCATCCCATCCGCTGAGCGCCAGCCTATTTCCAGGGTCAAATTTCCCCCGCGCTTTGTTTGCAGCGCATATTTCGAATTAGGTTTTATTTTCTGCCAGCGCAGCAAGCACTGGCACCAGTGCGTTTTGGGCTCTTTGAGAAAAATAACTTGCTGCTATGGTAACGGAGCTTTCCCGCGGAGTTCGAAGGGCATGATGCTCAGCGCTGCACTCAGCACATCCCTGCAGCGCTGATGACATTGGCGCAACACGGACGTGCCGTGTCACACTGATACCTCACAACGTCCCCCCCCTTCTTTTAAATGGGAAGGCCGCGGCAAACTCTGCAGCCTCTTTAGTGGCGCCCACTTGACCACGAGGGAGGGTGTCGGCCGGGCCACATGTTGGCGCCCTGGCCACACCAGCGGCCACCATTAGCGTGCCGAATGAAAAGTCAGCTGACAGAAACAAGATGCCAGCCGCCGCGTTACCAGCTCGCCTTTATGGGCGGCCGGGGCACCACCGCCACCACAGCTTCTGGCACCAAGATGCTGTTGTTAGCATCGTCCCACGCCGACCTTACCTCCCGCGGGTCGTCACCGTGCGTGTGCCGCAGCGATGCAATAATTGTGGAGCGCGGCGCAAACCAACTTGGCCGGTGGAGCCCCGGGGACACATCGCATCGATGTGACCGCCGCACTCATGCACTAACTCATTAGTGTACCATTAAAGTTGGCTGGCGCTAACTGGCACTGTGCAAAGCGGCAATTTCAGCCTGATAGTGTAGTATCTGCGTATTCACATCAGTTTTCCCACGTATCCATGTAGAATTGGAAGATTATGCCCTGTCCCACTGCAATTTCCACCTTTACTTCCCTCAGCGTCCTAGGATGCATCCCATCCGGTCCTGGTGGCTTATCTACTTTAAGTACAAACAACCTTTCTAGTACCACCTCCTTATCAATTTTCATCCCATCCAGTATCTCAACTACCTCCTCTTTCACTATGACTTTGGCAGCATCCTCTTCCTTGATAAAGACAGATGCAAAGTATTCATTTAGTACCTCAGCCATACCCTCTACCTCCATCATAGGTCTCCATTTTAGTCGCTAATCGGCCCCGTCCCTCCTCTTGCCACCTGCTTCCTACTGCTGCATGATATTGGCTCCACAGGTCACTGGATGGAACTGGCCAACCTCTCACTGCTGGAAAGGATGGGTTCCAGGCTCTGGTTAATATGCTATATAAACTTGTGGATCTGATTAAATGGCTTAAAAATAAATTATTTTTATAGGGGGTATTTTAGTATTTTGATTTTTTTCAATGTAAAATCTCAGATACCTATTTTTATACTTTGTAATTCCTGAGAATGATGAGAGTGAGTCGGAGACATAGTCAACAGAAATTCTTTTCAAACAGAAGGAACAAGAAATCAGCTGGGGTTTGATCAAAGCCGTGTGATTGACAAGGTAAATGTTTAATTTATATTTTTTGCAAATGCAAATGAGGAATACTTATTTTACAGAATGCACATCTGGAATTTGTCACTATTTTTAGGGTAGCACATACAGTGTCTCCTAGATCTGATTAGCTTGACAGTAACTTTACGAAGCACGACGATGAGCCGCCGTTACCAATAAAATAAATATATAGCTTTTGCAACAAGGGTAAGTAGATTTTTTTTGGTTTTAAGTGAAACTTTATCAATTCTTATCAATTGCAAAATTATACATTCTATATTATGTTTTTAGAATAAGAAAAATATGGAAATAAAGCTTCTGCAGAGACCAGCTGTCATCTTTATTTAATATGTTACCAGACACACTTTTGGAAGAGAGGTATTTTCCATGATAAATCTACATTTTAAAGGCAGAGGTTACATAGAGGACGTTGTGTGATGGGTTGTGTAATATGATTAATTTTCCACAATTGATGCCAACCAGTGAGTTATGGTTAGACTCAGTCGTAGAAATAAAAGTCATGTTACATAGTCCTTCATTGGACACTTGTTTAAAATAAATTTTTCTCTGAAGATGAAAACTGAAAGAGTTGGAGATGATTGAGCATTAACCTATAACTTTCATCTCAATTGTGCACCAGCTTTCAAATAATAAATGTACTTTATGCCATGGCATGATACACACCAGGAAGATCGTAGATGCAATTCTTGGCCTGTGCTGAGTTAGCGGATTTCCCCTAAAATAAGCGTAGAGCCGTACAATTGGTCTTGGCTAGAAAATTAGCCGAGGATTTTTCCCCTAATTATTATGCAGCACTAGTTGAGGTTACAGTTGTGGCCTGAGGGATAAACAATTACAGCAACAACTTGTATTTATATAGCGCCTTTAACGTAGTGAGGCGTCCCAAGGCGCGTCGCAGGAGTATTATGAGATTTTTAAAAAATAAAGCTGTCAAATGGTTTGCATTAAGTGATTATGTTAATGCACTTTTTTAATCGTGATGACACAAAGTAGCAAAATATTAAAATTCATTCTCTTCATAATCTAATCCTCAATACTCAGTTTATATTATTGCAATTTTCCAAAGTTATGGAAACTTTACCCAGATGTAAAGATATACGTATTGGTTAGATGAAAAATCTGTTTTGTGTGCATCAGACAATATTATGATGCATTGTTAGCTTCAACAACAACAACTTGTATTTATATAGCATCTTTAATGTAGTAAAATGTCCCAAGGCACTTCACAGGAGTGTTAGAAGACAAAACAAATAAATGTGCTTATTTAACTGAATAAAAGTTTCTGTTTGAAGTCCTTGCTTTTTCTAATCCGCCCATGCTTTGGTTGAACTGCTGGTTAAAAATAAACCCCACAGTCTAAACTGCTCCGAGAACCAATGCTCTTCCTATTGAAATGTTTGGAAAAGAAGTGAGCAGATCATTCCTTTAAGCAAGCATTTCTCTCAACAGGGCAGTCATTAACAGGTAAAGACTTAACCACATAACTGATTATCAAAGAGATAAACTAACAAGGATTAAATCAAGGGAAAGGCAACATGAAATATTTATAGTCACATAAAGCAAGTAATACAGGAAAAGGGTGGGAACGTGGTGCCCTGGTTGATGCTTTTATTCTGTCATGGGATGTGCCTTTTATGTAGGACTTGGTCATTCAGCTGTTACTGCAGCATCTGCGGGTTGGTATAATCACTCTCAGAAAATGAGTTCTAACTTCTGGTACTTTAGAATCCTATCAAATAGAATAGGTGGCAAAGAAAAGAATTAGCGTTGACCAATTGGAACAATATTATTTAAAAAAGGCTGCGGAAACCAAAAGACATACTTCTAACTAAGAGAGAACTCCATTAGTTGGTAACAAAAGCTGCCATGTATGTGATGCAAGCGCCCAGCAGTAAACTCTGTTTCAAATAAAATCTGTCCACAGTAGCATTATTTGAAAAGCTTATACTCTCTTCTATTGAGTTCTAGATCCATAAAAAAAAACAGCTTTGGTGATTCACATATCTGAATGTCTAAATCAAAATAAATTACATGCAAGCTGTGACTGTTAGGGATGATTGCTAAAGCAAATTTTAATTACAAAAGGCCCAAATGTCGATTGTCTGGAAAATGAAACCATGAAACAGTCAGTAGAGGAAAGATTTACCCAGCCTCCTTTCTCCTTTCATGCATGACATCATTTTGAAATTGAGGCAAAAGTTTGTATTTATGGATGAGCAATGTTTCTGATTTTCCAAACAGTATTGTACAGAGTGATTTATTCCACTCCAGCAGGCGTTCTGAAATCATACTATCTAGACTAAGTGAGTGGCAAAGTTTCAAGAGGGGAAATTGCAAAATCCAAAGTTAATATCTATACTAATCCAGATCTTCATCCTTATATTATTTCTTCTTTCCATGTGCCTCTGATAAATTCAATGGTTTTTACCTCATTTTAACAATAATATGGTGTCTTTACTCATCATAGACAAGCCCTCGGAATTGAGGAAGACTTGCTTCCACTCCTGAAGTGAGTTCTTTGGTGGCTGAGCAGTCCAATACGAGAGCCACAGACTCTGTCACAGGTGGGACAGATAGTCGTTGAGGGAAGGGGTGGGTGGGACTGGTTTGCCGCACGCTCTTTCCGCTGTCTGCGCTTGATTTCTGCATGCTCTCGGCGTTGAGACTCGAGGTGCTCAGCGCCCTCTCAGATGCACTTACTCTACTTAGGGCGGTCTTGGCCTAGGGACTCCCAGGTGTCAGTGGGGATGTTGCACTTTAGCAGGGAGGCTTTGAGGGTGTCCTTGTAACGTTTCCACTGCCCACATTTGGCTCGTTTGTCATGAATGAGCTCCGAGTAGAGCACTTGCTTTGGGAGTCTCATGTCTGACATGCGGACTATGTGGCCTGCCCAGTGGAGCTGATCGAGTGTGGTCAGTGCTTCAATGCTGGGGATGTTAGCCTGAATGAGGATGCTGATGTTGGTGCACCTGTCCTCCCAGGGGATTTGTAGGATCTTGCGGAGACATGGTTGGTGATATTTCTCCAGCAACTTGAGGTGTCTACTGTACATGATCCATGTCTCTGAACCATACAGGAGGGCAGGTATTACTACAGCCCTGTAGACCATGAGTTTTGTGGATGTTTTGAGGGCCTGGTCTTCAAACACTCTTTTCCTCAGGCGACCGAAGGCTGGACTGGCATACTGGAAGTGGTGTTGGATCTCATCGTCGATGCCTGCTCTTGTTGATAGGAGGCTCCCGAGATATGGGAAGTGGTCCATGGTGTCCAAGGCCGCGCGATGCAACATGATGACTGGGGGGCAGTGCTGTGCGGTGAGGACAGACTGGGGAAGGACCTTTGTCTTACGGATGTTTAGCTTAAGGCCTATGCTTTCGTATGCCTCAGTACTACGTTAACTATGTACTGGAGTGCAGCCTCTTTATGTGCACAGATGCAGGTGTCATCCGCGTACTGTAGCTTAACGACAGAGGTTGGGGTGGTCTTGGGTCTGGACCTGGAGACGGCGCAGGTTGTACAGGTTCTCACTGGTTCTTTAGTTTAGTTCCACTCCAGTGGGGAGCTTGTTGACTGTGAGGTAGAGTATGGCGGCGAGAAAGATTGAGAAGAGGGTTGGGGCGATGATGCAGCCTTGTTTGACCCCAGTCCGGACGTGGATTGGGACTGTGATGACTTTAATGACTCATTGCTAAATACTCGACATGATGTGGTGCTAAGCCATATAGGCCAGCAAAGGCTAGGTTTCAATCCCTGCTGAATCAACCAATCTCAGTAGGGATGTTGTGATTGGCCTCAGCATTTCTGGGCCAATGGAGAGGGAAATTAGACAAGATTCATCCCGCTGATTGATATCACATGGCCATTACAGGTGGATGTGGCTGAGAAGAATGCTGGCCAAGGTTGTGATAGTTCAGGCTACATATGTTTGCACTTAGGCTTAACTCTATCACTGTTTCTGTAATCTAGAGACTAAGATATCTGTAGCAAAGCCAAAATATAATACAGTCTATGCCTTGCCAACCCTAAACACAAGCCTGCTAGCCTTGGGACAACGGAAGTCAGGAAGAAAGCCTTGGGTGATAGATGATTAGAGAGCATGGAGCTTCTTGCTAAAGACCGGTGAGAACTGGTGTAATGTGCATCAAGATCTTGTGAAATATAATAGTTAGAAAGATATAAAAAGGGAGAGATTGTAAAGTGAGGTTAGGAGAAGTAGAAAATGAAGCCAAAGGAAGTTGAGCTCAATTGACTATCATCATCATCATCATCATAGGCAATCCCTCAGAATCGAGGAAGAATTGCTTCCACTCTTAACATGAGTTCTTAGGTGGCTGTACAGTCCAATACAAGAGCCACAGTCTCTGTCACAGGTGGGACAGTATCTGTAACATGTGTTCTTCTGCAGAAAAGCATCGCTTGTTATCCTGTGAGTATGTATGTTTACTTAACCATTAATAAACCTGAAATTGTTTGCCTCCTGTATTCAGACCACTTACTTCTGGGATCTAGATTGCAGCCTTTGTCTATATCATTATAAACGCATTTTAATAAGAGGACTGAGGAACTGTAACCCAGTACGAGTCACAAATTTTAGGAAAAGAGAGGTCAGGGGAACGAATTTGAAAAGAAAAGAATCCTCACAATAAGTATTTGTATGCCATTGCCACACACAAAGAAAGGCAGTGTCTGCCTCGCACCACTCGGCCCCGATTTTAACTCCAGGTGGATTTCCCGTTCAATCATAGAATCATCAAGATTTACAGCATGGAAGGAGGCCATTTCGGCTCATCATGTCCGCGGCGGCCAACCAAGAGCTATCCAGCCTAATCCCACTTTCTAGCTCTTGGTCCGTAGCCCTGTACAGCAATTTAAGTGCACATCCAAGTATTTTTTAAATGTGGTGAGGGTTTCTGCCTCTACCACCCTTTCAGGCAGTGAGTTCCAGACCCCCACAACCCTCTGAGTGAAGAAATTTCCCCTCATATCTCCTCTAAACCTCCCCCCAATTACTTTAAATCTATGTCCCCTGGTTGTTGATCCCTCTGCCACGGAAAACAGGTCCTTCTTATCCACTCTATCCAGGTCCCTGCTAATTTTACACACTTCAATCAGGTCACCCCTCAGCCTCCTCTGTTCCAAAGAAAATAGACCCAGCATATCAAATCTTTCCACCATAGCCAAAATTCTCCAGTCCAGGCAACATTCTTGCAAATCTCCTCAGCACCCTTTCCAGTGCAATCACATCTTTCCTGTAATGTTGTGACCAGAACTGTACACAGTACTCCAGCTGCGGCCTAATCAGTGTTTTATACAGTTCAAGCATAACCTCCTTGCTCTTGTATCCCATGCCTCGACTAATAAAGGCACATATTCTATATGGCTTCTTAACCACCTTATCTATCTGGCCTGCTACCTTTAGGGATCTGTGGACCTGCACTCCAAGTCCCTTTGTTTCTCTACACTTTTCAGTGTCCTACCATTTAATGTGTATTCCCTTGCCTTGTTAGACCTCCCCAAATGCATTACCTCACACTCATCCGGATTAAATTCCATTTGCCACTGTTCTACCCACCTGATCAGTACATTGATATCTTCCTGCAATCCGCAGCTTTCTTCTTCATTATCAACTACACAGCCTATTTTAGAGTCATCTGCAAACTTCTTAATCATACCCCCAACATTCAAGTCCAAGTCATTGATATATACCACAAAAAGCAAGGAACCCAGCACTGAGCCCCACTGGATACAGCCTTCCAGTCACAAAAAACACCCATCAACCATTACCCTTTGCTTCCTGCCTCGGAACCAATTTTGGATCCAACGTGCCACTTTGCCCTGGATCCTATATGCTCTTTCCTTCGTGACTAGTCTGCGATGTGGGACTTATCAAAAGCTTTGCTAAAATCCATATATACTTACATTATACACACTACCCTCATCGACCCTCCTGGTTACCGCCTCGAAAAATACAATCATGTTAGTCAGATATGACCTCCCTTAACAAATCCGTGCTGACTGTCCTTGATTAATCCATGTCTTTCCAAATGAAGATTTATCCTGTCCCTCAGGAATTTTTCCAATAATTATCCCACCACTGAGGTTAGACTGATTGGCCTATAATTACTTGGCCTATCCCTTGCTCCCTTTTCAAATAAAGGTACAACATTAGCAATAACATCAAGCCTGAGTTAAAGTTACAGTCGGGTCTCAATGAAGTCATCGGTCCACAATATGCATATGTGGAAGGACCCTGTTGGCTCCAGGCACATGACCTTGCTGCCTGCTCAAGAGTGCAAGTTAAAATTGCAGATAAGAGCCAGGGCGCTTTTTACTGCCTACCCGTCAGATTTCTACTGAGCAAGTAGGGTTAAAATCACCCCATATCTGTTAAATTGAAAGGCACTAGAAGTTTCAGGGTGACAGCACTTATTTTATACCAGAATACTAAGGTTATTTTGTTCCATTAAATGCCGACACAATCATCTTGCAGCATCACTAACAACATTAGTAATAGTGAAAATGACAAAATTGCAGCTAAAAATCATGTAAAGTAGATTTCATATCAGGTGAAGAATTTCTGAAGTTTAGCACTTTTCTTTCTTTGAAAACCTTCAAGAGCTAATAGGTCGATGTAAATGCCGTTCCACTGAATCTTTTTCCTTGTACTTTTAAATGTGGTTTGCATAGAAAGAAAGACATTTTTTACATATGGTCAAAATAGGAAACCGTTTCCTTTAATCATTATTTTAAATCCTGTAGAAAAACCATACAAAAGTGACAGTCATCCATGCTATGAAATATCTTGATGATAATGGGAAAGAGGCCTCTGTTACAATTGCCACAGTGGATAGAAATTTACCATTGATCAACAGTCACATCATACCATATAACTTCAAAGGTATAGCTGGATTCTTGTTCAGCTTCAGTGCAATTCAAAAGGGTTTTGTAAGAATGCAATCTCTCCAGTTCAGTAGAAAATGAAGCCTGGCTTAAAAAAATGTACTTCAGTGGTTCACAGCTCCCAATGTGGGATACAAATAATAAAGAGCTCTCAGCTTGTCCCTGCTGTATAATATGGCTACTCGTGAATACTTAAGAACACATGTTAAAAATGTCTTTCATAGAGATATTCCACAGTATGTTGAAAATTAATGTTACTTTCCTGCCTTTGTAGTCAAGACATGTCAGGTGTGTGAGCAAACTATTTATCTTATGAGTCTATCATTTTGAGCTATGCGTATATTGAAAACAAACAGTAGACTTCTTAACCTTCAGACCATTCCATAAGTGTCTGTCTCTGGGCCTGTGTATCTTTTCTCAACCATAGGACTATTCAGTAAGGGAACCATGCAAAGCTGAAAATTATTTCTTA
The DNA here is from genome assembly GCF_044704955.1 of Pristiophorus japonicus. Lineage (NCBI taxonomy): Eukaryota > Metazoa > Chordata > Chondrichthyes > Pristiophoridae > Pristiophorus > Pristiophorus japonicus. The sequence continues at coordinate 137,484,957 of NC_091990.1, read as the reverse complement.
AGGCTAAAATAGATTCAGGTGACTTCACACCCAAGTAAGACCACACATTCACTTTTGAGAAGCTGCTTTACATCCAAATTTAGTGTAATTGGCCATTAAGATTCACTGAAATAGCAATACCTACAATTAATCCTTTTTCAAGACTGCAAAGGTGGTACAGTACAAGCTGGGCGTTGAATGGATACAGTAGTTAATACTAGGTTGTGAGACTCAGTTTTCCAGAGGTGTTTCCAGTCAATGTTCTCCATGTTAGCCACGACAAAGCAGAACACGTCTTCATTGGCCAATTCTTGTCACGCTTTTCAGTTACTCACTATCCAGTTAGCTCTTGATTTGATCATGATGATCGTGAAATTCGATACAGTCCCAAAACGGGCCCAGGCTCCACGATGTGAGATATGCTCACGCCTATTCAGAAAGTAGCTGGCCAATGATAAGAGCGTTCAGCCTAGCGACGAACACGCTGATGACGGCTGTGCGCTCAGCAGCATTCCCTTAATGAATAGTACTGTGGTTGAAAAAGGCACACAGGCCCAGAGACAGCCACTTATGGAAGGGTTTGAAGGTTAAGAAGTCTACTGTTTGCTTTCAATATGCGCATAGTTTAAAATGATAGACTAATAAGATATATAGTTTGCTCACACACCTGACATGTCTTGACTACAATGGCAGGAAAGTAACATTAATTTTCAGCATAGTATGTATTGTTACTGTGAAAGACAGTTTCAACATATGATCTTAAGTATTCATGAGTAACCATATTATACAGCAGCCCAAGTTTGCATTGCTGGAGCGAGGCTACCTTTATTTAAAGCTAGTCTGCTCCTTTTCAAGGCAGTCTCCAGCTCTTAAAGCTGAACTGCCTTCTGGACACAAAAAAAATCCTTCAGCACTAGGCAGTTTGCAGCTCTGAAAACTCAGCAGTTTTCTGCACATAAAAAATGCTAAAAGTGCTTCAACACTAACACAAATGGCTCAACAGGCCAGGTAAAGGGCAACCAGGTCTCGAACACAGTACTCCAGCTTTGTGTAGGGGGTCAACGCTGGAAGAGAGGTTCTCTGTGCACAGGGGTCCAGGAGTCCCTCCAGAAATAAGGATTTGGGACCAAATCACCAACGCAGTCACTGCCAGTAGTGTCGCTCCAGGACCTGGCAGCAGTGTCCAAAGAAGTTTCATGACCTCAGGTCAGTGATCAAGGTCAGTGAATGCATCTTCAAAAGCCATCTCTTACCAACTACACTACTAGCCTCACACACTGCTCAACGCATGATCCTCATGTCCCCCGACCCCCGCCCGCCCCCCCGTCACTCACCTACCAAAAATCTCTTACCAAACACGAGGCACAACTCACAGTCCTAGCTTCACCTCACCCTCTTGGAGGAGACAGTGCTGGCCATTCTTGGCAGGGGCATGACTGAACCCTTGGTGAGGCTGTAAGAATAGAAGATGCCAGTATCCTCCTAGATTATCCTCCTTCTCACATCATACTTCCCTCTCAGCCCACAAACTCTTCTGATTTACAAGCTGCACATGGTGTAAGCATGCACCTCTTGCTTTTCCCCACTTCCTTCATCACAACCCTACCTTTCTGCCATCCTCATTTCGGACACTCAAGAAATCCAGCCAGCCCAGTCAGTGGTTGAACAAGAAGAGGGAGAGGAGAGTGAAGAAAAAGAAGAAACACCATCACTCGATTTGACACTCCCAGTCACCAGATCCTCGAGGTCGTCCTGCAAGGCCATCTGAAGTGTCTCCCACTGAAAGTCAGTTGCCTTCCACCTGCAGACACTGGGGTAGCACTGCGTGACATCACTAGGTTAGGCAAAGGCACACAAGACAGTCATTAAGGGAATGCATAAGGGAGATTCGTTGATTTTTTGGTGTAATATTGGATGTATAGGTGAGAAATTTTGCTTTGTGATGGCTTTTATTTCAGCACTGTGGCCAAGAGGACGCTTTGATGGTCAGTAACAGAGGGCAGTAAGGTGTGGGAGAAACGTTGAAAGGGGAATTGGGGTTGTGTTCAGGCGGATCATTCAATCCTAGATATATATATATGTATATATATTTTCTTTCTTTCTTTCTTTCTTTCTTTCTCTCTCTCTCTCTCTCTCTCTTTCTTTCTATCTTTCTTTATTTTTTTCTCTCGTTCTTTCTCTCATTCTTTCTTTCTCTTGTTCTCCCGTTCTCCCATTCTCCCTTCCTTGTCTCCATGTGATGCTGCAGCCCAAGGGGATCAGCAACTAGAGCCCCCAGGACTGGGAGCAAGTGGTGTTTTCAGAGGCCTTCTTTTAACAGAAAACCCTTGCAAACATCAAGCAGCACTCCCTGCACACTTTAACAACTTTTTAATACATTGTACCAAGCCACTACTCCAACAAAATGTAACCAAAAAAATTCCAAAAGCAAAAATCTAAACTTATCTGAAGGATGTGTGTGTCCCTTTAAGAAATGCCAGAAGCATCCCTGTTGTACTGCAGCAAACACGTTATTCCGTGCGTGGTTTGGAGAGGAAAATCAGAGTTTGTGCGTTAATTCAAGCATTGCATGCCGATTGACGGTCTGATCTGCATCATTTAAATGTGGGCATGGAGCGCAGGCAACGGCAGCGCTGCTGACCTGCCAAAAGTGGTGGCCGCTGCATTCCACGCCGGAAGCGATGCAGCCGCCATTTCTTCTGCAAAACTGGCCTTAACGGTTGCCGCTAAATTTCCCAATTCCGCAACCTCAGTATTCATTTAAGATCTTCTATTGGTATAAATTGTTAAGGAAAACAAGGTAAGGTAACTTATCTTCAGAATTAGAAGAATTCGTCACTGATCAGGTTGGACTGTAAAATTTAATCCAACTACAGGTAACTCTCGATTATCCGGGTCCCTCGGGGATTGGGCTATTCCACGTAAATGATTTTTCCATTAAAGTTAATTAAAACTTTAATGAATCAATACAATCAGCTACAAACAGTAACAAAAGATGGACATTACCAGCATGCATGTACAGGTTCTGTGCCTGGTTTGCTGGTACGCTGATGAAGTTAGCAATCTTCTGATTAAAGTCTGTGCCTGGAACCCGGTGCCGCTACTGCCTCCGTTCCCAACATCAGCGGCGGCCGAGAGAGACAGCGGCTGCAGCAGCTCGCACACACACACGCCAGCAAAGCAAGGGCAGAGGAGGGTGATTTTTATGGTGAGTGAGAGAGAGAGAGAGAGAGAGAGAGAGTGTGTGTGAGAGAGATCCTTTGGCAAGTCGTCCCAGAGTCCCTTCGGCCGGTTAGACGTCCCCCGAATCCGGTGCAGAGTCCTTTCGGCCCGGGATAGAAGCGGCCGGTACGGGGTCTCTTCGGCCAGAGAGAGAGAATGTGCGAGTGTGAGAGAGGGAGAGGTTGTGTGAGAGAGAGAATGAGCAAATACAAATGAGCACAGTGTTTGGAAGGTGATTTTTCCAAATTATTTGGGGCTGTCTTTTCACTTGTTAGCAACAGAATTTTAAATCCCGTTACAACGGTTTCCCGTTGGATCCGTGTACGGATAATCGAGAGTTGCCTGTACTTTTGTTTTTGTTTTTTGTACCTTGGTTCATGTAATAGTTCTTTTCCAGCATAATAAATGTGAAAAATAACAGGCCATGTTCAAATCTTTCATTAAGTAGTCAATGTTGACTAGGCTCAGCTTGTTTCAGTTGGTAATACCTTGCATCGGAATCAGTTCATTCTACATTCAAGCCCCACTCCATCTCTTGAGCCCATAATCTAGGCTGAAGCATTGATAAAAGTTCTGTCTCTTTGGTTGGACATTAAGCCTCTCTGCCTGTTCAAGTGTTTAGAAAAGATCCCATGGGGATATTTGAAGAAGAACATGTAGCTCTGCTAAAGTCCCAACCAACTTCCCTCCCACAACCAACAACACCAAGGGCAGATTAGGCCATAATTTGCCATCAACATAATGGCAAGGCTAATGGCGCTCGCTGTTATTTATATGCAAATGCAACAGCAAATAACAAGGGCAGATACACGGTTAAACGTCCAAAATGGCATGAAGTTGTAGTATTTGTGTGGTAGGTACCAACTAAATGCATCACAAAAGGTTAAGTCTGGTCCATTTCAGTCTAAGTATCCTTTCAACATCGCGGTAAACTAGGCAGGAGTTTAATACTTTGATATTTCAAATAACAGTGTTGATATTTGATGTCTCCAAGATAAGAGACTAATTGATGTCCTGTTTCTGACTGCTCCATTTTGATCGGGGTGGAGGAGCAGTGACAGATCGGGGCCCAGGAGCATCATGATCGGGGCCCAGGAGAGGCGAGGGTTCAGTGCCCAGAAGAGGCGAGGGCCCAGGGGCAGCACAGGCCAGCCCACACTGCGATCTATGGATAGTAGGACCATGCGTGCAGACTAGGTCCGTGCAGCAGAGCTTGGTCTCCAGTGATCTTGGTTAACCCTTGCCACTGGATCAAGACCTAGCTCTGACAAGCCCGTGTAGTGGCTGGTGTGCAGCGGCCACCCCACGTTAAAAGAATCCATGCACAGGCATCTTCCACCCTTTAGTATGTAGTTCGGGACCTAGATTGTCAGGTCCCTCATCGAAACACCTGTGAACTCATCGATTTTTGTGTGGAAGTGGGTCCTCCTCGATACGAGGAACTGCCTAATACTAAATATTAATTACTGCCAAACAAACACTCTGGCACTGAAAATTAACTATTACAAATGTGGTGTCTCATTCCTACATGTTTTAATTGTTGGCGATTTCAAAAATATAAAATTAAAAATTATATTTTTACTTTTCATTTCTGTTTCTTTTTTCTACTTCTCTTAATCCACTCTTTCTTTCCCACTCTGTATTTTCTTTCTGTACCTGATTTGATATTGAATTCACCCATTCTAAGTTGCACTTCCTTCTCAGTCCCTGCGCAATCCTACAAACTGATTGTTTAAGGAGATACACAGTTACTTGCCCTGTTCACTCAGGTCCCAGATGCCATGATTCCCTTGTTTCGATGTTATCAGCTCACATTTTCAGCAAAAAAAATGAAAAATGTAAACATGCAAGAGCAAGTCTCACAGCAGACACCATCAGATTCACTCCTACAGAAAATTATGGCATACTGATTATTCATTCATCTCTTTTGCTGTTTATGAGATCTTATGTGTAACGAAATGTTTCTGTTTGCCTACTTAATCAACAGTGACTGTACTTTAATAGTTGCGCTTTGGGGATCATGATAAGGTGTTAAATAAATGCAAATTTTTTTTTTCTTACTGACTTATTTTGTATTTCTGTTGCAATGTGGTGATGTTGTGATTCTTTTTATTTACCCAAGCCAACATTTTACAAAGTACTTGCAATTGCACATAAGAATAGTTTTATGCTTACATGCACATTTTTTCAGTCATATTGCTACTGTTTGCAATTGAAAATCTTCAATGTTGGGGAAATGTGGATCATTTGAAAAATTGTGTGCAGTTTAGAAAATTATCCTTTAAATTAATATTGTTTCACGTTATGTGTTCCTTTCAATATTCAAAGTGAACATTTGTTAAATACTAATGTCATTACATACAGGGGCTCTGTGGTGCCACTACCCCCTCCACCAATACTCCGTACGAGGGACAAACTGCCCCGGCAGTTTTCGAAGTTCAGCAGTCTGCAGCTAGGCCCTTCCAGACTCGAGCCTTTAGGAGTCATTTGCCATGGTCATCCTAAGGTCCTCGCAGTTTTCCACCAGCTCTGCTGAAGCCACTGGAAAAGCACCTCAAAGGGGTAGTAGAGTGAGGAAAGTTTCTGTTAAGGAAAACACAATGGGTTGAGCACTTGGGTGTCAAGAGATATTAGTTCAATATTCTGTTTGTGAATAAATTCATCACCTTTTTCAAATTTGGGAGTTTGCTGTATGCTCTCTTTTCATTGCAGCTGGTTCGTCGGCATTATCAGAATATCACTGATATAGAGGTTGGCTGAATGGTTTGACATCTGTAATGTAGAATGAAGGGAGTGGTGAAGAGGTAACAAGGATGATTAATACAGTGGGCTTTTTTCACTTTTCAGCCTCACAACCCGCCGAGATGTCTGCGCTCTTCTAATTCTGCCCTCTTGAGTATCCCCTATTATAATCGCTCAACCATTGATAGCCGTGCTTTCTGTTGCCCTAGGCCCTAAGATCTGGAATTCCCTGCCTGAACCCCTCCGCCTCTTTTCTCCTTGAAAGCGCTCCTTAAAACCTATCTATTTGACCAAGCTTTTGGTCACCTGCCCTAATTTCTCCTTATGTGGCTTGGTGTCAAATTATTTGTCTTATAATATTCCTGTGAAGCGCCTTGGAAGCTTTACTACGTTAAAGGCGCTATATAAATACAAGTTGTTGCTGTTATTGTAAATTGAGCAAGTCAACAAAAGCACTGAAAAATCAACTGCTCCCTGGTCTTTGTCTGCCAGTCTTTGCATTGGCCCTTCTTCCAGTTCTTCCTTTCCTTCGTCCAATTCTTCATTATCAGTTGATGCCTCTTTATGTTGCTGTGCCTCCTCCAATTGCAATGCGCGTTGCATAGCCATGCTGTGCAGAATGTACCACAGTAATTTGTTATGACCCACTTTGTCTGGGGCATATTTCAGGGAGCTCAAGGCTCATGGTTATTATTGTACCTATGTTGCTCAGGCATGATGGGATTGTGAAGGGGTTACATCAGTGATGTTTGAAGAGTGTATTCCTTGTCCCCTAGCATAGTGTTGTCACTGCCACATGGTGAATTGGGAATCCTGAAGGGTTGAATTGCATGCTTGATTAGCAGGGGTAGATTAACACATGGGCCTACGGATCACTGGCAACGTTGTCACAAAATAGCTGCTGCCAAACTAGGACTTGTCCACACACGCCTCTGACCATTCCAGAAGGAAAAAGTAATAGCTGGCAGTGAGCTACAAGACAAAATCAACAGAGATTAAGCACAGCCCCCGGCACACTGCTGCATACCTGAGTGTGACTCCCTGGGTAAAGAGACTGGCCACTCCTGCAGTATACAGCCAGCGAGTGATTCCAGCGGCGGGGAGATGCGCTCGGTGTCACTGAGTAGAACGAGAGAGTTTCAAAAGAGTGATTTTCTTCCAACGTAGTTCCTTGGACCCAACCATCCAACTTTGCAGCCAAGCAGCTCCACGGTAAGAACATTTACCCTGCGTATGTGAACTTCAACCTTTTCTGTGCCTTTGTTGGTAAAATGTTAGGATGAAAAGCAAAGTGTGTGAATGTTTTCTGATTGTTGTGAGTCATTATTTCCTTGGTCACTGCTTACTGGTTATCTGCAAAAAGGTGTGTAACAGGGATGAAAACGCCAGGCGTCAGCACCATGGAAACACCAGCAACATTGCATGGGGAAAGAAGCTGTCACTGTGGCCAGCTCGACCAATAACTTCCCCAGACCAGCAGGGAGATGGCCAATGACGAACAACTCTAACAGGACATGTCACAGAAAAAGGCAAGCAGCATCCGACCGCATTCTGGATAGAGAACAGGGGTGAGCTTGGCATGGCTTGTGAAAGAAAAAGGATTGAATAGAGTTCCAAAGAGATAGATTTTTCTCAAGAAAATAGGAGGCAACGGCACTTTCTGTGAATAGTTCTTTTGGAGAGCTGACTGATGTGCCAGTGCAGCCTCCAGCCAAAAAGGGTCGAGATTGGGAAATTCAGTCTGCTGTTGTGGAAAGTGATGAGAAGCCACAAGTGCGCACAGTATCGTTTGCTGAGAATAAAGTGGATCATTTGAAGAAATGTTTAAAACATGTGCCTTCTGAATTTAGAATCAGACCACACAGAAGGAGGGCATTCAGCCAATCGTGCCTGTGCCGGTTCTTTGAAAGAGCTATCCAATCAGCCCCACTCCCCTGCCCTTTCCCCATAACCCTGTGAATGTTTCCTTTTCAAGTATGTGTCCAATTCCCCTTTGAAAGTTACTGCAGAACCTGCTTTTACCTACCTTTCAGGCAGTGCATTCCAAATCACAACAACTCGCTCCGCAAAAATAATTCCCCTCATCTCCCCTCTGGTTCTTTTAAAAAGTTTGACAGACAGTTTCCAGTTGATGCGCAGAGAAGAGTGCATGATGTTTCAGAAGTGATAACACACCAGGTGGAATGATAGCCCCCTCTCTTGAGAAAAGCCGCTGGCTCATCCTCTGGTGCCCTGATAGGTACATAGGGGCCTGCGAGCACCATTGGAGCAGGTCGAGGAGCGGAAGGAGCAGCGTGGCGGCGTACCACTCCAGGGAACAGCACGTGCTGGAGCAGGAGAGCAACGGCAGTGAAAAGGGGCTTCATCAAGGTCCAGGTCGGTGTTTGAAGCGTGGGCAGGTGCTGCAGGAGCAGCGAGGCCGGGGCGAAGGAGCGGCGAGAGATTGTAGAGGGGTGTGATCGGGGCCCAGGAGAGGTGTGGGTTTGGGGCCAGGGGCCCAGGGGCAGCACGGGCCAGCCCACACTGCGATATGTGTGCGCACTAGGCCCATGCAGCAGAGCTGGTCTCCAGTCGTCTTGGTTAATCCTTGCCACTGGACCAAGGCCAAGCTCTGTCAACCCCATGTGGTGGCTGGTGTGTAACAGTCACCACACATTAAAAAAATCCACGCATAAGCATCTTCCACCTTTCAAGATTTAGTTCAGGACCTGGAATATTAGGTCCTTCATTGAAACACCTGTGAACTTTTTGACGTGGAAGCAAGTCATCCTCGATTCGAGGGACTGCCTATGATGATGATGATAAGGTACATTTGTGCAGTCAATGGTTCCCTGTACACAAGGGAAGCTGTCTACTGGTGCAAACCCCAAAGCGCTCTCATTCTGGCTGTTGGCGTCTATTGGGAAAGTTAAGAACTGGTTGCCTCTTCTTATGAGAGCAGCTGTGCATTGTCGACTGGGAGATGTCTCCTTTATCAGCTTAGAAGGAGGTTGAGAGGAAAGCATTCAGGGCTTTTGCAACCGCTTGCAGAGTATGGTTCCCTGGTCCAGCAGGGAGCAGGTCCTGCTCCAGGATGCTGTACAGATCTGTAAGAGACTGCCTGGTGAAATGCAGTCTCCTGACACACTGCAACTCTGATATGTCAGGAAGGTTACTCGAGGCCTATAGAGCCTGTGGGCTGGGTAAAGCTTTTATGACCAGCCACCATCCCTCCCCCCCCTCCATCCCCTGTCTCATCTGCTGTGCACTAACAGGCCCAACTATTGGTTGTCGTGATTGCTGAGAGTGCTGTTGCTGCGGATGCAGATGCTCGTCCTCCGACTGTTCATCCCTGATAAGCTGAAGAGCCTTAGTCAGGTTGAGTAAGGCAAACAAAATGAAAAAGATGCAATCCCCAAGCTCTGAAACACACTTGGAATGCCTTAATCTGAAAAGAAAGAAAAAAAGAAAGACTTGCATTTATATAGTGTCTTTCACGACCACCGGACATCTCAAAGCGCTTCACAACTAATGAAGTACTTTTGGAGTGTAGTCACGGTTGTAATGTAGGAAACACAGCAGTGAATTTGTGCATAGCAAGCTCCCTCAAACAGCAATGTGATAATGACCAGATAAACTTTTTGTTATGTTGATTGAGGGATAAATATTGGCCAGGACGCTCTTCTTCGAAATATTGCAATGGGATCTTTTATGTCCGCCTGAGAGGGCAGACAGGACCTTGGTTTAATGTCTCATCTGAAAAACGGATCTCCAACAGTGCAGCACTCCCTCAGCACTGCACTGGACTGTCAGCCTAGATTTATGTGCTCAAGTCTCTGGAGTGGAACTTTGAACCCACAACCTTCTGACTCAGAGGCAAGTGTGCTACCCACCGAGCCACAGCTGACACTAATCACACAAAGCACACAAATATTTTTCCTCTATATTAATGGAAGTGAGTGCCCCTTTAAATTGTCCTGCAACTCCTGCCCGTCAGTTTCTGAAGCCAATCCCACGCGATGTTATTGAGCAGGTTGTCCTCTGGGTCAGACTTCCATCCAGTTAAAATCGTGTTGGAGTTCTAGTTAGGTCCTGGGGCTCCCATTTTAAATATATTTATTAGACAGCTGCCGGAAAACAACGTTTCGGAACAGAGTCAGTTGCTCCATGAAAATTGCGATGGGCAAGTTCGGAATGGGAACGGGGCAGTAAGTGGATTCTCCTGATTTTAACTGTTCACCTGCCCCTTTCCTGCCTGTGAGTAATGTTTGTATTATCATACCAAAGACAAAGATTAAAAATAATTTTTCTGTAATATCTATTATCTCTTTGTCCTGAAATTTGTGTTAACTATTTGGCTGAAATTATATTTAGTAAAATTATATCATTTCTACATTAGATGTTGAGAGCATTGTAATGTTGAGGTACACAGAACTATAAGGAAGGGTTTTATTTAAGCATTCCTATGAATAGAACACATTTGGGAGAATGCTATATATTGACAGAGACGTTCTTGGTGCATGAATGCTGTACATAATTCATGTGCGTCCTGAATGATACTGAACATTGTAATAGAAAGAGTATATTATAGAAGAAAAACTGAGCAACATCAGATAGCGTAAGGTTTATTTTCCCATTATCAATTCATATCTCCTTGTGTATTACATTTATATTGCCTTTGTGGTGAAATTTTACTTTTAACAAAAAATCAGAATAGCTCCTGTTTAATAATTAATGAACTGCTAATAAAATTGTATTTTCAGAAATCACATTTCAATTCCTAAATTTCATTAATTATGGAGGGAACAAGCATTTGTTGGGATTTTCTTCAAACAGGAGTTTACTCCTATGTTTTTAAAGCTGCAAATACCGCACAATTTGTCTTTTCGGAGTGTTTCCTCTTTAAACAGTTGTGAAAAGATTTGTTCCTCTTAGATGCAAGATGTTATTATAACTGTTCAACCATCGGTGGATGTACCTTCAGCTGCCTGGGCCCTAAGCTCTGGAGCTCCCTCGCTAAACCTTTACTCCTCTCTACCTCTTTTTCCTCCTTTAAGACGCCCATTAATACCTACCTCTTTGAACAAACTTTTGATCATCTGCCTTAATTTCTTCTGTGGCTCAGTGTCATATTTATCTGTTTGTCTGTAGCACAGTTATGAAGCGCCTTGGGACGTTTTACTCCATCAAAGGCGCTATATAAATGAATGTTATTATTATTAAATTATAATCTCAATAGCTCTACTGATTATGAAGATCATCCATCCACAGTTGACCTTTGCTCTGGCTACGTGACGGTGGGAGCTGATTGAGGAAACTGATGCATTTTCCTATTAACGTCGCCCTGAGGCAACAATTTATCTAAAAACTATGGGGTCAGAATTCCTCAGGCTGCTTACATGTAGTGACATTGTAAATGTGTTTGCAAAGATTTATTCTGATATTTCAAGCAAAATCAAGCATATTTAAGATTTCACTAGAAACACCAAGCCGAGAAAAAAACATGTCAAATGGATTTACAATATTGCTACACACAATGACCAGGGAATTTAAAAACTTTTATTTAACATGTTTTCACTTTTATAATTGAACAATATGAATAAGCAAGCCTGCTTTTCTTAAAGGATATAGGTCCTCAGGTCACAATCCCACTAGAGTTTGAGGTTCAGTGGGAGGGGCACGTCAATTGCACAGGTCAATGCATCTCACGTGCTCGCCTGACTTTATCTGCTGGAAATTAACACAGGCCCAGAAGAGTTTAGAGAATCAAACAATGATAATCATTAGTACCTAGCATAATTGAGGAAGTCACATAGAAATAGATAGGATATATGGTGCAGAAACAGGCCATTCGGCCCAACCATTCCATGTATGCATTTATGCTCCACTCGAGCCTCCTCCCGTCTTTCCTCATCTAAATCTATCAGCATAAGCCTCTATTCCTTTTTCCTTCATGTATTTATCTAGCCTCCCCTTAAATTCATCTATACTATTCACCTCAACTACTCCCTGCGAGTTCCACATTCTCACCACTCTCTGGGTAAAGAAGTTGGGGTGGAAGAAGACTGGATTGGCGTGTAGATACATAGGATTACATAGGGTTTCATAGGATATACAGCATAGAAATAGGTCATTTGGCCCAACAAGTCCATGCCGGTGTTTATGCTCCACTCGAGCCTATCCCCATCTTTCCTCATCTAACTTTATTCCCGTATATGCTTATGCAGCCTCCCCTTAAGTGCATCTATACTATTCGCCTCAACTACTCTCTGTGATAGCGAGTTTTACATTCTCACCACTCTCTGGATAAAGAAGTTTCTTCTGAATTCCCTATTTTATTTCTTGGTGATTATCTCATATTGATGGCCTCTAGTTTTGCTCTTCCCGACAAGTGGAAACATTCTCTCTGTGTCTACCCAATCAAAATTGTCATGTATTTCACCATCTTGCAATGACTATAAGTATGTAACTGCAACTCGTGCATACTGTACCTGCACCCTTGTAATGCACACCTTGACCACAGGGAGTGAGCTCCTCACCTGGGCTTCCAGGCATAAAAGGGGAGGTCACACCCAGGATCAGCACTCTTCAGTCCTGGAAATAAAGTGAAGGTCACAGAGTGACCGTGTCTGATATATCCATGCCTCGCGTGAGTTTGTAACAAGGTGCAGAGACACTACATCTGGCGATGAGAATCGGGAATCACCGAACCACGAGGATGGCCACCGGTAGCACAGAGGAACGCTACTGTGTGGGTGAGGATTGGGACGACTTTGTGGAAAGACTCCAGCAGAGCTTTGTCAGAAAGGACTGGCTGGGAGCGGCAGCGGCTGACAAGGGAGGGCGCATCTACTGACCAGCTGTGGTCCACAGACGTATGCGCTGATGAAAGATCTGCTTGCACCCCAAAAGCCAGCAGACAAGTCCTTCAAAGAGCTCAGCCAGCTGATCAGTGAGCATCTCAAGCCGGCAAGTAGCGTACACATGGCCCGGCACCGGTTCACCTCTCACCGGCAGAGGGTCAAAACATCTCGGACTTCGTGGCGGAACTGCGGCGTTTGGCCAGTCTCTGTAAGTTCTCCGATGCCTGCAGGGAGGAGATGTTAAGGGACTTTTTCATCGAGGGCATTAATCATGGCGGCATTTTCAGAAAGCTCATAAAGACTAAGGATTTGACTTTAGAAGGGACAGCGTTGATAGCTCAGACCTTCATGGCAGGGGAAGAGGAGACCAAGATAATTTACACACACATCCCTGGTTTCAATGTTGCAATGAACCAGGGAGTTAATGTTGTAAAAATGACACAGAACCCCACAGGCAGGCAAGGGCAATTTGACACCGTCCAGGCAGGCAGACAAGGGCAATTCGACACCGTCCAGGCACACACTAGCTCCAGGGTGGGCCTGCAACAGGGACAATGGAAAGGGGATCGGCAATTCATGCTATCACGAGGAACAATGCATCCTGCGATGGGACAATTAACACCCTCCATCAGAGTGCTTAGAAACAGCCAAATGAGCCATCAGAGAGGAATGCCTGGGAATAGCCCTTTTGTTAACAGCAATCTCAGCTCATGTTGGAGATGTGGGGTCAGACACACTGCAAAAATCTGCAGGTTCCAACTTTACACCTGTAGGATTTGTAATGTCAAGGGACACCTGGCCAGGTTGTGCAAAAAGGCAGTAGCGAGGCTAGTCTGCGAGACAGATGCACCAGACGAGGGGTCTGAAATGCAAGATGAGGCCTGGGTAACAACCATGGATGCTGAAATTCAGAGAGTTCATGTGGCTGACGTCCACAGCTCATACACCAAAACGCCACCCATGATGATGGCATCCCGGTGCACATGGAGCTGGATACCAGAGCTAGCCAGTCCCTCATGAACGCCCAACAATTTGAGAGACTATGGCCACACAGAGCTAGCAGGCCCAAATTGGAACGCATTGAGACGCAGCTACGTACGTACACCAAAGAGATCATCCCAGTGCTGTGCAGTGCAAATTTGGTGATAACGCATAATGGATCACAGAACCGGCTGCCACTCTGGATTGTTCCGGGAAATGGCCCCGCGCTCTTGGGGAGGAGTTAGCTAGCTGAGATAAATTGGAAATGGGGGGATGTGCACGCCATTTCATCCGTGGAGCGAAGTTCATGCTCGCAGGTATTGCAAAAATTCGAGTCACTCTTTCAACCCTGTATCGGAATGTTCAAGGGCACCAAAGTAGTGATACACATCACTCCGAACGCCAGATCAGTGCACCACAAAGCCAGAGCGGTGCTGTACGTGATGCGTGAGAAAATTGAAAGTGAACTGAACAGGCTTCTCAGAGAGGGCATAATTTTGGCCGTTGAATTCAGCGACTGGGCAAGTCCCATTGTTCCCGTCCTCAAAGCAGATGGCACGGTTAGGATTTGTGGCGACTACAAAGCCACCATCAACCGAGTGTCGCTGCAAGACCAATACCCGCTTCCGAGAGTGGAGGACCTTTTTGCCACGCTGGCAGGTGGTAAGCTGTTCACGAAGCTGGACCTCACTTCGGCCTACATGACTCAGGAACTGGCTGAAGAATCCAAATTTCTGACCACCATCACGACACACAAAGGATTATTTGTTTACAATAGGTGCCCGTTTGGCATTCGTTCGGCAGCGGCTATCTTTCAGCGAAACATGGAAAGCTTGCTCAAGTCCATCCCTGGGATGATCGTGTTCCAAGACGACATCCTTATAGCGGGTCGAGACACTGAGGAACACCTCCGCAACCTGGAGGAGGTGCTACGCCGATTGGAACGGGTAGGCCTGCGGCTGAAAAAGACCAAGTGCGTGTTTTTGGCCCCAGAGGTCGCGTTCCTGCGCAGGAGGGTTGCCGCAGATGGGATCTGGCCCACTGAATCAAAAACTGAGGCGAGTCACCGGGTGCCCAGGCCCGGCAACACGTCAGAGTTGCGATCATTCCTGGGACTCTTGAACTATTTTGGGAACTTCCTGCCGAACTTAAGCACATTGTTGAAGCCGTTACACATGCTCCTCTGTAAAGGTTGTGAATGGTCTTGGGGGGATTGTCAAGAATGGGCTTTCAATAAGGCGAGGAACCTGCTGTGTTCCAACAAACTGTTAACTCTGTATGACCCCTGTAAAAAGCTGGTTTTAACATGCGATGCGTCATCCTACGGGGTTGGGTGTGTTTTGCAGTAGGGTAACGATGACGGCCGACTCCAACCGGTGGCTTACGCCTCCAGATCGCTCTCCCAGGCAGAGCGTGGATATGGCATGGTCGAGAAGGACTCGCGTCTGTGTATGGTGTGAAAAAGATGCACCTGTACCTTTTCGGTAGATGGTTCGAGCTAGAGACGGACCACAAGCCATTAACATCCCTGTTGTCCGACAGCAAGGCTGTCAACGCCAATGCGTCAGCTCGCATACAGCGATGGGCCCTCATGCTGGCTGCATATGACTACACCATACGGCACCGGCCAGGCACCAAAAATTGCACTGATGCGCTCAGCAGGCTCCCACTGGCCACCACTGAGGGGACGTCGGAGCAGAGCACCGAGATGATCATGGCCGTTGAGGCTTTTGACACTGCGGGCTCCCCCATTACGGCCCGCCAGATCAAACTCTGGACCAACAGGGACCCCCTCCTATCCATGATAAAGAAATGTGTCCTGACTGGGGACTGGGCGCCCGCACACAGGGCGTGCCCCGAGGAAGTCAGGCCGTATCAGAGTCGGATGGATGACCTCTCCGTCCAAGCCGACTGCCTGTTATGGGGCAGCCAGGTAGTCATGCCCCAGAAAGGAAGGGAAGCGTTCATCAGGGAACTCCACAGCGAGCACCCTAGCATCGTGTTAATGAAGGCTATTGCCCGGTCACACGAGTGGTGGCCGGAGATTGATTCAGACCTGGAACACTGGGTTCGCAGGTGCACGACATGTGCCTAGCTGGGCAATACCCCCAGGGAGGCCCCACTCAGCCCGTGGCCCTGGCCCACCAGATCATGGTCACGTATTCACGTGGACTATGCGGGCCCGTTCACGGGAAAAATTTTCCTGATCGTTGTCGATGTATACTCGAAGTGGATCGAGTGCATCATATTGAACTCGTGCATGACATCCATCACTGTAGAGAGTCTCCGTACGGTTTTCACGACCCACGGCTTGCTGGACATCCTGGTCAGTGATAATGGCCCGTGTTTTACCAGCCATGAATTCCAGGAGTTTATGTCGAGCAATGGGATCAAACACGTCCGGACAGTGCCATTCAAGCCGGCCTCCAATGGCTAGGCGGAACGGGCGGCCCAAGTCATAAAGCAGGACATGCTATGCATCCAAGGACCCTCCCTTCAGTACCACCCAACGCGCCTCCTGCTGGCATACAGGTCCCGGCCGCACTCGCTCACGGGAGTCCCGCCAGTGGAACTCCTCATGAAACGCACGCTCAAGACGCGGCTGTCCCTCATTCTCCCAGCCCTGGCAGACATTGTTGAGGGCAAACGCCAGTCCCAAACCGAGCTCCATGATCGAGGCTCAAGGGGGAGGTGTATAGAAATAGATGACCCGGTATTTGTCTTAACCATGCTTTGGGACCCAAATGGCTTGAGGGCACTGTAATTGGCAAAGAAGAAAACAGGATCATGGTGGTCAGACTAAACAATGGGCAGATATGCCGCAAAACTTGGACCAAGTAAAGATAAGGTTCAGTGCAGACACGTAGGAACCGGAAGAAGAGCATGATGAGATAGCACCCACACCACTGCCAGCGCATGAGCAACAAAGACAGCCCTCAGCATGCACAGTCCCTGTGGCCAGCCCGGACAGGCCGGAATCACCTCAAGTGACAGAGACGCGTGCTGAGGCTCAGCCACCAGAGCCACAACTGTGGCGCTCCACGAGAGAGTGCCGACCACCCGATAGACTTAACCTCTGAAACTAAAAGACCGAAGGGGGGAGGTGATGTCATGTATTTCACCATCTTGCAATGACTATAAGTATGTAACTGTAACTCGTGCATACTGTACCTGTACCCTTGTAATGCACACCCTGACCACAGGGAGTGAGCTCCTCACCTGGGCTTCCAGGTATAAAAGGGGAGGTCCCACCCAGGATCAGCACTCTTCAGTCCTGGAAATAAAGTGAAGGTCACAGAGTGGCCGTGTCTGATATATCCATGTCTCATGTGAGTTTGTAAAAAGGTGCAGAGACACTACAAAAATCTTTCATAATTTTAAAGACCTCCATTAGGTCACTCCTCAACCTTTTATTTTCAAGAGAAAAAAAAAGAGACCCAGCCTGTTCATCCTTTCCTGATATGTATACCTTTACATTTCTGATATCATCTGAGTAGATCTTTTTTGCACCCTCTCCAATGCCTCTAAATCCTTTTATATAATATGGTGACCAGAGCTGTACGTAGTACTCCAAGTGTGGACTAACCAAGGTTCGATACAAGCTCAGCATAACTTCTCTACTTTTCAATTCAATCCTTCTAGAAATGAAATCCCATTGGTTTGTTTGCTATTTTTATGGCCTTATTTAACATGCGTCTCTACTTTTAGTGATTTGTGTAATTGTACTCCCAGATCCTTTTGCTCCTCTACCCCATTTAGATTCTTATTTTACAAGTAATATGTGACCTCCTTATTTTTCGGACCCAAATGTAATACCTCACACAAGTCAGAGGGGTGCGGAACATTCACATGCTCCGGTTGGCTTGGAGTCAAATTCTAAATTGTTAAATTTATCCTTACATCTAAAATAAAATAAAAATCGCATATGCATCTTTTTACCAGTCAGGTACAATATTCTGTGTCACACTTCCTGGTCACACTTAATTCTTGGCAAATGTCTTGCAGTTGACGACCCCTGTACAGATTTCTGCTGCAAATTTCTTCTGCAATCTTTTTAAACAAGGGAAAGGAAGATCATCATTTGGAATGCACTGAGTAATTAATTCTCAGATGAACAGAAAATGCCATATTAACATGGATTTCAGAATATCTGTACTTTATGACTGATAAAAACATTAGTAATCACATTTTGAAAAGAGAGGAAGTAAGCTAGATATGTCATCCTAGGATAAAAACAGAAAATGCTGAAAATACTCAGCAGGCCAGGCAGCATCTGTGGAGAGAAACAGAGTTAATGTTTCAGGTCGATGACCTTGCAGTTCTGACCAAAGTCATAAATTGGCCCCCTGCTGTAACGCCTTGTGCCATCAATGCCAGTAAGAGGAGATGTTGTGAACTTGGTTGGCTACTTGGGGAGCGGTAATTAAAGGGAATGGTTTTCAGCTAGCGCAACCTTTATTATTTTTACCAGTCTGGTGCCCGCACAAAGTTTTTAATTCTTCACTCGTGCAAGATATCCAAGCCCCCCCCACTTTGTGAGTGTGTTTGCGGCTGTAATGGCAGTCATGCAGGTCGCCTTGCAAAACAGAACTGCTGCCAACTAGTTTTTACAGCATCATTGGCTCTTCCATTTAAGCGAGGGAAGTCGCCTCTCTTGCCATTACCAATGCTCTCGAAATCGTTTGGCGCTCTGCCGCTACCGCCCTGCTCTCGGACTTTGGTCCTAAGAGAAGTGGTTAGCGCTTGATTTAGCGCCCCACTTCCCTCTTGGATTGCTGGAGGAGAGAATGATAGTGCCTGGCACTACTTCTGGGCACTACTGAATTTCTAGCCCTTAAACTTTCATTGATCTCATCAAACAATTAAATTCTGGTGGACCTGAGGCTCTATTTACTTAACAATTGGACTCTGTGACCTTAAAGGACACATCTTATCAGTGCCTTAGAATAATACTTTAATCCCATAAACTAGTTTATCTGGCTTTGATACACATCTTCAATACATGCAGCCCTGGCACTTTTTAAAATCTGTATGAATTCATTTTGTTTCAAAGCACAGCACTTAGCACAGCTTGTTCACAGAAGACAAGCTATTGAAAAGTATTGGATTCTCTGGAGGTGAACAACTTCTCACATGCATTCCTTCTAATAAAAACGTTTGATAGATTTTTACATTTCCTACATTACAACAGTGACTACACTCCAAAAGTACTTCAATGGCTGTGAAGCACGTTGAGACGTCCGGTGGTCGTGAAAGGCACGGTATAAATCCAAGTCTTTTTACTAGACAAGGGTTAAAAAGAATATGGAGCCAAGATGGCCAATGATCTCATTGAGTGGCAGAACGGGCTCGAGGCTCTGAACAGTCTACTCCTGTTCCTATGTTCCTTGGGGAAGTCAACTACAGCATTGCAATCTAAAAGAGTTTTTGATTACTACTCCCTTGTTTCATTAAACAGATGGAGTGCCACTTTAAGCATAGCAGCTGTCATGTGGCTTTGATATGGTAGATTGGCTGAGGCCCAAAATAACACCTACAGGGATCTAATATATACAGAAACATAAAAGGTGAGGGTGGCTATCACCTACAATGCTACTTGAAAGTATGTGCTGGCTGCTGAATATGTTTGTAAATCAGTCTTCAATTCCTGACAGATAGGGCTATTTACATTGACAAACAGCTCTGGCCAATAATACATAATCAGCCAAAATAAGGCAGATATATTTTCTTCCTTCAGAGTCTTTCTGTGTCTTGCCTCACATCATGTAGTGTTCCAAAAATAAAGATTTGTCATACTCTCTCTGTAACTCAGTGCTACAGCAGATCTAGTTACACTTTGCACGTTTACTACTTAGTTCTGAAAGATGTATTGGAGCATACATGTTGTTCATTCATTATTGTGCATTTCTTAATTCGTAGCACTAAATGAAGAAAGTACCCAAATTTGTAGAAAATTGTTTGTCATGCACAAACTTCCAGCAAACATAATTCGTTCTGGAAAGTAGTGGCGAGTGCATTTGCACATTGCGCAGTGTGGGGAATTCATACATTCAAACTGCTGCCGAGAACCCATTCTCCTAAATTACCATACCACTAGTGCAGACTGTAATATATATAGCTCCACCCAGTGGACTACTGTGGCATTGCAGCCATTGCTGTTTACAACAATAAAAAGGGAACAAGTCGCCTGGCGGGTTCCTGAAGTTATCAGCCATCTTAAGGCCAGTGTGTTTGTGAGGTCATACCGAAAACATAATACAGACCTTCATGATATCACTGACAGGGGATTCTACATAAAATATCTGTTATTAGGGACCATCTAACTGACAGCTTTGAAGCATAAAACAAGGGAGAACTGCAAAGCAATGGTAAGCTGTGCACCAGTGATATTGTGATAGAGTGAAGGAGTTATGAGCTGCAGCTTCAGTGTATAAGTTCCTCACTCTGTGCAATCTACCACTGTACTCGTCACTGCATAGAATCACAAATTGTGTTCTGTGTGTGTTTTTGTACGACACAATATTTTCTCCAAATTTATGTATGTTCTTAGTTAGTACATTTTGCCTGGTTAAAAATAATCAGTTGATAACATCTTGGATTATGCCACAATTCATACAATTTTACAGATCTTCTTTAAAGTCAGAATCAAAAGTGACTGTTCCGTGCCCCACTCACATCACATGGAGAGAATCCTGCGGAATTTGGCTGCATTATTCACTGGGAAAAAAGCAAAGAATAAAAATGTAGCTCAGCTTGTTTAGTTATTCCAACAGAATCAGTAGTCCTGTGTAAATGTGGATCAGAATAGCTGGATGGAATATCTGTGCACAGCATTGTAAAGTGCTAATATTATCTGGAATGGTGACACAACTATCAGTTTTACATCATTTACACTTCTGTTACTTATTCATCACTTACATTGAAACAATCAGCATGGTTCTAAATTAGCTAAAATATTTACCTCTCTACAAGAGTACATTCAATTACATATATAGCTTTGGCAAAGATACCATAATGTAATTCATTACATTCTGCTTTTGTGATATCGCTCCCATCTACTCTACAATGCTGCAATAACGACACCATCTGGTATCTTCTCAGAACCAAGGGAAATAAAGACCAAATGGTGTCTGGTAGTAAACAAATTACTTTTTTTTTAAGACAAGTTAAAAGTTTGGTGATAATGTGAATATTTTAAAAATAAAATCAAAGACCTATTTATACTTGTAGTTCTTGATGTAATGGACAGTCAAACAGTAAATGATCATAATATACATCAATCTTCATATTGTGGTGTATTGTTATGAAATTTGAACTTTAATCAGTTTTTGCTGTACAGCACATAATAACTGATGATCTATCCTGCTGGACGCTTTATTGTAAAAAAAAATCACCAGTACTGCATGTGCAATTGGTACTAATCATTTGAGTGACTGCAGTAGAAGGAATATAAGCTGTGAGGCACCAGAATGAATCCTTATTAAAAGCTGCAAATAAAGCAAATGAAGTCAACACAAACCCCACTTAATCAACTGGAGGCAAATTTGCTGAGCTTCTCGTTTCCGAAGAAGTGGACGGTAATAATTTACTGGCAGACTAGGAAGTGCTGGTCATTAGTACTGTGGATAACTAATTCCTAATTAACATACTCACAACTCAAAAGCACTTTTGCAGCACATTGAAAAATAATGTGAATCGGTAGTACCAATAAGAGGTAAAGGCCCCGATATTAATATGAAGGCGGCTTCCGAGCAGGGGGTGGAATTGTGTGGGAGAAATCCAGAAGTCAAGTCAGTGGTCAGATTCTCTGATTTCAGCTTGATTGAGGCAATAAATTTTAGCTTCCGGGTTGTGCGTCTCCAAGCTGTGCAGTGGGCGTGATACGTATCCGCATGGTACGATCTCAACTCTATTTAAAGGGACAATGTAGAAATGGAATTTGGGGAGGAGCCAGGAGATGTTCAGGATGGTTGTGGAGAGCAAGGGCAGCTCCCAGATTTAATGAAGCATCCCTGGAATGACTGCTTGGTGCAGTCAGGAGCAGGAGGGACTTTTGCCCAGCAACGGGAAGAAGAAACTAGCAGCTCTCACCAAGAAGGTGGTAGTTGGAGGTAGCTGAGGAGGTGAGCAGCAGGAGCATTGTGTTCCCTGTCTTGGATGCAATATAGGAAGCGATTTAATAACCTAACCAGGTCAGGAAAAGTGAGTACATTTGCTGATTCACCTGCATCCTGTAGTTCGCATCCACATAGTCCGCATGCCAGACATGAGACTCCCAAAGCAAACGCTCTACTCGGACCTCGTTCATGGCAAACAAGCCAAAGGTGGGCAGCGGAAATGCTACAAGGATACCCTCAAAGCCTCCCTGATAAAGTGCAACATCCCCACTCACACATGGAAGTCCCTGGCCAAAGACCGCCCTATGTGGAGGAAGGGCATCCGGGAGGGTGCTGAGCACCTCGAGTCTCGTCGTAGAGAGCATGCAGAAATCAAGCACAGGCAGCGGAAAGAGCGTGCGGCAAACCAGTCCCACCCACCCCTTCCCTCAATGACTATCTGTCCCACCTGTGACTGAAACTGTGGTTCTCGTATTAGACTGTACAGCCACCTAAGAACTCATATTAAGAGTGGAAGCAAGTCTTCCTCGATTCCAAGGGACTACCTATGATGATGATGTAGTACAGTATAAGCCCCCTCACCCCAACTTTACAACGCGTCACTAACTTTCACCAAGCTGAATGCAGCAGAGTGGTAGGACTGATGTGGTATTGGCCTAGGATAGGGATGATGGCGAAAGGTGACATGAAAGTGGGAACTCCACTCAAAGCGCTCCCACTTCTCACCCGTTGCTCCCAACTCAGCCAATACCCAACATGCTGCCTCATCTCCCGATGGCCGAATCTACCCCTGCATAGGTGCAGGTGGAGCAGTCTTTGGCGGGGACCTCAGGGGCTGTGAAACCCAGAGGTCATAGGCCAAAAGCAGCTCAGCAGTCTGGGCAAGGATCTGAGCAGCCTGCCTCTACCTCTGATGAAGCCATACGAGATACACCAGATAGAAGCAGTAGTAAGCGTAAGAGCAAGCTATAATTCACCAAGGGTATGCAATGCGTGTTTGACAATAGGTTATGTTGTTAAGTTTCCTTTTCTTATAAGTAATGACACATGAAATGTACTTCTGAGCACCACTTTCACATTATGTCTGTTATTGAGTCACGAGTGTCGACTTGCCCATGATAAATGTCAATGCACGCCAGGACCCATTGGGTCGATGTGCAATGGGTGGATGTGTGGTTGAATGACTGTTTAGTGAAAAGGGAGTGGGAGCAAGCCGGAGGATTTCATTTGTGATGTTTTCCTGTGTGAGTCACCAGTAGATGAACCTTCAAGTTATTTGAGAAATCCCTGGCACCCGAACAGTAAAGTACGCAGCTGGTCTGCCGATAATTGTCCCATTTTCATATTCCTCCAATTTCTTCTCCTCTTCAACTTTCTACTCGTCTGACGATGAGTGATGAGCGCAGTTAATATGGTGTGCATGGTCTTCCAAACTGCGTTTGATAAAGTGCCACATAACAGGCTTGCCAATAAAGTGCAAGCCCGTGGAATAAAAGGGACAGTGGCAGCATAGATATGAAATTGGCTAAGTAACAGGAAACAGAAAGTAATGGTGAACGGTTGTTTTTATGACTAGAGGAAGATACACAGTGGTGTTCACCAGGGGTTGGTACTAGGACCACTGCATTTCTTGATATATATTAATGACTTGGGTGTACAGGGCACAATTTCAAAATTTGCAGATGAGACAAAACTTGGAAGTATTATGAACAGTGAGGAGAAGAGTGATTGACTTCAAAGAAGACATATGCAGGCTTATAAAATGGGTGGACACACGATAGATGAAATTTAATGCAGAAAAGTGCCAAAGTGATACATTTCGGTAAGAAGAATGAGGAGAGGAAATATAAACTAAAGGGGCTGCATGAACAGAGAGATCTGGGGGTATATGTGCACAAATCGTTGAAGGTGGCAGGGCAGGTTGAGCAAGCGATTTTTAAAAATAAGCTTGTGGGATCCTGTGCTTCATAAAGAGAGTAAAAAAACAAGGAAGTTATGATGAACCTTTATAAAACACTGGTTCAGCCTCAACTGGAGTATTGTGTCCAAATCTGGGCATCGTACTTTAGGAAGTATGTGAAGGCCTTAGAGCAGTGAGGGACCTCAGTTATGTGGATAATCTAGGAAGGCTGTGGTTTTTCTCCTTAGAGCAGAGAAGGTTGAGAGGAGATATGATAGAGGTGTTCAAAATCATGAGGGGTCCAGACAGAGTAGTTAGAAAGAAACTGCTCCCATTGGTGGAAGGGTCGAGAACCAGAGGACACAGATTTATGGTGATTGGCAAAAGAATGAAAGGCGACATGAGGAAAAACTTTTTTACGCAGCGATTGGTTAGGATCTGGAATGCACTGCCTGAAAGAGTGGTGGAGGCAGACTCAATCATGGCTTTCAAAAGGGAATTGGATAACTATCTGAAGGAAAAAACTTTGCAGGGCTACGGGGCAAGGCGGGGGAGTGGGACTAGCTGAAGTGCTCTTGCAGAGAGCCGGCACGGGCTCAACGGGCCGAATGGCCTCCTTCTATGCTGTAACCATTCTATGGTTCTTAACGTTTTTAGAGAGAACTGACAAAACTGCTGGGAGAAATGATCGTTTTTAACATTCAGACTATCTGATGTTGATAGACCTCCATAAAGTGCACTTGCAACTCGCCTCCTTTTTACTAGTCAGTTTCGCCAGCCCTGGGAAACCCATGCTGGAGGCGTTAAATCTGAAGGAAAGCTAAATTCCTGTGAAAAGGTTCTCAATTGCATCCAATTATCACCTTAAAGGATGCCTTCATTGCTTACCCGCCAGCACTAATGATTGTACAAACTCCAGTGAGCAGCTTGCTCTCGCACAGTCAAACGCACCTCAGTGAAACTCGCAAGTCGGTGCGTTGGAGCCGTGTTGCGGTCACATTTTGTTTCACTGCTCCAAACCCACCCTTTGTTGCCTTTTAAAATTCCCCCGAAAATGTTGGTTACTCACACGCCTCACTGGCCTTCCTTCCGGGGGCGGCAACCCTAATTTACTGCCAGGCGCAGCAGTCTCGCCTCTCCCAATAAATTGGTGTTACTGCCCACAAACTGGGTGCTATACAAATTCTAGGCCTACATATCTGCTTCTAATCATAATTAAATTGACTTAGCAATTGACTTTAATGATAAGACATTCAAATAACAATTGTGCCAGCCATGGTTCAGTGGTAGCTCTCTAACCTCTGTTCAAGTTCCACTCCAGAGACTTGGGGCTGGATTTAACCAACCTTGGCGGGTCTGGGGCGGGCAATGTCGGTGGTGGGTCCCAGCTCTGCTGCCAGCTCCAGCCTGCTGTCCAAAATGCTTTTCCCCTGATAGGGCTTGTTAAGCCCGTCCAGCGCGTTTTCCGGCCAATTATAGGAATTAGATCTGATGATGTCATTTGATGTCACATCATCAGCTGGTTTCATTAAAGGGATCATGCGCAAATTTATTTTGGCATGTGTGCTGTTAGTGTTCTACAGCATTGAGGTGCTGCAAACACTGACAAGCACTGCACAGACATGCACGGCTCAACCCAGGCTCTCTCATGACCCCCTTGTGTGTTTATGGAGGGAGTCACAGCACACAGGGAGGTTCTCTTCCTTTCTAATGGACGGAACGGACCTCCCCAGGAGACCAACGCAGCCTGGTTGACATTGCACAGGAGGGGACATGAAGGGATGTCGTCAGGAGGACCAGGCTGCAGTGGCACAAACCTTTCAATGATGTCAGTAGATCACAAAATTTTATTGCAAAGCCACACTCGACCTCATCCTGCTGTGCCACTCATCACATCCCCATCACCCTGCCTTCCCTACCCTACTCCTGAACATCCTTACTCACACCAACTTACCTTGCACCTCCACCCATCCCTCTCTCTCTATCTACATTATCACTTCCCCATCTCACTAACCACCCCTCACACTCACCCTCATCCTAGTTGAATTATACCAACTAACAACACACAAGGGTAGGCACTTGGGATTTTTGCCAATGTTCATGTAAAGTTTCAGTTAATGTGTTGTCAAGCAGTAAAATCTTTATTTTCAACATTTTTTGCACTCTTGGACAGATCTGTGTGCACCTTTGGAAGTGGCTTAGTGAGTTGCAGTGAATGGTGAGGCATAACGGTACCCCCCTGTGATGGTGATGAGTGTGAAAGGAATGGCTTGGGCATTGTAGGGATGCTTTATGGTGTTGGTGTGGGGTGGTGCCAACCTGGTGCATCATGTGGCAGTGAGGGTGTACAGTGTCAAGTGATGTAAATCTGGCCATAGTGAGGCCATCCCTGGCCTCTTGGGCAGCAATGTGGTTTGATGCTGATTCTCTCTATCTGATGCAGCATTAGTTGATTGCGGTGAAGGTTGGTGTTATTGTTGATGCTGCTGGTAGGCCTGGTACTGCTGGTGTTGGGGATAATCTTGGTGAGACACCTGAGGACCAAGGTGAGATAGTTTCAAGGGCACTGATGCTGATGTAATAGATGGCAGGTGAACTTGAGATGACAGAAGCGATCTGTCAATGGTGAGAGAGGTTGTTCCAATGAGGTGACACTGGATACAGCATTTGATCCAAACACTTGCAACTTGCATAAAGCTCAATCTGTCTTCCAAATGCAGCAACAGCAGCTTCTGAGCTTCGAAAATGAACAGCTGTGAGATGGGAGCTTTTATAGCACATTTGCAGCTGTCAAGTAAAGAGATGATTCCATGGCCATTCAACTCCTTCCCTGCTTACCTGACATGATCCCCAAGCAGCATGGACCTTGTGGGTGACCTGGTAAACATAAGACCATGAGAACATGAGAACATGAGAACATGAGAACATGAGAACATGAGAACATGAGAACATGAGAACATGAGAACTTAAGAACTTAAGAAATTAAGAAATTAAGAAATTAAGAACTTAAGAACATAAGAAATAGGAGTAGGAGTAGGCCATACGGTCCCTTGAGCCTGCTCCGCTATTCAATAAGATCATAGCTGATCTGATCCTGGCCTCAACTCCACTTCCCTGCCCGCTCCCCACTACCCTTGACTCCCTTATTGTTCAAAAATCTGGCTATCTCCACATTAAATATTTTCAATAAACTCAGAAGGTGAGCTGAAAATAGTTCATCATCCTCTGTTAACAAGGTCATAATGACCCGAATTGCCTCCCCTGCATTGCATGCCGGGTCTGCTCAGCACTGACAGACCTGACATTTGGGAAAGGCAAGTGGCAGTGGGTTGACAGGGGGTGTCCCAACCCGCTGTCAAAAAAAAATGTTCCCACCCAACCCGCCACCGATCGAGCCCGCTGACCCCTCGAAAAATTCCCCCTCTTAAGCACAGAATCCATCTGAAACTTCAGTGCAGTGCTGCACTGTCAGAGGTGCCATCTTTCAAATGAGATATTAAACTGAGATCCTGTCTGCCCTCTCTGGTGAATGTAAAGGATCCCACGGCACTATTCAAATAAAAGCAGGGGAGTAGTCCCGGTGTCCTATCCAATATTGCTGTTTTGTGGAAACTTGCTGTGCGCAAAGTGACTGTCACCTTTCCCTACATTACAATCGTGGCTACATTTCAAAAGTATTTAATTGTGAAGCACTTTAAGGTCATGAATGCTGCTATATAAATGCAAATTCTTTCTTGCTTTGATCACAAATATAATTCAGAGAATACTGACTTATTTTCAACCAAAAATGAATTGTTCCTGTTGCTTTATATAGTAACTTTGTAAATGCATATATTGAGATTTCCTCTGGACAGTATTTCTAATGAAATTGTAAATATGTGCAAAAATATGCATTTATGCTATAATTGGAAATGCAAGCCAGACGAAATCTCAAGAGCATGTCCACGATGTCAGTACATCATCATCAGAGCAACTCTTGCCTCAATGCTAGTAGATTTTTAAATACTGTACTGTACAGAGCCCTTCTAACTTAAGATGGAGACATTAGAGAATAGGGGCCCGAAATTGGTGAAGGACCCCGCTCGCCCAAGTGCCGCCCAAAGGAATGCCAATGGCCTTGGAGGTACCTTGGGCGGGATATTCACTCAAGTGCTGCCAAGGATGGTGACAGGCCCATGGAGGGTCGAAGACCTGCACAGAAAAATCATCAGGGAAAAAAAAGCCATCGGAAAACCTTCAGGGGACCCCAGTGAGGTAAGTCGCTGTGGAAAAAAAGAAAATGTTTACTAACCTTTTTTTCAGGATCTTCATACCTACCGTCGGGGACAGACCAGCCTCCAGCCAGCAGTCCAATATGGGAGTTTGGCGGGCGGGAGGTCAGTTGTGCCGCTCGGCTTCCCGGCGACTCTCCCCTCCCGCCCGCTCCAGCCCACCTCGAAAGTGGCACTGGGCGGATCTTCCAGAGGAATGTTGGCGGCAGTGGGCGGTGAGTTCATCAAGTTTGATTTCCCAATCTGCACTTGTAATTGGGTAGTATAATGATGATTATAAGTTTATTTTTCCCCACTAGTAAAAATACATTTGGCACATATGCCACCATTTTGAAGTTCAATGTGGTGTTATAACTGCTGCTAACTGTTAATGCCAGAGCAATAAACAATTGAGCACAGACCTGGGGGGAATGGCATGGTCGAAATACATGTTCAGGTGCACTTTTAATCCAGCATTAGCTCTTGGAAGTATTTAGGACAAATAGCAGTGTTAGAAAAGGGCGCACAAAATCATTTTCTAGTCAAATTACTCATGCAACAGGACAACGATAAACCTAGAAGGAGCACATATAATGCTATAAACAGATTTACAAGGTCTGCATAAATTACTTCACGCTAATTGAATTGCAATGTCTAAGGTGTATTATGCACAGCAGACAACTTCAGTATGAATTATGTTAGCGTTATTTTTACTCATTTTTCAATTGCAGTAATTTTATGTCCTGGTCAGCTGATGTTAATATGCCAGTACCCAACAATCTTTCTTTTCCACACACATTTTGCTGATTAAGCAGGCATTGGTGGGTCCACTGTATCGACATAGATACATTAAATAGACCAAATGAGAATCCCCAACTAGAATCAGACATGTCACTTTGCAAAGTGAAAGTACCGCCTCCTTCTGTGCTCGAAGTTCTCTGATTCTACAATTCACCAGGGAGCACCTTGCAGTCTTATCTTTTTTAAAGAGTGGAGCTTATTTTAAATTACAAAGATAATTTTAAATTTATATATAATCTCTCAAAAACTAAAGGAAATTGGAACACAGAAAATTACAAATTATGTTACTATATGATTAGATAAATATTTTGTTTATTGTTCAGCAGATATCTCTAGCTCAGAACATTTGACATGGATTTGCGGGTAAAGTGATCTGAAGTGGGGAACAGTACAAATTAAGTCCTCGCACCATAGGCGCTTCAGCCATCGTGACACCTGAGACTGCCTCAACAATCCCCTGCCGATAGGGCATCAGATTCTATGTTGAATATCAATATCTCCAGACTGCAGGAAAACGTGTGGGGATGGGAGCATTAAATGCAAACAGTAGGTTGAAGTGAACAATCTGTTTGGCTAATTATTCCCCAGCTAGTTCCTAGACTTGTCTGAAGAGTAGCAGCCTGCTGTTTTCCCATTTTGGCACTGAGCTGAACGTTTCTTACCTCTTGCCTCTAAACAAGTCGTTAGAAATTTGTGATGGTGATTACCTTCCAGTTACATGTCAGTTGTCCGTTGAAGATTTTCCGGATACATTTCTTTACTTCCCATTGTCCAGAATCTCAGACTTCAACACTATAATCATATATAAGCATGAAGTCTGGATTGTTAAAGTCACGAGTTTCCATCGTTTGAACTTTTATGTTATGGAAGTTAAATTCACCACTGGTAATTTATCACAATAACAAAAGATGAACATCTCACATTAGTTCTTTAGTGTTAAACTTGTGGATTTCCAGTAGATGTAAAAATCAAGACAAACCCTTCACATGCCAAGAGGGAAGGCTAACCCTTTATAATACTAGGGGGATCAAGGGGTATGGCGAGAAAGCAGGAAAGGGGTACTGAAGTTGCATGTTCAGCCATGAACTCATTGAATGGCGGTGCAGGCTAGAAGGGCCGAATGGCCGACTCCTGCACCTATTTTCTCTGTTTCTATGTTTCTATAATATTTAAGATTGATCACCTTTCACCTAGATAGTGGGCTGTTAAAAGCTTTGCACATGATTCTATTCTTTCAGTAGCAAAATTAAAAACGTCACAAGAATTGTCACAAAATAATTTAGCATCCATATGTAACCCATTATTCCCTGTATGGTGAGTAAAAAGAAAAAAAAGGCCTCAATTTCACCTGCTGAGGTGGGCCGGGGTCGGTAGCACGGTCCCAACCCGCTGCTGGCTCCATCCCACTTTGTTTGTGATCTTATGATGATTGGGCGTTAAGCCCGCCCAGCGAGGTTCCTGAGCAATTAAAAGGAAGCAGGTCTGATGAAATCATTGGATGATGCATCATCAGCCGGTTTCCATAAAAGGACCATGCCCAAATTTATATTGACAGTTATGCTGTCAGTGTTCTACCGCATTGAGCTGCTGCAAACACTGACCAGCACTGCACAAAGGTGCACAGCTGTACCCAGGCTCTCCCATGAGTCCCTTCATATGCTTATGGAGGGAGTCACAACATTCGGGGAGCTTCTCTTCCCTTCCAATGGGTGGAAGAGACCTCCCCAGGTGACCAACGCAGCCAGGTTGCACATTGCACAGGAGGATACAAGCAGGGATGTCATCAGGATGACCTGGCTGCGGTGGCACAAACCTTTCAATGAGCTCAGTAGATCACAAACATTATAGCAAAGCTACACTCAATTTCATCCTGCTGTGCCACTCATCACATCCTCATCACTCTCTTTTCATTATCATACTCCTGCACATTCTTACTCATTTTACCTTGCACCTCCACCCATCCCCCAGTCACTATCTACATTATCACATCCCCATCTCACAAGCCACCCCTCACACTCACCCCCATCCTTGTCCAATCATACCAACTAACAACACACAAAGCCAGGCACTTGGGTGTTATCGCCAATGTTCATGTAAAGTTTCTGTTAATCTGTTGTCAAGCATTAAAATCTTTATTTTCAACACTTTGCATTCTTGGATAGATTTGTGTGCACCTTTGGAAATGGCTAAGTGAGTTGCAGTGAATGGTGAGAAATAAGGGTACCCCCGCAATGGTGATGAGTGTGAAAAGAATGGCTCGGGCATTGTAGGGATGCTTTATGGGGTTATTATGGGGTGATGCCAGCCTGGTGCATCATGTGGCAGCCAGGGAGTGCAGCGTCAAGTGAAGTAAATCTGGCCATGGTGAAGCTGTCCCTGGCATCCCAGGCAGCAACGTGGTCAGGTGCTGATGCCCTGTGACCTGTGCAGCATCAGGTGATTGTGGAGAAGATTGGTGTTGTTGTTGCTGCTGCTGGTATAGCTGGTTATGCTGGTGTTGGGGCTGATCATGATGGGATTCTGAGGACCAAGGTGAGATTTTTTTCAAAGCTGATGGAAAAGATGGCAGATGAGGTTGAGATGACAGGTGATCTGTCAATGGTGAGAGAGGTTGTGCCAATGAGGTGACACTGGATAGAGAGTTTACTCCAAACACTTGCAAGCTGCATAAAGCTCAATCTGTCTTCCAAATGCAGTAACCAATAGATTCTAAGCTTGGAAAGTGAACACCTATGAAATGGGAGCTTTTATAGACCCTTGGCAGCTGTCAACTTAGTAAATCATCCCGTGCCAACACAACACCCGACCTCTTTCGCTGACGTGACCGAGACAGCGGGGAAGCCATTAGTGGGCTCTAAAAATCTAAAGGTGAGCTTAAAATATTTATTAAAAGTTTGTTAACAAGCTCTTAATAATCCAAATTGTCTCCCCTGCTGCTTGGTGTCGAATCTGATCAGTGCTGACAGACCCGACACCTGGGAGACTAACCTAGAGGCGGGTTGACAGCGAAATCCCAACCTACTGTCAATCATTTTAAATTTGGCAGCTGACCTGCCTCCGATCCCGTCCTTTTAGCGCTGGTAAAATTCAGTCCAAAGACTTGCATTTATATAGCAGCTTTCACAACAATCGGATGTCATAAAGCACTTTACAGCCAATTAAGTACTTTTGAAGTGTAGTCACTGTTGTAATTACAGCAGCGAATTTGTGCAGAGCAAACTCCCACATACAGCAATGTGATAATGACCAGATAATCTGTTTTGTGATGTTGATTGATAGATAAATATTGTCCAGGACACCAGGGATAACTCCCCTGCTTTTCTTCGTAATAGTGCAATAGGATCTTTTACGTCCACCTTAGAGAGCAGACGGGGCATCGGTTTAACGTCTCATTCCAAAAGATGCAGTTCTTCCCTACATCGAAGGAAAGAAAACTAGAGAGTCACTTCACAAGTTACATTCACATATTTCATAACAACCAACCCTACTGCAATATGTCAGTGCCTTATGCACCCTTTTTGCCTGCGAATGATATACCAACTAGGAGCCTTTAAGAGGAAAAACTAGAAGATTTTGGCCGCAAGTTTCCACACGCGGAAAAACAGGCGCCCCTCCGAGCTGGGCGCCCGTTTTTCGCGGCGAAAACGGCGCCTGAAAAAAACCGCGCTATTCTCGAGCGCTTTGCAGCTCGATGTCAGCTTGGCGTGGCGCCCAGGGGGCGGAGCCTACCACTCGCGCCGATTTTGTAAGTAGGAGGGGGCGGGTACCATTTAAATGAGTTTTTTTCGTGCCGGCAACCCTGCGCGTGCGTGTTGGAGCGTTCGCGCATGCGCAGTGTGAAGGAAACATTGGCACTCGGCCATTTTTGTCATTCTTTGTAGCTGTTCAATTTTTAAAATTTTTTAATAAAAGCACATTGCCCTTCTATGATCAGCACTGAGGCTTTTTTCAGCAGTGAGAAGGCTGCAGGAAGACTCAGAAGTTGAGGCAGCCGTTTCCCGACGGGCCCGACCGACGGCAGGGGGGCCTCCCACCCCCTGCCGTCGGGAACGGCTGCCTCCTCACTGCCTCCTCACTGCCTCCTCCCCCCCCCTGCCGTCGGGAACAGCTGCCTCCTCACTGCCTCCTTCCCCCCCCCCTGCCGTCGGGAACAGCTGCCTCCTCACTGCCTCCTCCCCCCCCTGCCGTCGGGAACAGCTGCCTCCTCACTGCCTCCTCACTGCCTCCTTCCCCCCCCCTGCCGTCGGGAACAACTGCCTCCTCACTGCCTCCTCCCCCCCCCTGCCGTCGGGAACAGCTGCCTCCTCACTGCCTCCTCACTGCCTCCTTCCCCCCCCCTGCCGTCGGGAACAACTGCCTCCTCACTGCCTCCTCCCCCCCCCTGCCGTCGGGAATGGCTGCCTCCTCCCCCCCCCTGCCGTCGGGAACAGCTGCCTCCTCACTGCCTTCTCCCCCCCCTGCCGTCGGGAACGGCTGCCTCAACTTGTGAGGCTTCCTGCAGCATTCTCCCTGCCTGAAGCACTTTCACACAGGTAGGAACATGGTTTATTTAATCTTTTCTTTGCTTATAAATTTTTATTCAGGTTGGAATTATTTGTATAAGTATAACTAAGGATTTATTGTAGAATTTAATGACTTCCCCCCCCCCACCTCGTTCCGGATGCCTAATTTGTAACCTGCGCCTGATTTTTTAATGTGTAGACAAGGTTTTTTCAGGCCTACAAAAATCTTCACTTGCTCCATTCTAAGTTAGTTTGGAGTACGTTTTCACTGTGGAAACTTTCAAATCAGGCGTCAGTGGCCGGACACGCCCCCTTTTGAAAAAAAAATTCTGTTCAAAAGTGAAACTGTTCTACATGACTAGAACTGCAGAAAACTTAAATGTGGAGAATTGCGATTTCTAAGATACTCCGTTCTCCACCAGTTGCTCCTAAAAATCAGGAGCAAATCTTGTGGAAACTTGGGGCCAATAAATGGCTTACTTTATGAACACACAGCCACAAGGACACACATACATATATACATATATACTGATGACATAGACAATGATGTCTCCGCAAGATCCTACAAATCCCCTGGGAGGACAGAGGCACCAACATCAGCGCCTCGTCCAGGCCAACATCCTCAGCATTGAAACACTGACCACACTCGATCAGATCCACTGTGCAGGCCACATAATTCGCATGCCAGACACGAGACTCCCAAAGCAAGTGCTCTACTCCGAGCTCCTTCACGGCAAACGAGCCAAAGGTGGGCAGCGGAAACATTACAAGGACACGCTCAAAGCCTCCCTGATAAGGTGCGACATCCCCATTGACACCTGGGAGTCCCTGGCCAAAGACTGCCCTAAGTGGAGGAAGTGCATCCGGGAGGGCACTGAACACCTCGAGTCTCAATGCCGAGAGCATGCGGAAAGAGCGTGAAGCAAACCAGTCCCACCCACCCTTTCTCTCAACGACTATCTGTCCCACCTGTGACAAATTCTGTGGATCTCGTATTGGACTGTTCAGCCACCAAAGAACTCACTTCAGGAGTGGAAGCAAGTCTTCTCGATTTCGAGGGACTGCCTATGATGATGATGATGATGATGACATATATATAAGGATATGAAACTTAGTGACAAATTGTTCTTCATAGATTTCATTTTACTTTTAGTTTTGGTCTATCCAACTGGACTTTCCAATGAATTAGAGTCATGGCTTGCCCTGTTAAGAAAGCCGACTAAAGGTCACAAGGATTCCCATTATATGTGGATAATGGTCATAAAATGGTGCTGAGGGCATAAAAATAATAAAATACAATTTAAATTATAGGCTAAATAGATAAATTAAGTGCGATATGATCTTCTAAATTGATTATAAACATAATAAATTATGTTTGTGTGAAAGAGTATATAAAGAATAAATATGACCATGTTTGTATGTAGATTAAAGATGATCTTCAGTGGGATTGGATCTTAATAGTGTTGTTTGAAATAGGCTTACATATCAGATGATTCTTCCAATTAAAAATTCTTTGTGGCGATATTATTGTAATATTGTATGACTGGCAACTGCATGAATGTAGTGATAATCAGCATCATAAGCAGTCCCTCGGAGTCGAGAATGACTTGCTTCCACTCTAAAAGTGAGTTCTCAGGTGACTGAAGAGTCCAATGCAGAACTACCGTCTCTGTCACAGGTGGGGCAGACAGTGGTTGAAGGAAAGGGTGGTTGGGGAGTCTGGGTTGACACATGCTCCTTCCGCTGTCTATGCTTGGTTTCTGCTTGTTCTCGGCGATGGGACTCGAGGTGCTCAGCACCATCCCGGATGCTCTTCCTCCACTTTGGGCAGTCGTGAGCCAGGGATTGCCAGGTGTCGGTGGGGATGTTGCACTTTATCAAGGAGACTTTGAGGGTGTGCTTGAAGCATTTCCTTTGCCCACCTGGGGCTTGCTTGCCATGTCGAAGCTCTGGGTAGAATGCTTGCTTCGTGTAATGAACCTGTAATGTTGTTGATTGAACTATTCTATACATGTGGCAGATAGATCTTCACATTGCAATGTAAGGCAGTTTTTTAAAATGTTGGACTTTTATATTTCACTTTATTTATTTGCTCAGTCCCTCTGTACAACCTAAATCTCCTCTCCTCTCTTCTCTGAGCATTTCTAATTATAACCGATCAACTATTGGTGGCTGTGCTTCAGCTGCCAAGGCCCTAAGCACTGGAACTCCCTCCCTAAATCTCTCCACCTCTCGACCTCTCTTTCCTCCTTTAAGATGCTCCTTAAAACCTACCTCTTTAACAAAGCTTTTGATCATCTGCCGTAACTACTTCTTATCTGGCTCAGTGTCAAATTTATTTTTTGTCTTATAACACTCCGGTGAAGCACCTTGGAATGTTTTACTATGTTAAAGGCGCTATATAAATACAAGTTGTTGTTTTTGCACGGGGCCAACACACCAATATTCCAATCCTCTCTGCCCAACTCAAATTTGGCCTGGTCTCTCTAATCAACATAACCTGGGGAAAGAATTGTTCAGGATTGCTCTGTTCACTATGTATAACAATATCATAAATATATTCAAAAATAACATCTTTAAAATGTTGCTAGACGTCATGACCTGGACAATTATTCTCTCCTGGAATTTTCCTGACTATTTATGATCAAATGCTGATTTACCTACTATCTGACCTTAAATTATGTATACTGTAATGGTCAACCTCCCTGCTATTTCTCCCTGGTGAGCAGAGACAGGGATGTTTTACTTCCGATTCTTCACAGCCCATGAAGTACGAGGGCATTGAGGCATGGATTTCTGCTATGATAATGGCTTGCAAACCAGCGGCCATTATTCTCATGATTGTTCCATGATTTGATTGTGGCAAATTGAATTCAACATAATACCCATATTGTGTGCTCAGAACTTTGACATGAGTGAAGTAGAGGTTTTTTGATATGCACAAGGGTCTAAAAGCTAAAAAATCTCCTGGAATAGAAGAACTATACCCAAGGCTCACTAGAGAAATAAGGGAAGGAATTTCAAAACACTGACAGTCAAGTTGAGGAAGTCACTGAACATTGGAGAGATTGCAAAAGACTGGAAACAGGCAAATGTAGTTCCTATATTCAAGAAGGTGAGCAGACCCATACTGTCAACTGGCCTCATTAATTGATAAACTAATGGAATCAATAATCAGAAATAGAATGGAAGAGTACCCCTGTAAGAGAATTACCTAATAAATGACTGCAAAATGGCCTTAGAAATGGTGGAAATTACCTGACAAACCTCATATACTGGGAATTTCTTCAAAGTCTCTCCCGATCGGTCACCGTAACTTGAGCGGAAGATTAGCAGCGTAAGAATCTCATTTTTTTTTTACAGTACTTTTATTTCTAACAAAGACAGAACAGTAATGTAGACAGAATTGGTTTAAATTGTGTTTTAGAAAAGCCTGTCGTTTCCTCTCAATGATGCTGATAACATTGGAGAAAGATAAATTTCAGGACCAAGGCCATAGGCATATATAATTAATAAGCTCGGTGGATGATATTGAGCTTAAAGAATTATTAATATTGAAATTCATAGGCCTTTAAAACACAGGCTTTATATCACAGCAGTGCTCTGGCCATCCCTCATCTGGAACACTGCATAAAGTTCAGAT
The DNA here is from genome assembly GCF_044704955.1 of Pristiophorus japonicus. NCBI lineage: Eukaryota > Metazoa > Chordata > Chondrichthyes > Pristiophoridae > Pristiophorus > Pristiophorus japonicus. Next base: position 137,447,978 of record NC_091990.1, on the reverse strand, counting down.
CACTGAGACATAAACAAAGGCTCCAGTGGTACTGCAAAGGGAAACAATGAAGGTTGATTCCAAGTTCTATTCGAATGAGCTATGAGGGTTGATTAGTTAAGCTGCGGCACTGTAGCCTTGAAAAGGGATATATCATAATGGTGCTTTTATATAAGTATACTTAATGGGATACAGAAGGTAATGCTTTTGAAGAGCTGGATCATAGGGTTCAGGGTCAGAGGTGTGAAAGGTGAGATTAGGACAGAAGCGAGTAAGTCTTTCTTCCCACTGAGAGTGAACAACAGCTAGAGCAGATAGCCAGGTATGTGGTTGAGGTCAAGGAATGGATTCAGTTAATAAATCAGCCAAAAGGGAAATAGCATTGATATTCTAAAGGATGAAATTAAATTGGCCAAAGAATTTTCTTCATCATGCAAAAAAAAAAATCATGTGCTCTGAGCAATTCTTTTGTGGTGGATTAATTCTGCAATCGGATGCTCTCTGCATGGATTGGTGCATGCAGGTATCCATCTTAGAAAATCATAGTTGTGCCAGATCGCAGAATGAGTTCTCTAGATTTATAAGGTTTTTTCTAAACATCTTTTAGGATATAATTTGCTTCAATTTAATATCTTTATTTTGTATTCAACCGAGCCCAATCTCACTCCTCACTCCTCTCTCTTTGTTGCCCATTCTCCTGGCTCCATTCATTGGAACTGCACTCTCCCTATTCCAATTTGTCTGCATCCTCCTCTCCCATCCCATTTCACTTTAGTCTCTGCTAGTTTCCTCTTCTGAAGCAAACAAAGGGCAATCTATTCTTTGTTTTATCATCAAACCAGCTCTGTTCCATTGCAACCATTTCCAACTCCACCGGCCTGCTCAGCTCCCTAACCTGTGCAATGCTAAAGGAGATCTAGTAGTAATTTATGAGATTTAATTCATTAAATTTGGCAACTGAAAGTAAACATAAAGTATAAAATACAGCAGATAGATAATGTGGTCTTCAATGATCCTAAGCTTGCATAATTGAGGATAATTGCCTAATTACCCCTGGGACTAGCAGAGGGTTGTTACAGTGCCCTTACCATTTACCAAAAATAGCTGGAATCATAGGTGATAAAGAACTGTAATGCAAAACCTGTGGGTTGGATGTCTAACTGTGAGTTACATGAGATCTGCTGTCTAACTGTGATTCTGGGCCAAATTGCCAGGTAAATAAGGTGCACATTAAAACTGAACTTAATAACATTCCCACCTGTCCGTCTGCTTTCTGTTCTTTTATTCTAAAGAATGTTTTTACTACACTACATTCGACACATAGAAAAACAGTAAGATCTAGAATGTTGTGTCCAAGAGCAGGTACAACTGTATGGCTGCAATGATAGATAATGCAATTGATATGAAAATGTCGAACAAAATATGAGTGAAATTCCTCCAGTTGATAAGTTTAGCCAAAAAGTCACTCTGAGTATACAATAGAATTTCCTATTTTGTGCCTATGCCAATGTTTTTAGTTGTTACTAATAGGAAGATTTTCTCCCCATATATGATAGAAGAATTTATCGTGACGCTGTTAACAGTACAAGGTAGGTACAGTTAATGCGCATTGAAATACTATATAGTGACATTGATGTCCATCTGAACATATGCTGAAAAGGTTAATTGGATTAAATTTCTCTAAAAACCCTTGGTGCTTTCATTAATTAAAAACAGGTGAGGTGAACAGAAAGAGGCTTTAAATGAATTGATTTCAAACCAGGTAGCAGCATCACATGGATTGTAACATAGCAAGCAAACTAGGTGGAATTTTATGAATAGAGTTGCACCCCAGTGAAGGAATAAAGCGAATGACTCTCTCTGCTCATTTTCTAAGTAAATAGGCAACATGCCACAGTTTTAATCTGCAAGATCTCTATAGGAAATAACAAAACACTGTTTGGTAAATGAACATTCATTTTGAGCCCTTATGGGCTATAGATACTGAATCAGAACTGAGAAAAGGAGCAAGAAAGGATGAAATTCATAGAATATGAATGGATCCTGAGATTACTACCTTGATGGAATCAGTGCATAGCATAAACAGAAGGTTGCATTGGAAGTTAAGTGCATAGAAAGAAGAGAGCAACATGATTGAAAATTGTCAGCAGGAACCTGAGAAACAGACGGGAATGAAATACAACAGGAAATAGAAGACAACAAACCTGGCACAATTTGCGGATCTGCAGGAATATTATACATCGCATAAAGGCTGACAATTCAGTCACAGAGTTGTGAGCTCAGTGTCAACTTGTATGTATTTAGGCTATAATAAGGTCATGTGACCACCATAGTAAATGACTTGATATTTGAAAATAGTGCAAGCTAAGTTGGTGATAAAAGAGCGAGTATTAATTTTTCTGCTGCACAAACTGCCTATGGGTCTCATATGGCATAAGTGTAATACAAGTACCAGTGTCCAGCATTCTGTGTAATGTAAGTTCAAATGAAAGTCTAAAGGATAAAAGTGAGCACAGGTTCACAGATGATACAAAATCATGACATAGGAATATAAACTGAGGTCAGAGCTCTTGAACAGGGAAAAGCAACTTAAGAGCACATAAAAACAGAATGAGCCTGTCAGTGTATTGGTGTAATTAAAGCAGAACAGCAATCTGCTCTATAATCTTTTTCAATCTGTGAGGTTTTACGAGTTTAAAAAAAAATCATGTGGATGATTGTATGTGAAACATTTAAAAAAAATGCAATTACTCCTCATTCCATTCTTTAATACAATTATTATTCATCTATTTCTTATAGATTGAATATTAGCTAATATGTGACTGGCATGTAACATGACTACAACAAATTGCATTTATATAGCACCTTTAGGGCTGGATTTTCAGCTTTTAAGATTTCAGGGCGTTAATAACGGCAGGGCAGCCTTGACATCACCTGGAAAAGGTTTGCGCCCCCCATCAACAAGATTCAGCAGAAAGTGAGGTTCAATGATCGGCGGCACAAAATCAGGCGATACACAACTGAGCTTTTCCAACACAGCCAAAAATTGCGGCATTAAAAAACTCTACATTTTGCACATGTGCAGACATGTTCGAATCTTCCCGGGCGCAGGCAATTTCCTTTGTGCATGCGCAGATGCTCCGGCCCACTTCACTCACAGCCGGAGACATGGCGCAGCGGGAGGGAAGACAGAGAGCAATGCCGCTTCTCTGCAACGGCCGCTGAGGCGTTAGTTCAGGCCATAGAGAGGAGGTGGCCTGCACCGCATTGAGAGATTGAGAGGGTGGAAGGAGGCTCTTGCCCAGTGTGTTCAAAAGTATATGGAGGGACATAGCCCTGGAGGTGTCAGCGGCAGACATGCTGGCTAGAACTGCCACCCAATGCTGCAAGAAGTTTAATGACCTGGCGAGGGTCGTCAGGGTGAGTACCCTGTACATTTATGTAGACCTGCCATGGTTGCAACATCACTGTCTCACACAATGTTAAGTCTTTGATGGAGCTGCCCCTTCTCCATGTATTCCAGGCCATGGTGTGGGTTGTAGAAGCCACCTGAAAGCTGCAGGCTCACTCCACCAGCCATGCCCTCTCATGTATGCATGCTTGGGTCTACTGGCCACCAGGTGGCGCCACTGTCAGAGGTCATTGGGCTGTGTGCACGTGTGTGCGGCCCAGGTATAAAAGGCCAGCCATCTTGTAATGTAATCACTTTGGGTCCTAATGAAGTGGAGCCAGGTTTGTACCTGTTCGGTATTTACAGTATTCAGTCTATTGAGTTATTGCATACACAACATAACCTCTGCATTTAAGATGCACATACCCTGTTGTCAACCCTCCTCGCACTTACCTTCCACTGTTGTTATGCGTTGTCCAAACGTCACCCTGAGCTGCTATGCTACCTGACTCTCACCTCTTCCCAGTTTTTCCTCATGCTCAGTCATCAGCCACACAGATTATACTGAACACATTTGCACTTCCACACAGTGGCAGTTATTCTACTATGGAAGGCATATGTGACACAAGAGGAGGTGTACAGTTACTCAACCCTTCTTCTTGCTCTTATTACAGGAAAAGTTATCGCATAATCGGAGGGAGCAGCATTGACCCAGAGACAGACAGCCTGATCTGCAGGACCTGACTGAGGTAGAGCAGAGAGTGTTGGCCCTCATGGGGCGCCCCAGTTCACGTGGTGGCCGGCGGCAAGGCCGAGCCCCCTATGGGTAGTGATGGTATATGAATGGCTTTTGCGATTGATGTGTCTTCCTTGACCCCTAATATCAAGTGGCCTAGCCCCTTTACATATAGATGTCCTATGCCACCTTCCTCTTACCTGCCTGCCCCCTCCCCTACTGCTAACCACATGTCTGTTGTTTTGTACTTACAGATGACCAGCCAGAAGCGCAGCAGCCTTCCCGTAGCCATCGACATCTGGCCACAGGGGAGATGACGAGGGAGGAGAGAACAAGAATATTGCCTGGACTGGAAAATTTTGACAATGAGGAAAGATTGGAGATGCTGGGTCTGTTTTCTTTGGAACAGAGGAGGCTGAGGGGAGACCTGATTGAGGTGTATAAAGGCCATGTGTGTGCAGTCAATGACTCCTTGAACCCTCGGGAAGCCAACAATTCTGCCAAACACACATGCCCACTCATTCTGGCTCTCCCTGCTCATTGGGAACTTTATGAAGTCCATTCTGCGGGCGTACAGAGCCTTTGTGACGTGGTGAATGCAGCGTATGTAGCATGAAGCAGCCTGGAAGGAGCTGGAGGCACAGAAGGCTAGCGCCACAGTCACCTTCACTGCGACAGGCAGCACAGTCATGTTGACACTGTAAGGCTGTACGTCTGCCTTCAGGAGATGGCATATTTCTGTCAGCACTTCCTTTCGGAAGCTCAGCCTTCTAACACACTGCCCCTCAGAGAACAGGAGGTATGAGCGTGGCTGCCTGTAAACCCGTGGGGGTAAGCCCTCCTTCCCAGAGGTCTCCTCATCCTTGGGCTGACTTGGCCAAGAACCCTTCTTCTATTCTAGATGCTGTCTAGCAGTAGCATGGAGCATGATATGCTGGCGAACAAGTAATGCCCCCATTAAATTCTTTCACTGAAGTTGTAAGGATGGTGTAATGGCAGATAAAACTACCGCTTTTGTTTTGTTCATTATTTGTTTGTTGCAGGACACTAGACAGGCATTAGGACCCTGCAGGAGCTATTCACAGCTACTGTAAATATTCTGGGTTCATGCTGGTTTTGGGTTACCATTTTGGGTGTTGCTATAAAGGACACAGTTAGTTACTTTACTCCTGGTTCAGTTAGTCTGTTTATTTACGTACACAACATAATCTGACGACGAGGATGAATCAAATTAACTTCCCTACCCCGCCTTTCCTCTCCACACCTGGGGACCCTCCAATTCTATGGCCGAGATGGATAAAAAGCTTTTCTACGTACATCACGGCGAGTGGGTTAGACGGCGACAAGTAACACCAGCTCGTCGCCATGCAATACTTATCCACTGCCTCGGCACCGAAGACCAACGCATTTTTGGCCAAATCGAAGACATGGTGTCTTTCGACAAAGCGGTAAGTGCCCGAGATAAATATTTTGGGCCAAAGAAAAGTATCATGATGGAGAGATACAAATTTCATCAAAGGGGACAAGGGAATGGTGAAGCACTCAAACAGTATATTGGTCAAAGAGGTGGGTTTTTAAGGAGCGTCTTAAAGGAGGAAAGAGAGGCAGAGAGGTTTAGGGAGGGAGTTTTAGAGCATGGGACCCAGGCAACTGAAGGCACGGCCACTGATGGTGGAGCGATTAAATTTGAGGATACTCAAGAGGCCAGAATTGGAGGGGCACAGACACCTCTGAAGATTGTGGGGCTGGCGGAGATTACAGCGATAGGGACGGGTGAGGCCATATAACTCTCTAAGCCATGGTATCATTCTGGTAAATCTGCACTGCACCCCTTCCAAGTGGAGATATGACTGTGTGTGTTTCTCGAGGGTGGACTGTCCCTCTTTTGATGCATTCTCACTCTGATCACTTATGGCCGGGGAGTGGTGGGGGGGTTAATTGAAATACTGCACCTGTGCAGTAGAGGGAGTTCTTGCTGATGCAGGGAGAGTAAATTAAGTTTTATTCTGCCCTTGGTTCCGTGTTATAGTTATAGGTTAACCCTTGCCACTGGATAAAGGCCTAGCTCTGTCGAGCCCGTGTAGTGGCTGATGTGCAATAGTCACCACATGTTAAAAAAAATCCATGCACAGGCATCTTCCACCCCCTCAATTGGAGTTCAGGACTGGAACATCTGTGAACTCTTGTGGAATCAAGTCATCCTCGCCTATGATGATGATACCATTTCATTAACTAAACTGGCTGCTACATGTAACTTTGGAGCACTCACAGAGGAAATGATCAGGGATCAAATTATTGAGAAAAAAACAATCTCCCGCATTTTGGAATGCTTGCTAATAGAGGATGACAAATTGACATTGGACAAAGTAACTAATTTGGCCATTCAAATCGAATCACCGCTTTCCGATTCAAAAGCGATCAGATCTCTTGCTCGACTTTAGCTGCAGCCCATGTGCAAGGTGTTCGTCCAAAGCAGAAATCCCAGGAGAGAGCCAGGGCTCGTAATAAGCCACCCACTACGGATCGCGGGCCTAACTTCTACTGCTTTAACTGTGGGGACAAATTTACAATCAGCAAAGAGTCCTAATTGCCCTGCACGTGGGAAGAAATGCTCTGCATGTGGTAAAGGGAACCATTTTGTTAGAGTCTGCTGCTCATCGCAGCATGTTCGACATGTGGACAACCCCTATAGTGATGAGCCCAGTATGGTTTACAGCATTGTGACATTTTGCACATCGGTCCAGGCAAGTTCAAGGACTGTGACCAGTTTGCAGATTTCTTCACTCGGCAAGCTATCGCCTTTGAGGTACAATCCTCAAAGCAACGGAGTTGTTGAGCGATTTAACGGTGTCATCAAAGAGGGTTTGAAAGCCAACCTCGCAGCAGGCCAAACATTCAACGAAGTGGTTCAAACCATTCTCTGCACATACCGTTCAACAAAGCACTCGCTAACGGGGAAGACACCCACTGAGCTCATGATTCGGCGGAATCTTCACTGGCTACTGGACATCCTCAAACCCCGAGTCAAACCTCACGCGAAGATAACTACACTCGCATCCCAGATTTCGGAACGCCAACGAAAAGCGAAGTCGTACACTGACACAAAACGACACGCTCAGAAGCCCCAACTGAAGAACGGAGATTGGGTCAGAGTTAAGCGCCCAAATCATAGTCATAAGCTCGCATCTTCACTTTCGCCTCCAAAACAGATTGGGCGAAAGTTCAGCCCTCACACCTATGAACTCAATGATGGAACTCGATGGAACGCTCATAGGCTCATCCCGACTCACAGGCCAACAGACCAGCAGGATGGAACAGAGACACCGTTCTGTTTCCCAACTGAGAAACTCGATCAAGCTCCACGCTGGTCTCAGCGTATCAGAACACGGCCTGGCTACCTCAAGGACTTTGTCTGTTCATAGACTGTTTTTTCAGAAGGGGGGGAATATGTTCTGTTCATACTCTATTTGTTTGTTACAGGGCCCTAGACAGACAGTAGGACCCTGTGTGAGCTATTAACAGCTGCTGTAAACATTCTGGTTCATGCTGGTTTTGGATCACCATTTTGGATGTTGCTATAAAGGATACAGTTAAGTTACTTTACTCCTGGTTCAGTTAGTCTGTTTATTTACGTACACAACAGCTTTCAAATCAGAACTTCACGCAGCTTGCTGTGCACAAACGTTGCAGTCAATGTGACCTGCAATTTAGGATCCTCCTCCCTCAATTTAAATACGCAACAAATACTGCCGACTGGACTTTGGGACCATCTGGTTTTTCAGACATCACTTGCGTCAGACATATAATGCGGCATTAAGGCCTAATTTTGCAGCCTGGGTGCATGATGTCATGATCTCATTGAAACGAGAAGGCGGTAAGTTTTTGCGCCGCTGCAAACCGTGAGCTGAATTTGGGAGGTAAAAGCTGGCCACCCGCTGTTACTTCTCCAAACCCCCTTCACTGCCCCTCCAGGGTGCTACCAGAGGCTCAAGGGAGCCGAAAATCCAGCCCTTAATGCAGTAAAACACCCCAAGGCACTTCACAGAAGAGTTATGATATATCCTTACTATACAGTATAAATGTACACGAGGCCCATACTTGAGAGAAAGTCACTCTGTGACCAGTTACCTTTATTACCAAGAACTCAAGAGAGAGACGATGGGTGGAGCTTCCCCTTTTATACCGGAAAAGTCCAGGTTAGGAGTGTCTCCCACAAGTTCGCCCCTGTGGTCAGTATTCTCAAGCTATACAACTTAGGTCAGCTTATACATGGGTTACAGTGACAGTTGAATACATGACATCACCTCCCTCCCAAAGTCTTATTGGGATCACAGGTTAAGTCTCTCTGGTGGTTTGCGCTCCCTTGTAGAGCGCCTGAGTTGCGGCTCCGGTTGTTGGGCACTGGCCTGAGTGACTGCTGTTTGTAGTGCTTGCGGTGCCTCAGGCCTGTCCGAACTGCCCACAGGGACTGGGCTCTCCTCCCTTTGGTTCCGGTGTTCGGTCACCTGTGGTGGAGTGAACTCGATATCGTGTTCTTTCTCTGCTTCTTCTATGGGGTTGCTGAACCTCCTTTTGGTTTGATCCACGTGTTTGCGGCAAATTTGTCCATTGGTAAGTTTAACTACCAAAACCCTATTCCCCTCTTTGGCATAAACATTGCCTGCAAGTCATTTGGGCCCTGCAGTGTAATTAAGGACAAAAACAGGGTCATTGACATTAATACATCGCGCCCTCGCATTCCTGTCATGGTAGTCACATTGTGACTGACGCCTGCTCTCAACAATTTCTTTCACAGTAGGGTGCATAAGGGATAACCTGGTTTTGAGCATCGTTTTCATTAGCAGCTCTGTGGGTGGAACCCCTGTGAGCGAGTGTGGTCGGGATCTATTGGCCAACAGGAGGCGTGATAAGCGGGTTTGTAGGGAACCCCCTTGGATTCTGAGCATCCCCTGTTTGATTATCTGCACTACTCGTTCCGCCTGGCCGTTTGAGGCCGGCTTGAACGGTGCCGTTCTGACATAGTTGATTCCATTGCCTGCCATGAAGTCCTGGAATTCAGTGCTTGTGAAGCACGGGCCATTGTCGCTGACCAAGACGTCCGCTAGACCATGGGCGGCGAACATTGCCCGTAGACTTTCTACCGTGGCAGAAGATGTGATTGAATTTAAAATGGCACACTCAATCCATTTGCAGTAGGCGTCTACTACAACCAAAAATATTTTTCCCATGAAAGAACCTGTGTAGTCCATATGGATGCGTGACCATGGCTTGGCGGGTCAGGACAAGGAGCTAAGTGGGGCTTTCCTGGGTGCGTTGCCCAGCTGAGCACACGTGTTGCACCTGCGAACACAAAGTTCCAGGTCTGCATCTATCCCTGGCTACCAAACGTGTGACCTGGCAATTACCTTCATCATGAGAATGCCCAGGTGCTCATTGTGAATTTCTCTGATAAACATCTCTCTGCCCTTCTGGGGCATGACTACTCGGTTTCCCCACATTAGGCAATCGGCCTGAATCGAGTGTTCATCCTTGTGCCTATGAAATGGTTTAAACTCCTCAGGGCATGCCCCGTACGTGGCTGCCCAGTCCCCATTCAGGACACATTTCTTAACTAAAGACAGTAGCGGGTCTTTACTTGTCCAGACTTTAATCTGACGGGCTGTCACAGGTGAGCCTTTGCTTTCGAAAACTTCAACAGCCATGATCATCTCAGCATCATGCTCAGCTGTCCCCTCAGTGGTGGCTAGTGGTAGCCTGCTGAGTGCATCGGCACAGTTTTCAGTGCCCGGCCTGTGCCGAATTGTGTAGTCATAGGCGGCTAACGTAAGTGGCCACCTCTGTATGCAGGCCGATGCATTCGCATTTATGGCCTTGCTGTTGGCCAAAAGGGACGTTAGGGGTTTGTGATCCGTCTCCAGCTCAAATTTCCTGCCAAACAGGTACTGGTGCATTTTTTTTACTGCATATATACATGCTATCCCCTTTCTGCCTGCCTGTCTGCGACAGAGTTCTGGAGGCATAAGCTATCAGCTGTAACTGACCATTGGCATTCACATGCTGCAACACACACCTGACCCCATAGGACGACACATCGCACGTTAAAACTAGTTTCTTACACGGGTCATATAACGTTAAGAGTTTGTTGGAGCATAACAAATTGCGTGCTCTATCAAAAGCCCTTTCCTGGCTGTCCCCCCAGACCCAATCGTGACCTTTGCGTAGGAGCACGTGTAGCGGCTCTAACAGCATGCTCAATTTGGGAAGAAAGTTGCCAAAATAGTTCAGGAGCCCCAGGAACGAACGCAGCTCCATCGTGTTACAGGGTCTGGGTGCTCTCTGGATCGCTTCCGTTTTGGACGCAGTAGGGCTGATCCCATCTGCTGCTACCCTCCTCCCCAGGAATTCTACCTCTGGAGCTAAGAAGATGCACTTCGCCTTTTTCAGTCGCAGCCCTACCCGGTCCAGTCTGCGTAGCACCTCCTCCAGGTTGTGGAGGTGTTTTTCAGTATCGCGACCCGTGATGAGGATGCCGTCTTGAAAACCACCGTCCTTGAAATCGACTTGAGGAGGCTTTCCATATTTCGCTGAAAGATCGCGGCAGCCGAACGAATCCCGAACGGACATCTGTTGTACTCGAACAGTCCCTTGTGTGTCGTGATGGTGGTCAGCTTCTTCGACTCACTCGCCAGCTCCTGGGTCATGTAAGCTGAGGTCAGGTCTAATTTTGATAAAAGTTTGCCACCGGATAGTGTCGCAAAGATGTCCTCCACTCTCCATGGCGCTGCCTAGCACTGGAATGATCTCCTTTGTATATGTCCGTAGCAGTGCGTCAATCGGCAATAATTTTGGCCTCCTGGCCTTGGACACCCACAACCTTTCAAACTGTTTGATACTTGTCAGGGACTGGCTGGCCCCCGTGTCTAGCTCCATTAATACTGGGATGGAGGGTACTGGTCTTGGAGTGACACCCGATTGATGGTGGCCTTGTAATCGCCACATATCCTGACCGACCCATCTGCCTTGAGCACCGGCACAATCGGGCTCACCCAGTCACTGAATTCAACTGGCGAGATGATGCCTTCCCTCAGCAGGCGGTCCAATTCGCATTCTATCTTTTCCTGCACCGCTCTGGCCTTGTGGTGTACTGGCCTGGCATCCGGGTTTACGTGAATCACTACCTTGGTCCCCATGAAAGTGCCGATGCCAAGTGGAAATAATGAGTCAAATTTGTCCAGGACCTGTGAGCATGATACTCGCTCCACAGAAGAAATTGCATTGACATCGCCCCATTTCCAGTTCATGACAGCAAGCCAACTCCTCCCCAGTAGTGCGGGACCATTCCCCGGGACAATCCAGAGTGGCAACCTGTTCTCCGAATCTTTGTGGGTTAAGACTACCATGGCGCTGCCTCGCACTGGAATGATCTCCTTTGTATATGTCCGTAGCAGTGCATCAATCGGCAATAATTTTGGCCTCCTGGCCTTGGACACCCACAACCTTTTGAACTGTTTGATACTCATCAGAGACTGGCTGGCCCCCTTGTCTAGCTCCATTAATACGGGGATGCCATTGAAGAGAACTTTCATCATTATCGGTGGCATCCTGGTATATGAGCTGTATATGTGCTCCACATGAACTCGCTGAACTTCTGCTTCCAGCGATTTCCCCCAGTATTCATTTGGCCTCGTTGGGCTTACATCGGGCCCGTCCTCCTCGTACATCAACCTGGCTGCAGGCTTCCTGCGCATACACGCCAAGTGACCGCTGACGTTGCAGTTTCTGCAGGTATATTGCTGATACCTGCAAGCTCTGGCTGGGTGTTTGCCTCCACACCTCCAGCATGAGCTGAAGGCCCTATTGTTGGAAATAAAAGGTCCATTATCAGTCGGTCATCTCTGACTGTCTCTGTAACTGTCCTTAAGCGCACCATTAACAGGTGTTGATGGCCCCATTGCTGGCCGCATTGTCCATTGCGAAGGCATGAATCGTCATTCAGCTAGCCATTGTCTCTGTTGAATTCCCCCTTTGGGTTCGACTACATGCTGGGGCATGTCCGATTGCCCTTGTCTGCCCAGAGAACTGTGTGCCGCATTAACAATGTTGACTCCCTGGTCTTTTGCTGCAATTGAGCCAAGATTTTTGCCATAAATCATTCTGGTCTCTCCCTCCCCTGAGATAATTGTCTGGGCTATCAGAGCCGCCGCTTCCAAGGTCAAGTCTTTGGTCTCAGTCAGTTTCCTGAAAACCCCAGCGTGCCCGATGCCCTCAATAAAAAAGTCTCGCAGCATCTCCGCTCTGCATGCATCTGGGAACTTACATAGGCTCGCCAGTCGCCGGAGATCTGCCACGAAGTCTGGAACGTTTTGCCCTTCTCGCCGCTGGTGTGTGTAAAACCGGTGTCTCACCATGTGCATGCTGCTCGCCAGTTTAAGGTGTTCCCCGATCAACTTACTGAGCTCTTCGAACGTCTTGTCCGCCGGCTTCTCTGGCGCTAGAAGGTCCTTCATCAGGGAGTACGTTCTGGATCCACAAACCGTCAGGAGATGAACCCTGTGTTTGTCGGCCGAATTCTGTCCCAACCATTCCTTAGTGACAAAAGTTTGCTGTAGTCTCTCAATAAAGTCGTCCCAATCATCACCAACACAGTACCTCTCTTCTGTGCTGCTAGTGGCCATGGTCGCGTGGTTTAAATCCCAGTTTCTCATCGTCAGTGATATATCCTTACTATACAGTATAAATGCACACGAGGCCCATACTTGAGAGAAAGTCACTCTGTGAGCAGTTACCGTTATTACCAAGAACTCAAGAGAGAGACGGTGGGTGGAGCTTCCCCTTTTATTCCGGAAAAGTCCAGGTTAGGAGTGTCTCCCACAAGTTCCCCCCCCTGTGGTCAGTGTTCTCAAGGTGTACAACTTAGGTCAGCTTATACATGGGTTACAATGACAGTTGAATACATGACAAGTTATCAAATACAATTTAACACCAAGCCACATAAGGAGGTATTAGGACAGGTGACCAAAAGCTTGGTAGATAGACATTGCTTTAGAGCCCATGAAAACCCCAAGGACCAATGTCAAGATAAAGACATAAACCAGTAGGAAGCTTGTATAAGCTTCTCAACAATTAACCAACATTGCAGACAAAGGGCAGCAGAGATATATAAGCATATCTTGAGCCCGCAGACAGAATAAGCTAGGATTATCATTGCTCTGTAGTGTGGTACAGCTCATTATTTCCTATTCGTAATTGTAGAGCTGAATTCAAAATTGTGTTGGAATAAAAAAGTTATTCACCCATTCTGTGCTCCCAGTGAGAAGCCACACTCAAAGGAAGCATGAATTGGATATATGACTCTATTTATTGAACTGCATTCTCTTTGAGTGTGTTCCCTATTTTAAGTGCAGGATTGGTGAAATGATCCGACAGATTCAAGGAGATATGCCTTTCAGTATCTCATCCAAGTTGCCGTTTTCTTTTGTGAGCTTCAACTTGAACACTCATTGCAATTCTCTTGTGATCATCTGTTGCACAGAGTGCTTCCCTGCTGAATGACAGCTCCCACTTTTGATTCTTGCTTTCAGCATCCAGTTTTCAACCGAGTATCTTAGCAATCATCCCATTTTAAAACTGGATCGAGTTTGGAAGGATAGAAGAGTTTAAAAAAATAGTTTGTGCATGTATAGAAGGCCTTGCATACGCAGTGCAAAGAGGGCTTAAGTTAATTTGTGATAGTGTAGAGGAGCAGTAAGACTCTCTTTAATTGTATTTTTAACTGTTCATTTCACAGATCTATAAGTAGAGCTCTGTTGGTGAGTTATGGGATTAAAGTATTGTAGAGAGGGTGCCATTCATGAAGTTAATAGTAAATTAGTTCAGCTGGTGTCTTTTACCGTGAGGCTTCAGCACTGATCGTGAATTCTTATTTAGTATCATGTTTTCATTATTATTACTATTACCACTGCATAGAAACGGAAGGGGATAAGTCAAAGCATGTAAAATACGCAATAACGCTGAAAAACAAAATCTTAAGAGTGGGTTTGTGGGAGTGGGCCAGGAACAATTTACTGCTCATAATTGCAAGACTTGATCAAAAGTTAATAGATATTTCTGGCCTGGTCAGGGAGTGTCAGTGGGCTATTTGACTGGATGGGGCCAGTTCATTTCTATTTGAGTTCACTGGATAACGATCAGTAGCAGGAATGTTGGCTAACTAGTTTTCATAACGTATATTGTAATAACAAATAGATACAACAACAAGCACTTATTTTTTTAAGATAATCAAAGGTTAAGAAAGGCTTGTTAAAAATAGTTAAAAGTGTATTGTCCCATTATTGTCCTTTAAATGAGCATCTCAAAACTTAGTGTATCTTGGATTTATCAGCATGGGTTTATGAAGGGGAAGTCATGTTTGACAAATTTGCTGGAATTCTTTGAGGATGTAAAAAACTGGGCGGATAAAGGGGAACCGGTGGATGTAGTGTCTTTGGACTTCCAGAAGGTATTTGACAAGGTGCCACATAAAAGATTACTGCACAAGATAAAAGATCACGGGGTTGAGGGTAATATATTAGCATGGATAGAGGATTAGCTAAAGAACAGAAAACAGAGAGTATGGATAAATGGTTCATTCTTGGGTTGGCAATCAGTAACCAGTGGGGTGCCAGAGGAACCCCAACTATTTACAATCAATATTAACGACTTGGAGAAAGGGACTGAGTGGAACATAGCCAAGTTTACCAATGATACAAAGATGGGAGGAAAAGCAATGTGTGAGGAGGACACACAAAATCTGCAAAAGGACATAGACAGGCTAAGTGAGTGGGCAAAAAATTGGCAGATGGCCTATAATGTTGGAAAGTGTGAGGTTATGCAATTTGGCTGAAAAAAATCAAAGAGCAAGTTATTATTTAAATGGAGAAAGATTGCAAAGTGCTGCAGTAAAGCAGGACCTGGCGGTACTTGTGCATGAAACACAAAAGGATAGTATACAGCAAGTGATCAGGAAGGCCAATGGAATCTTGGCCTTTATTGCAAAGGGGATGGAGTATAAAAGCAGGGAAGTCTTGCTCCAATTGTATAGGGTATTGGTGAAGCCACACCTGGAATACTGCGTACAGTTTTGGTTTCCATATTTATGAAAGGATATACCTGCTTTGGAGGCAGTTCAAAGAAGGTTCACTTGGTTGATTCCAGAGATGAGGGGATTGACTTACGAGGAAAGGATGAGTAGGTTGGACCTCTACTCATTGGAATTCAGAAGAATGAGAGGTGATCTTATCGAAACGTATAAGACTATGAGGAGGCTTGACTAGGTAGATGCAGAGAGGACGTTTCCGCTGATAGGGGAGACTAGAACTATAGGGTATAATCTTAGAATAAGGGGCCGCCCATTTAAAACTGAGATGAGGAGAAATTTCTTCTCTCAGAGGGTTGTGGATCTGTGGAACTCACTGCTTCAGAGAGCTGGGACATTGAATAACTGTAAGACAGAAATAGCCAGTTTCTTGAACGATAATGGAATAAGGGGTTATGGAGAGCGGGCAGGGAAGTGGATCTGAGTCTATGATCAGATCAGCCATGATCGTATTAAATGGCCGAGCAGGCTCGAGGGGCTGTATGGCCTACTCCTGCTCCTATTTCTTATGTTCTTATGTTCTTATCTGAAACACGGTTGCCTGCATAGTCAAAACTGATTAAAATTCAAACTTTGCAGAAAAGGAATTGAGATTTGATCTTGGCAGAAACCACGTGGCTAAGATTTGATGAAAGCTCTCAAAGCCTGTGACAAAAGGTATGATTATTACCATCTTGATCCAGGCAGGTCGACATTTCAAACAGAAAAGTATTTACATTTCTGAAGAACTTTGATGTAGGCTTGCAGGAGTTAGGTTACAATAACCAGCAACATATCAAACAGAGAGAGTTCATTCGCATCAGCAACCAGAGGACTTCATTACCTATTCTCAGACGAACTGTCAGGTACCCAATGATCAGCTTTCAAGAAAGTTTAGTTATGCATGCTCTTCAACATGGTTCTTTGTGCAATTTACCCTGTCACCACATCATTACAACCACTTAATAAAACATTAAGATAAAATTATGAAACCAAAATATTAGCTGAGATTCCAGCCTTAGAGTTTTAAGACAGATGTGTAGTGCAAGTTAAAATCATATGTCAATCACATTCAGTATTTAGTGAGAATGAAAATTTGAAGTGTTTTTTTGCATTAGTTAGCCATAAGATAAGTACAATACTTATTTTCAACATGGAAAACATGCATAATTCTTCAATAAGTTTGAATTACTAAATACAAAAGGGTGATCATGCATTTTGGAGAATTTTACAAACATATTATTATGCAAAATAAAATATTTGTTGATAATTTCATAACTGCTTATTGTACTGAACTCTCGCAACTAAAATACTGCAACTGACGTAGAGCTGACCATTGTTGTAATGCTTTCAACCATCGCACTGATTGGCTGGCTGGTAAATGTTCCCATGAACTTTCACCTCATGTATTGGAAAGCTAAAGGAACCTTTGTAATGCAATGAGAAAAAACATGTTACAACTGAAGTAAATCTGTGAAATTTCTGCTGATCTTTCACAAAACATTTTAAACTCTCTTAAACTGTTTTTGTTTCTACAGTGTAATAAACTGTACCCAATTGATTTTTAACTCACCTAGGGGACAACTGCACCTGATTGATTTTAGCTTTGTTGGAAAGATAGTTAATTTCATTCCTGGTGACCCACAGCAATGTCCTTGTGAGGTGCAGCTCTGAATCATTGTAAACCCAATAGCTTTAGCTTTAATCCTGTGACCTAAGTAGAAGTGCTAGTGCTTTTTCTTCATCTTTTTCACTCCTGCTTTCTCAGCTTGCCTGATCTAACAGACACTGCATGCCCGCCGCTGATTAGAAAATAGACTGAACTGAAGAAGCATTCGATTTCAGCTCCTGTGGGGTTCCATGCTTCCCTGGTTTATAATAACAGTGTAGGATTAGTTGGGTTTAGGTCTTTTGTACATGCCACAATGGACACTTAATCCTATAAATAAACAAAGAGTGAAAACAAGAGAGTAACTCTAATTATATACTGCAGTTTGAATTTGGATCACTGGCAACAGAAGGACGTCATAATCACGTGTGTTGCGAAGGGAGACTAGATTGGAATATTACAAATGATCCATTGATTTTGCCGACAGGCACCATTTATATAAGACTTGCCGAGAGAATCAGCAAGACTTTTTTTGTTCTTACCATCTCAAGATGCATGTTTGGCTCCCAAATGTGAACTGATGAGAGCATATCACATATCGCTACTACTATGGTCATTGCACCTCTGAGCTTTCCACTCTTGTTCTTCCAAAACTCTAAATATGCCTTCTTACATACTCTTCTTCTTCCATGGATCTTCATTTTGTTGAAATTTAGACATTATCAAACAGTGGGACGGCCTCCCACAGTATTTGCCTCCTCCTAACATAGAAACATAGAAACAGAGAAAATAGGTGCAGGAGTAGGCCATTCGGCCCTTCTAGCCTGCACCGCCATTCAATGAGTTCATGGCTGAACATACAACTTCAGTACCCCAGTCCTGCTTTCTCGCCATACCCCTTGATCCCCCGAGTAGTAAGGACTTCATCTAACTCCTTTTTGAATATATTTAGTGAATTGGCCTCAACAACTTTCTGTGGTAGAGAATTCCACAGGTTCACCACTCTCTGGGTGAAGAAGTTTCTCCTCATCTCGGTCCTAAATGGCTTACCCCTTATCCTTAGACTGTGACCCCTGGTTCTGGACTTCCCCAACATTGGGAACGTTCTTCCTGCATCTAACCTGTCTAAACCCGTCAGAATTTTAAACGTTTCGATGAGATCCCCTCTCATTCTTCTGAACTCCAGTGAATACAAGCCCAGTTGATCCAGTCTTTCTTGATAGGTCAGTCCCGCCATCCCGGGAATCAGTCTGGTGAACCTTCGCTGCACTCCCTCAATAGCAAGAATGTCCTTCCTCAAGTTAGGAGACCAAAACTGTACACAATACTCGAGGTGTGGCCTCACCAAGGCCCTGTAAAACTGTAGCAACACCTCCCTGCCCCTGTACTCAAATCCCCTCGCTATGAAGGCCAACATGCCATTTGCTTTCTTAACCGCCTGCTGTACCTGCATGCCAACCTTCAATGACTGATGTACCATGACACCCAGGTCTCGTTGCACCTCTCCTTTTCCTAATCTGTCACCATTCAGATAATAGTCTGTCTCTCTGTTTTTACCACCAAAGTGGATAACCTCACATTTATCCACATTATACTTCATCTGCCATGCATTTGCCCACTCACCTAACCTATCCAAGTCACTCTGCAGCCTCATAGCATCCTCCTCGCAGCTCACACTGCCACCCAACTTAGTGTCATCCGCAAATTTGGAGAACTACATTTAATCCCCTCGTCTAAATCATTAATGTACAGTGTAAACAGCTGGGGCCCCAGCACAGAACCTTGCGGTACCCCACTAGTCACTGCCTGCCATTCTGAAAAGTCCCCATTTACTCCTACTCTTTGCTTCCTATCTGACAACCAGTTCTCAATCCATGACAGCACACTACCCCCAATCCCATGTGCTTTAACTTTGCACATTAATCTCTTGTGTAGGACCTTGTCGAAACCCTTCTGAAAGTCCAAATATACCACATCAACTGGGTCTCCCTTGTCCACTCTACTGGAAACATCCTCAAAAAATTCCAGAAGATTTGTCAAGTATGATTTCCCTTTCACAAATTCATGCTGACTTGGACCTATCATGTCACCTCTTTCCAAATGCACTGCTATGACATCCTTAATAATTGATTCCATCATTTTACCCACTACTGAGGTCAGGCTGACCGGTCTATAATTCCCTGTTTTCTCTCTCCCTCCTTTTTTAAAAAGTGGGGTTACATTGGCTACCCTCCACTCGATAGGAACTGATCCAGAGTCAATGGAATGTTGGAAAATGACTGTCAATGCATCTGCTATTTCCAAGGCCACCTCCTTAAGTACTCTGGGATGCAGTCCATCAGGCCCTGGGGATTTATCGGCCTTCAAGCCCATCAATTTCCCCAACACAATTTCCCGACTAATAAGGATTTCGCTCAGTTCCTCCTCCTTACTCGACCCTCTGACCCCTTTTATATCCGGAAGGTTGTTTGTGTCCTCCTTAGTAAATACCGAACCAAAGTACTTGTTCAATTGGTCTGCCATTTCTTTGTTCCCCGTTATGACTTCCCCTGATTCTGACTGCAGGGGACCTATGTTTGTCTTTACTAATCTTTTTCTCTTTACATATCTATAGAAACTTTTGCAATCCGTCTTAATGTTCTCTGCAAGCTTCTTCTCGTACTCCATTTTCCCTGCCCTAATCAAACCCTTTGTCCTCCTCTGCTGAGTTCTAAATTTCTCCCAGTCCCTGGGTTCACTGCTATTTCTGGCCAATTTGAATGCCACTTCCTTGGCTTTAATACTATCCCTGATTTCCCTTGATAGCCACGGTTGAGCCACCTTCCCTTTTTTATTTTTACGCCAGACAGGAATGTACAATTGTTGTAGTTCATCCATGCGGTCTCTAAATGTCTGCCATTGCCCATCCACAGTCAACCCCTTCAGTATCATTCGCCAATCTATCCTAGCTCATTCACGCCTCATACCTTCAAAGTTACCCTTCTTTAAGTTCTGGACCATGGTCTCTGAATTAACTGTTTCATTCTCCATCCTAATGCAGAATTCCACCATATTATGGTCACTCTTCCCTAAGGGGCCTCGCACAACGAGATTGCTAATTAATCCTCTCTCATTAAACAACACCCAGTCTAAGATGGCCTCCCCCCTAGTTGGTTCCTCGACATATTGGTCTAGAAAACCATCCCTTATGCACTCCAGGAAATCCTCCTTCACCGTATTGCTTCCAGTTTGGTTAGCCCAATCTATGTGCATATTAAAGTCACCCATTATAACTGCTGCACCTTTATTGCATGCACCCCTAATTTCCTGTTTGATGCCCTCCCCAACATCACTACTACTGTTTGGAGGTCTGTACACAACTCCCACTAACGTTTTTTGCCCTTTGGTGTTCTGCAGCTCTACCCATATAGATTCCATATCATCCAAGCTAATGTCCTTCCGAACTATTGCATTAATCTCCTCCTTAACCAGCAATGCTACCCCACCTCCACTTCCTTTTATTCTATCCTTCCTGAATGTTAAATACCCTGGATGTTGCATTCCCAGCCCTTATCATCCTGGAGCCACGTCTCTGTAATCCCAATCACATCATATTTGTTAACATCTATTTGCACAGTTAATTCATCCACCTTATTACGGATACTCCTTGCATTAAGACACAAAGCCTTCAGGCTTGTTTTTTTAACGCCCTTTGTCCTTTTTGAATTTTGCTGTACAGTGACCCTTTTTGTTCTTTGCCTTGGGTTTCTCTGCCCTCCACTTTTCCTCATCTCCTTTCTGTCTTTTGCTTTTGTCTCCTTTTTGTTTCCCTCTGTCTCCCTGCATTGGTTCCCATCCCCCTGCCATATTAGTTTAACTCCTCCCCAACATCACTAGCATACACTCCCCCTAGGACATTGGTTCTGGTCCTGCCCAGGTGCAGACCGTTCGGTTTGTACTGGTCCCACCTCCCCCAGAACCGGTTCCAATGCCCCAGGAATTTGAATCCCTCCCTGCTGCAACACTGCTCAAGCCACATATTCATCTGTGCTATCCTGCGATTCCTACTCTGACTAGCACGTGGCACTGGTAGCAATCCCGAGATTACTACTTTTGAAGTCCTACTTTTTAATTTAGCTCCTAGCTCCTTAAATTCGTTTCGTAGGACCTCATCCCTTTTTTTATCTATGTCGTTGGTACCAATGTGCACCACGACAACTGGCTGTTCTCCCTCCCTTTTTAGAATGTCCTGCACCTGCTCTGAGACATTCTTGACCCTTGCACCAGGGAGGCAACATACCATCCTGGAGTCTCGGTTGCGGCCGCAGAAACGCCTATCTATTCCCCTTACAATTGAATCCCCTATCACTATCGCTCTCCCACTCTTTTTCCTGCCCTCCTGTGCAACAGAGCCAGCCATGGTGCCATGAACTTGGCTGCTGCTGTCCTTCCCTGATGAGTCATCCCCCTCAACAGTACTCAAAGCATCCCCTGTTTTGCAGGGGGATGACCACAGGGGACCCCTGCACTACCTTCCTTGCACTACTCTTCCTGCTGGTCTTCCATTCCGTAGCTGGCTGTGGACCCTTCTCCTGCGGTAAGACCAACTCGCTACACGTGCTACTCACGTCATTCTCAGCATCGTGGATGCTCCAGAGTGAATCCACCCTCAGCTCCAATTCCGCAATGCAGTCCATCAGGAGCTGGAGGCGGATACACGTCCTGCAGATGTAGTCGTCAGGAACACTGGAAGTGTCCCTGAGTTCCCACATGGTACAGGAGGAGCATATCACATGACCGAGCTCCCCTGTCATGCCTTAACCCTTAGATACACTTAAATTGGCAACAATGTTAAAAGTTACTGACTGTTATTGAAGAGAAAAAAGAAAAACTACTTACCAATCACCAGCCAATCACTTACCCGCTTGGCTGTGACGTCACCTTTTGATTTCTTTCTACTTCTTTTTTGCCTTCTCTCTCAGCTGGAGCTGTGCAAGCCCCGCCTCTCTCGACGCTCCCCGGACTGCCCGACTGCTGAGCCTTTATAGGCCGCTGCCTCTCGCCGACTCCCGCCTCTCTCGATGCTCCCCGGACTGCCCCGGAATAGAATCACGTGTTCCCTACTGGTTGATTAAACGTATCTCTGCAGACCTGGTGCTTCCCTGCACTGTGAGCCTTGGTCTATTATTCCTCAATTTAAAAAAAAATTACAAAATAAATACATCAGCTTTTTCATTGGAAATAATGGTTTTCAGGATCAATCAAATCAGAAGCTTGTCTGAACCAATCAGATTGGTTGGATTGTGGGACTGGAGCTCGCACCTCTAAGAATTAATTATGTTGGTTAGAGAGCGGGCAGCCAGGTTGTTAAAACAAATCAATCAGAAGCGTTCTCCGCCTGCTGGCAGCACAGAAATCTCAGGTAGAAATGCTTTCAAGTGGTGATGTAATATGCCCATGTGATGGGTGGTGAAAAAAGAAAAAAGAAAGACTTGCGGCAGCATTATTCTGCATAGCAAGCTCCCATAAACCAGCTATGTGATAATGATGAGATAATCTGTTTTTGTTATGTTGAGTGATGGATTAATATTGGCCAGAGCATCTGGGATAACCTCCCTACTCTTCTTCGAAATAGTGCCATGGGATGTTTTACATCCACCTGAAAGAGTAGACGGGGCCTCGGTTTAACATCTTTATCTGAAACACATAAAAAACATACTCCCTCAGCACTGCACTGGAGTGTCACCTAGATTTATGTGCTCAAGTCCCTGGACTTGAACCCAAGACCTTCTAACTCAGAGGCAAGAGTGCTACCAACTAAGCCACAGCTGACACTGTAAAGGAGGTGATGCAGGGGAGGAAATTGTTCAGAGTTGCTTGGCAGGAGCTAAGGACTGTTGCCTGATGTTATTGAGAGAGATGGAGGAGTAGAGAGCTGTGCTTACTCTTGCTTCTCTCATCAGGCCATTGAAACATTTCCTGCATTGAATCCAGGTTCTGTGGGTGATGTTTCTGGATCTGAGGATCTCAGGAATATTACTGCCATTATGAAACATAGAAACATAGAAAATAGGTGCAGGAGTAGGCCATTCGGCCCTTCTAGCCTGCACCGCCATTCAATGAGTTCATGGCTGAACATGCAACTTCAGTACTCCATTCCTGCTTTCTCACCATACCCCTTGATCCCCCTAGTAGCAAGGACTTCATCGAACTCCCTTTTGAATATATTTAGTGAATTGGCCTCAACAACTTTCTGTGGTAGAGAATTCCACAGGTTCACCACTCTCTGGGTGAAGAAGTTTCTCCTCATCTCGGTCCTAAATGGCTTACCCCTTATCCTTAGACTGTGACCCCTGGTTCTGGACTTCACCAACATTGGGAACATTCTTCCTGCATCTAACCTGTCTAAACCCGTCAGAATTTTAAACGTTTCTATGAGGTCCCCTCTCATTCTTCTGAACTCCAGTGAATACAAGCCCAGTTGATCCAGTCTTTCTTGATAGGTCAGTCCCACCATCCCAGGAATCAGTCTGGTGAATCTTCGCTGCACTCCCTCAATAGCAAGAGTGTCCTTCCTCAAGTTAGGAGACCAAAACTGTACACAATTCTCGAGGTGTGGCCTCACCAAGGCCCTGTACAACTGTAGCAACACCTCCCTGCCCCTGTACTCAAATCCCCTCGCTATGAAGGCCAACATGCCATTTGCTTTCTTAACCGCCTGCTGTACCTGCATGCCAACCTTCAATGACTGATGTACCATGACACCCAGGTCTCTTTGCACCTCCCCTTTTCCTAATCTGTCACCATTCAGATAATAGTCTGTCTCTCTGTTTTTGCCACCAAAGTGGATAACCTCACAAATATCCACATTATACTTCATCTGCCATGCATTTGCCCACTCACCTAACCTATCCAAGTCACTCTGCAGCCTCATAGCATCTTCCTCGCAGCTCACACTGCCACCCAACTTAGTGTCATCCGTAAATTTGGAGATACTACATTTAATCCCCTCGTCTAAATAATTAATGTACAGTGTAAACAGCTGGGGCCCCAGCACAGAACCTTGCGGTACCCCACTAGTCACTGCCTGCCATTCTGAAAAGTGCCCATTTACTCCTACTCTTTGCTTCCTGTCTGACAACCAGTTCTCAATCCACGTCAGCACACTACCCCCAATCCCATGTGCTTTAACTTTGCACATTAATCTCTTGTGTGGGACCTTGTCAAAAGCCTTCTGAAAGTCCAAATATACCACATCAAATGGTTCTCCCTTGTCCACTTTACTGGAAACTCCTCAAAAAATTCCAGAAGATTTGTCAAGCATGATTTCCCTTTCACAAATCCATGCTGACTTGGACCTATCATGTCACCTTTTTCCAAATGCGCTGCTATGACATCCTTAATAATTGATTCCATCATTTTACCCACTACTGAGGTCAGGCTGACCAGTCTATAATTCCCTGATTTTTCTCTCCCTCCTTTTTTAAAAAGTGGGGTTACATTGGTTACCCTCCACTTCATAGGAACTGATGCAGAGTCAATGGAATGTTGGAAAATGACTGTCAATGCATCCGCTATTTCCAAGGCCACCTCCTTCAGTACTCTGGGATGCAGTCCATTCAGGCCGTGGGTATTTATCGGCCTTCAATCCCATCAATTTCCCCAACAAATTTCCCGATTAATAAGGATTTCCCTCAGTTCCTCCTCCTTACTAGACCCTCTGACCCCTTTTATATCCAGAAGGTTGTTTATGTCCTCCTTAGTGAATACCAAACCAAAGTACTTGTTCAATTGGTCTACCATTTCTTTGTTCCCCGTTATGACTTCCCCTGATTCTGACTGCAGAGGACCTATGTTTGTCTTTACTAACCTTTTTCTCTTTACATATCTATAGAAACTTTTGCAATATGCCTTAATGTTCCCTGCAAGCTTCTTCTCGTACTCCATTTTCCCTGCCCTAATCAAACCCTTTGTCCTCCTCTGCTGAGTTCTAAATTTCTCCCAGTCCCCGGGTTTGCTGCTATTTCTGACCAATTTGTATGCCACTTCCTTGGCTTTAATACTATCCCTGATTTCCCTTGATAGCCACGGTTGAGCCACCTTCTCTTTTTTATTTTTACGCCAGACAGGAATGTACAATTGTTGTAGTTCATCCATGCGGTCTCTAAATGTCTGCCACTGCCCATCCACAGTCAACCCCTTAAGTATCATTCGCCAATCTATCCTAGCCAATTCACGCCTCATACCTTCAAAGTTACCCTTCTTTAAGTTCTGGACCATGGTCTCTGAATTAACTGTTTCATTCTCCATCCTAATGCAGAATTCCACCATATTATGGTCACTCTTCCCCAAGGGGCCTCGCACAATGAGATTGCTAATTAATCCTCTCTCATTACACAACACCCAGTCTAAGATGGCCTCCCCCCGAGTTGGTTCCTCGACATATTGGTCTAAAAAACCATCCCTTATGCACTCCAGGAAATCCTCCTCCACCGTATTGCTTCCAGTTTGGCCAGAACCCCCAGGGAGGCTTCAGAAAACCTTTGTGCTTGCTTCTGACTCACAGCTGTGAAAAATCTTCTTGCAGCAATCTCAGAGAAAATGCCTGAATGGAATGGATGCATTCTCACTTGAAATAGCCCTCTGGAGGCCTGCTGGCAATTACACATTGTGTGAATCATGTATCTTACATGGCCACCGTTGGTACTTTCATAAGGTGTGTCACAGAGGGCACAACAGTGGGAGACTTGTAGGTTACCTGTACAGGTGTACCTGACCTAGTAATAAAGGCAGGCCACCAGGTGTGATCCTCACTCTGGAGTTAACTAATAAAGGACTAAGGTCACTACAGTTCAAGTACAACACACTGCCTCGTGGAGTCATTGTTAGAGCATTTAAGGACACAACAGGGTGGGTTCCTGTTTACAACGTGATTGAGTGGGAAACCGTGCCAGTCAAATTTAAATGAGGCCCTGAAGTTTAAATATTCTGGACCTGAAATTTAAGCCAGTGAAAAGAAAGCGTAATGTTCTTGCCCCGTCCACCCAAAACCCACACCAGGTTAAAATAGAGCCCCAACTTTGAAAAGCATTTAATTTTTTTTCAGTTTTTAAATGTCCTAACAGCACTGTGGGGGTATCTTCACCACATGGGCTGCAGTGGTTCAAGAAGAAGGTTCACCATCTGAAGATGAACTCGGGATGGGCAATAAAGGCCGACTTTGCTAGCAACGCCCATATCCCGAGAATGACATTTAAAACAATTCCTCAATGGAATTTTCTGAGGCAGGTCCAGCTGTTGTCTTATGCGTAGGTTTATTTTCTTCGCAATTGGTTGCAGCCACGTTTTTGAAGTAAGAAGAATGTTCCCTAATTTGAATGAAATGAATTATTTTGTTTGAGCATTTTTGTCATTGTATTTGTGGAGCTGGTAGTATTTGGAATCTAAACAGGCAATGGAGTTTGAGTGGTTATGACTCTTACTTAAGTTTTGAAAATGACAATGAGACTTCCATATTTTGCATTTTAGTACAGAATTCTGCTATAGTGTATGATGTGGACCATTGCCCTATTAATGCAGGAGTTGAAGCACTTATTGATAATAGATATGGCCCGGTTTGAGGTGATGACACCGAGAAGTGGTTTTGCCCTTGGTGGTTTCGAATCACCCCTCCTTACAACAGTTCGAGACACCAGAATTACAGTGGTGAACAGAAACACACAGTTATAGCCAGAACTTTCGGTCTAAACCATCACAATGCTTTTATTCAAGTTAAAGCACACACCTGCACCCAGTAAAAACACACCCTGGAAGTGTAAAACAAATGAACACAGTACAACCCACACCCTGGCCTGTCTAAACAGGCCCCTAACGTGAAGTAGCCAGGCCTAAAACACCCCTGCTCGGATTCAAAAGTGCACCTTTGAAATCTGTCCAATCGAATTGTGTGTACGCTTAAGATCCTTGCAAAAACCTCCACATTAAACCCCTAGGCTTTGTTGGGGCACATGGCACTCTTTCACACTATGCGGTGGTCTTAAAGATGCGTGGGCTGAGATAAATGCTCACTAATTACCCCTCTGGCTTACTTGCTGCTTCTCCCGATGAGGTGTATCTTCTGGTTCTGTACCAATCTGTGGTATTCAAGTCCAGTCTCAAGGTCAGCTTCCCAGTTGAAATAGCAAGTCTCTCTTTGCTCGTAAATGCTGGTTTCTTCTCTTCATCCCAGATGGAGTGCTCAGTCCTGTGCGTTGAATGAAGCAAGCAGGCGTAGAAGAGGGGAGAAAGAGAGATGGTTGCCAACTGCTATCTCTTATACCTGCAAGATGCTTCTTCTCGTGCCAAAAGTTCAACTGTTCTTCCCCTGAGGCTGTGCAACTATGCAACTC